>NC_051418.1:10838623-10839359 GCF_015228065.2 Penaeus monodon | reverse complement strand
CAAAAAAATGTAAAAAAAAAGAGTCCTTGTAAGGGGTGACATTGTGATCTTGAAAACGGAAGATTATGATTAATGTCTTGTCAGTATTCATTGAATTGCTTTTTTGTTGTAAATTTAAGGAAGAAAAAAAATAATTGTTGGACTTTTTATTGTAATTTTAGGAAGATGGCAAAGTCCCCCGCTATTTTATAAATGTATATGTGATTGTGAAAATCGTCTGAGTTGGAGAAGAAAAAAAATCGATATCTATATTATGTATATGTAAGCTTGGTGTTGGTGGAGGAGTTCCAAGAATGACCAGTGTGATAACTACCGGATAGTGACGGCAAATGTCTGTGATGTAATGCGTAAGGACACCAGTTGTATATTAAGAAAGGGAAGTGAAAATAGATGTAAAAGATGTTAACTGATAAGATAAACACAAAAAAAAAACACAATGTGAGGTTAATGATAGTATGGTATTGTTTGATATGAAAATTCGGATTATTTTATCAAAGATTTGACTGTGATCACTTGGCTAAGGATTATAATTTGAATGGTAGCTATTTTATACAGCAATATGTATTCTCTAAAATGTAATGGATGACTTAAAAAGTTAGAAATAAGATTGATGATTTAATGTAGAGGTGTTGTACGACCAATCATTAAGTGATAATGGTGTAATAGTGAATAGTGGACCCAAACGTTGAGTATACGAGATGGTGTCATGATAACAGTCTGGAGATGTGAATGGGGG
>NC_051418.1:10837608-10838569 GCF_015228065.2 Penaeus monodon | reverse complement strand
CTGTTTTTTGTGCGTGTGTGAAGGAGTGACCGATTTAAGAATCGTTTAGCTCCCCCCCCCCACTCTTTTTTTCTTGTTTTCGTCCTTTGTGCAGAGCTTGGATGCGATCGACTGCTTTTGTTTTTGAAGCTTGATTGTTTTTGAACTTGTGTGTGTCTTTCTTTCCCTTAGGGATGGTTTTCTACCCCCCTCTCTCTCGAGGGTTTACGCCCTTCTGCTTGACTGTGAGGCTTGTGTTGTTCTAATTGGTGAATGGTTCATTAACAAGTTTGTTCGCGTGAATGTCTCGGCATAAGTCGTGCCACGACTCTCATTCCGTACTTGTTTTAAGGTCATCTGTTTCGTTCAAGTACCTGTGATTTTTTGTCCCTTTTTGTGACTTGTTATGATGAAAATGGATGAAAGCAATTTCTTTCTTGGTTTGATCTCGTGCTCGTTTTTAATTGGAGGATTTTAATCAAAGTGATATTAGATGGTAGGGAATAAAACCCTTCTTTTGAGGGAGGAATAGGAGTTTTCTTGTAGTTTTATATACGTTACTATTTCTTCATTGAGGGTAGAGTTATTTGGTCATTATAGGTAAGGAAAATGTTTTTCTTTTTTATTTCTAGTTAAGGCTTTCTCTTGATCGTGTACCGACTCCGTTAGCGGTTGAAATGAGTCATGAACCGTAGCGACCCTGTCCCCCACCCGAAGTACACAGCATGCCGAACATACAGTGCACAACATGACGCACATAAATGCACTAATATATTTGCACATCCTTGCTTACACAAAATGCACACGTACAATGCAAGTACACTCTTGCACATGCACTGTGCTGAAGACATGTACACATAGTTATATGTACATATACATACTATAAGAAAAAAAAAACTACACCCGCTCATAACATACATACATACATTTTACATTCTGGAGCTATAGGGTTGTCGAAAGGTATCGTGATGAGCTCTAGTTG
>NC_051418.1:10837273-10837533 GCF_015228065.2 Penaeus monodon | reverse complement strand
CGCACTCTCATGTGCATTTACATGTGTGTATACATAAGAGCTAGGGTGCATGTGGCCTTCGCTTGTTTGTGGGCGGCGTAACTGGAGTGGATGCAGGTGCTTTAGAGCGGCGTCTCTGTGATAACTTTGTGGTAATGTTTTATCTTGAAGATCATTGGTGCTAGGACGAGCCGCCTTCTACACTTCCACACAAGCGAATGTGACCACGATGACCCATCTTCTAAAGGGAAGGCATACTTTTGTGATAAGACTGAGGTATG
>NC_051418.1:10835069-10836448 GCF_015228065.2 Penaeus monodon | reverse complement strand
TTGTTCTCATTGTGTGCCATTTACCCTACTTGTTTAGTTCCGTGTTCCATTGGGAAGGTACGCATCGTTGTTGTCTTGGGCGTGCTGCTAGCTCTGCCGCTGGGCCTGTGGTTAGGAGGTTAGGCGAGGAGACACGTGTCGCCATCGTGTTTTGTTTTCTCGTGTGCGTTGCCGTGTGATTGAGTGCGTGAGAATACGTATGAGAGTGAGTATCGTTCTTGTTTGGGTCATGGTGGGTGCGTCGACTGCAAGCGAGAGAGAGGTCTGGTGCCCGCGGCGCGAGGGCGAGGAGCCCCCTGTGTCACGGGCGTGAAGTGACCGAGTGTGAGGAGACGGCCGAGGAGTGTTGCGGTGCGACACGAGCGACTGATAAACTGGTGACGTGTGATGGGAGAAGCGCTCGCTGGTCACCTCGAGTTGACCGCATAACCTTAGGTTTAGAATGAAAAGCTTTAAATATGTGATAAAAGTCTTGCTGTGTTAAGAGGTCGTGGCCACCACCCGCCTATTCAGCGCTGCCATTGAGTATAGTAACCACACGTCCCTTCCCACCCCCTTTCTGCGTCTGAAGAGAGCCATAGCCTCTAGCACCCCCCTCTCCCCTTTTCAAAAAGGCACAACGCTGACGCAGGCGGTGGCTGCGTGCCCCTGGTGAGAGGTGCTGACGCCGGAGTGGAGGCGTCGTGGATTGTGATAAGTTGACAGTGCCTCGCGTCCCCCGCAAGCATACCGATCACGTGTGTTGTATCACAGCTCGCTGTGAGGGGCGGCGCCCGTCGAAGATGCTGTCCCCGGCGCCCCCTCAACTGGTATCGCCCCAGTGGTATCAGGTGGGCGGCCGCCGGGGGTACGTTCCTGCCTTGACGGACGCTGGTCCAGCACGCGCGAAACCGTAAGAAGGGGCTGATGGCGGTGACGTTGAACCGACCTAAACTGAGGATGAGTGAGATGATACCCGGATGGAGGGTGAATGCTTCCCTGCGGCTGTTGGCAGGGAAGGGAAGGTGCCATCAACTTTCATGTATCATGCTGTTTCAGACAAGGTGGCACTATCCTGCCTGAGTCGGTAGAAGCTAGCACCACCTTACCTTTACTGGACATTGATAGGATAGTGCTACTTCCCCTGCACCGACTCTGCGGTGCAGGGGATGACACCCGCCCTATTGACGCCAGGGAAGGCACTACTACCTGCCACACCCGGGTATCACCCCGCATCCTCGTCTGCCAAATTGTGAAAATATAGTAGCGCTTCCACAGTACTAATAGAGCTAGTCGTGTATTATAGCGCAGTATTGCTAATAAATTAGTGCGAACATGATGCTGGTTTTATTTACGTTCACATGAAGCCCATACGTGCTGTTGTGTTAAATAATTGACAC
>NC_051418.1:10834554-10835011 GCF_015228065.2 Penaeus monodon | reverse complement strand
GTAAAAGGACGCTGTAGGGATGGTGTACAGAACCAAGAGTTGTGATGACATTAGATATAAGTGTGTGGAGGTCGAACCGTGTGTAGCGGCCTCACTAACACCGGTGATGATGACCTTGCTTGATGATGGTCATAATGATATTTGTGGTCTCGTGCGGTACGAGGTACGGCGAGGCCAGGAGCTGCACGGCGCTCACGCCCCACTTTGTTGCAGGTGGCTGGTACGGGCGGCGCCAATGTGACGTGTGCGGCAAATCTCTTTCCTCCAAGTATGCCCTGCAGGTGCACATGCGGGACGTGCACACGGAAGTGCGCCGCACCTTCACCTGTTCCCTGTGCAACAAGGTGTACGCGTCTCAGAACTCGTACCGTGTGCACATGAGCATCAAGCATCGCCAGCAACAGTCCCCCCAGGTTCCCACCCTCCCGCCGTCGCCCCACCAGGGGCCCCTGTGAGA
>NC_051418.1:10834259-10834406 GCF_015228065.2 Penaeus monodon | reverse complement strand
TGAGGGACGGCGCGGGCGGCTGCGAGGGCGGGCAGGTGGGTAGGCACAGGTGGGCTGACGAGGCTGTTTTCTGTTTGCAGGTGAGGCGGGCTCGGAAGCGGTGGCCTGTCCGCTGTGCCGGGCTGTGGTGCCACGCACTGAGTTGCC
>NC_051418.1:10833992-10834206 GCF_015228065.2 Penaeus monodon | reverse complement strand
TCCAGTGCCCCTTCTGCCTCAAGAAGTACTCCACTTGGAACTCCCTCAAGAAGCACAAGAGCGTTTACCACCGCGAACAGTCCTGGAACGCTCGGGGGTTTCAGCGGATACTGGAGCGGGACAAGGAGAACACGTGATAGGTGTGGCCCGGCCCCCCTCCTCTCCCTCCCACCACCCTCTTCCCCCCAGCTGGTGCCGCTGCCCCGCCGTCGTT
>NC_051418.1:10833286-10833948 GCF_015228065.2 Penaeus monodon | reverse complement strand
TCATGTTGTCCTGTCAGGCCCACGTGGGCGACAAGTGCCATGTTGTAACGCTTCTCTGCCAAAAGCATATTCCTATTGGTGTGTCTTGAAGGCGCAACTAAACATACTGAACCATTGAACCTCAGATTTATGTTCAAATGTTTCCACAGACTTGCCTTGCACAAGGCAAATGTAACAAAATATTTCTTTCATATACTTTTATGCAGAATTATTTTGTATAATAAGATAGAAATGTAAATCTAAGTCCAATATTAGTTTTTGTTTTACTTTTTAATAAGAGAAGCTAAATGATGATGCATGCGTGTCTAACGCATTAGGATACTAGTCGGCTTAGCAAGCTCTGCTAACTTTGTGTGTAACACGTAGATGCTTTGTAACGATCCTAGTGTAGCTCTAGTCCTACCTCAACAATAAATTGGAAAACTTGACTGTCTCTGTATATACCAAATTTATTTTAAGGCAAATAACTGTAAATTTTCTGAAGGCGATGATTATGGTGATGGTGGAGAGGAGAAGTAGGTGGAGAAGGTGACTGGTAAGCATTTTACTGTTGTGGTGCATGTTCGGCCAGGTGGAGGTGGGTCATGCTGTGCTGGGGTACTGAGGTGTGTCTGGTCACTTGCAGGGGCCGGCGTGGTGGTGCGGTACATGGGGCCCGACTA
>NC_051418.1:10832984-10833268 GCF_015228065.2 Penaeus monodon | reverse complement strand
CGTGCGCGGCGAGTATGGGCGGGCGGGAGGCGGTGGGGGGACGGGAGGTGGCCGGGCTGAGGTCACTCCCTGGCAGTGTGAGTTCTGCCACAAGTATTACGGCTCCAACAACAGCCTCAGGAACCACCGCAGCGTCTACCACCGTGGCCAGGTCCCCGACGGCTCCGCCAAGGTCTCCCAGGCTGTGGCGGCGGCGGGCGGCGTTGGTCCCTCCATGGCCAGGGGCGCCTCCTCCTCGCACGTGCAGGGCCGTCCCATTGCGGCGGCCTCGCTAGGGCAAAGGG
>NC_051418.1:10832570-10832960 GCF_015228065.2 Penaeus monodon | reverse complement strand
ACATACCCCCCAGGCTGACGGCGCACACCTACCCCAGCATCAGCCTGCCCTCGGGAGTGTCCGCTGCGATCTCTCCTGCTGCCACCCCGCCGCCCCAGCAGATCATCTCCCCAGGCCCGCCCACCTAGGTCCGCCTAGGCTCACCGAAGCCACCCACAACCGCTCCTCACCTGAAATCCAAGGCTTCCGTGACTCAGTGTCGTACCTAAGAGACGACGAGGGGTTCGTGTTAGGGTGCCCTTTCTACACCTTATGAAAGAAGAGGTAAAGAGGGATTGAGAAGAGGATGGGATAGCTACCCCCTCCCCCAACTTCATAATGAAAATGTCCAAGTCGCATCAAGGGATGACGGTGTTTTGTCAGTAAAGTTAAACAAATGTTTCAGTATTG
>NC_051418.1:10830710-10832552 GCF_015228065.2 Penaeus monodon | reverse complement strand
CTAAATCCTCCCCCGGAAATAACCTGTAAATAATGTTCCGGATTTTTTTTTCCTCTTTGACACGGGAAGAATTATACCTCTGAGGACGCGTGGAGGTTGATGTAAATATAATGACGCACAACATTACCTGCCCTGGTGAGTTGGAACATTACTGCTTGGTGGTGACGATCCGATCTTGAGTGATGGATGGCCCCGTCCTTCGCGGTCGGGAGGGTCTCAGGGCCTCCATTCTGGAGGATCAGCTAATGTTCTGCCTCTTCATCGAGGTTAACCTCGACGGACCCTCATTGTTATGTCAGTAGTTCACCAAAAGGTTGTACCTACGTACATGTGCATTGTTGGTGTGGGAATAGCCTAACGCAATTTTCTGTAGTTATTTGTTTCTCATAAATGAGGGTAAAGCTGTAAAGTAAATTATTTCATGGAACCGAAATCTGTCAAACAGATAACCTTTACGTAGAGGTGAGAGTCCTCGTGACGTCATCAGGGGGCGCCTCAGGTCTAGTTAGTTAACCTTTTGCACCGGACTCAAGTTTTCTGTGTAATATCAGTATTTGAAAGCTATTGAATGAGTGAGTGAGAGTGAAGGTGAGATTGAGGCTGACTTCCCTGCAGGGGTAACGGAAGATAATACAGGTACATTAATCAGAACTGACCTCTTGTGCGACACGTTCACACACACACACATGGTTATCTGTGATTCTAGCAGTAATCTTGAGATAAAGAGTACGCCCAGTTGATACGGCAACAGTTCCGAGCAACAAGTATATAGCTTTAACGCTCCCGCATTTGACCCCTGATCAAATTGACCCCCATACGAAACTGAAAAATTCATAACACGCAAAAAAGGTTAAAAAGGCGATGCTATTCTCGATAAATGAGGGGTGTCTATTGCAGTCGAAAAAATTACAAATAAGAAATAAAAAAAATCACCAGGATTCTAGACAGAACGGTGAATTACATGTAAGAAAAATTACCACCATGGTTGCCCATCAACTTCACACAGAACATGTATAGTTACTGATCAAGTTTTTTCTTTTTTTTTCTTGCTCCTGGCTGCTGATCTGAAACACACTCGTATCAGTGCAACTAAATTCCAGCGTACTTGGAATGGTTTATTGTTGTCTCTATCATTATTATTAGATTTACTTTCCCAATAAAGACAACATTTGAACCGTTACACGTCGTACATATGATTAAAGGTGTCCTATCATAGCGCCAGTTCCGAACAAGTAAAATGTTAACACCCACACACACTTAAGTGTAAATTCGACCCCGTTTATGCTTACACGCTGCAACAAGCCTTATCGGCGACACCATAAAAAACACGTGGTACACATAGCTGTACAATCCCTCTGTACTAACACTAACTTGAAAGTGGTTCTACTTCTATCTGTTAGACATTTAGCATCTTGAACGTTGATACAAATGAAATTGTTCCTTATAAAGTAAGAAGTTTCTCTAATAAAACAATTATTTCTGGACCCTGTCGCATTTCCAAACCTTTTACGAAATTAGCTTGAGTGTGAGAAATGAGTTCCCATTATTTTGAAGAGATGAACCTTTCTATAAACTAACCGTTTTTGATTAGCAATTGATATGTAAGGAATATACCTTACTTAGTGAAGGTTGAGGCTATTCCCTTTATACTGCTTTAATAAAGCAGTTCTTCGTTTACCCAAACATTATATTGTCTTGATTGATGTTGAATGTCAAAGAATACTGGTTCAAGTAGAGGTAGGGATACTGAGAGAATCATACTGTTAGCACCGAGAGAGACGGGAGTATTCTAACAGCTAAGCTGTTACACATGACTGGTGTTTCTTTTACCACAACTTCACG
>NC_051418.1:10829700-10830600 GCF_015228065.2 Penaeus monodon | reverse complement strand
GCAAATGCAGAAAAAAATACCCATCAAGATGCTTTTATTGTAATTGTGAATATCAACACACTTTTTTCATTACTTTACTCCCGCAAATGTCAACAAAGCCCCGGGTGAACCAGAACTCATTGGAGCAAAAGCGTTCACCAATAAACAAAAATCGTTCTGCCGAAATTAAGGCATCGCGCTTATCAAAACGCACACACTGTAGCCTGAATTACTCCCCATGAGAAATGGAACAGCTCTTGCACATCCGCCTGCAAGCGTCACCGCTGTGTTATCAGCAGCGGTATATAGCGGTGGAGTGACGGGTGACGCCGGCGGTGTAACACGTCACTCCACGTGTATTATTATTCTCTTAGAAAAGGTCACGCTCTTGTGTATTTGTACCCTGACATTTGTCTCTTCTCTTCGTTAGGTTCACCTTCACCTTTTGCCGCCCTGTAGGTTGTTTGTTTGTTTTTACCTCTTGTGTTTTTACCTCTTACTGCCATTAGCTCCAGTTTTTATATGCAACCGCAAGCGTTGTATGTGTGCGAGTATGCACGGGGAGGGATGTGGTTGCTAGTGTCTGGTCGTTCTTTCACGGGGCACCAGGGCTTGGCACGTGAGGCTGTCAGCGTTAACGAATAGCATGTAATGCCCATGGACGCCAAGTAACTCGGGCTTAGCAACCGTCCTGTTTTTTTATGATTTTTAAAAACTAATCTATATTTGGTATCTTTTATCTCTTGCAACTCATCAGTCATATTTTCTCCGTTTTTTTCCGTTTTCTTTATTCTTTGGTGTGACACGAATGCATTAGGCTCCCGTCAAAGATATCGGTTCCAGTACCTTCTGACAAACTATTGATCTTTGAGAATCTTAAAAGACGTAGGGACGCACTCTCACTGGTAAACAACCAAATGT
>NC_051418.1:10828779-10828863 GCF_015228065.2 Penaeus monodon | reverse complement strand
TATATATATATCGGGGCAGCTTGAGAGTACAAAACAGAAATAGCAGAACGTGTCACAATAAGAGATTTTTCGTGGCCGGGCTTG
>NC_051418.1:10826574-10828739 GCF_015228065.2 Penaeus monodon | reverse complement strand
TTTATGTTGTGTGCCATGTGAACAGTGCCATTTCGCTGGGTAGTGTCGTGTCTTATTTGTTGGGGAGTGTGCTAGCGATAATGCCAACTGATGTATGAAGGGGACGTTGTGTACTGACAGTGCCAAGCACCGGATGTGGGAGTTGTGTCTTTGTGACAGTGCCAAGTGTTCTCTGTGATGTCCAGGCGACAGTGTCAAGTACTTTGTGTGGGATGATATCCAAGCAGCAGTGGTGCTACCACGTGGTGCCGCCACTGTCCCGTGCAGTGGCAGGTTTAAGGCGAGAGGGTAACGTGGGGTCTCGTGTTGCAGGTGGGGTGTCTGCGGGCGCCGTGAGTCACGCCCTCCCCCAGGGTGGGCAACCCGAGGACACCCCAGCCTTGCCTGGGGGTGGCAGGCCACACTGCGGGGCGGCAGCGGCGGGTGGTGGCCCGAGGAGCGTGCTGGGAGGCCACAGGACCACCAGCGTGCCTGGCCCTGCCACTGCCACCTCCCCGCCGACCTACCTAATGGGCGGGGGCGGCGGCGTGGCCCCCCACTTGGGCATAGGACCCTCTCAGGGCACTGTAGCCTGCCCCTATTGCCACAAACTCCTCCGCTCACACTCAGGACTGAAGACTCACATCCGCGACCAGCACACCGCCAACACTCAGGTCACCTGCAGTATCTGCCACAAGTGTTACCGCAACCAGAACTCCCTAAGCAACCACATGAGTCTGTACCACAAAGGCAGCAACGGCGGGGCGGCGCCCCCCCGCCCTGGCATCGAGCCGCGCTCCACATGATCGGTGCCCCGCACACGGACATACTGTCTGCCTTCCATACCCTCTTGTATAGTCTTGACTCACGACGGTAGCACACTAGCAGAGGCTGGAGACGTAGTGAGGGGAGCTTGCCGTACTCACGGGATGTGTTGTTTGTTGCAGAAATGTACCGGCTGTTTGGGGACGGGCTGGGGGCGCCGCCCATAGCGGGAGGGCGTGCCAGGTTCGAGTGTCCTGTGTGTGCCAAGGTGCTGAGTACCAGTCATGGACTCAGAAGGCACATAAATGACCGTCACACAGTGCACCTCACCTCTTACCGCTGCTACGTCTGCAACAAAGAATACCGCACGCCCAATAGTCTACAAAATCATATGTATGTGTACCACAAAAGAGAAGGGAAGAGCTGAGGGTGAGTTGTCTCGTAGCAAAGGTAGTGTCGCCTTGCTCCCCGCAGCCTAGTAGCCTGAGCCTTGTAGTGGCATGCCAGTAGACCAGCCTCAACCCTCGCCACATGACCAATTCCTTCTCTGTTGCAGAGAACGACGGTCGCTTAGAGTGTCCACATTGCCACAAAATGTTGAAGGGTACAAGTCTGCGCAAACACCTCGAGGACATGCACACTGTCCACCTCACACCTTACGAGTGCAAGATCTGTCACAGGTTCTACCGCACTCCCAACAGCCTGCAGAACCACAGTAGCCGCTACCACCGTCGCCAGCGAACCGACTCCTCCGGACCCTCGGAGTATGAAGCTTCCGGCGCCTCGCCCTTCCCCGCCGCCTCCATGACCCCAGTCGCGGTGCCGCAGCAGTTGTCGTCGCTGCTGGCGGCTGCAGCAGCAGCCCGCGCCACCACGCACCTGAGCCCCCGCACTCCTGGATTGAGCAACGGAGCGCCCCCGCCGCCTCCAGAGCATCATCTGCCGGGGGACAAAGCCACCTCGTTCAGTGACATCTTCAACTGAGACGGAGCACGTGACACGGCTCAAGAAAATCTCGTTACCTTAAGACATGAATGTATGATGCTTGAGTGCAGTGACATGTTTCTTTGACAACAACATGTGTGGAGCACTAACATGCCCCCTCCCTCCCGAGGGGCGGGAGAGGGGAAGCCCCGCGAGACTGGATTGTAACAACGCTTTTCTCTCCTGTTGCAGGGAGGCCCAGCATTCTGTACACGCCAGTAGAGTGTCCGATATGTAAACGCCGGTTCTTCAATAAGTACTCGGCCAAAAGACATATGATTCAGGCGCACGGGGAGAACCGCTTTCACACCCGCCCGTACGCCCGCGCGGACCCCAACTCTACCTCTACCTTCAGTGCTGCCCTTCAGGCCATGGGCGTGGCGGCCGTGTCAGTCGACGCCATGAAGCCCGCAGCTCTCGGGAAGGTGCACGGCTAT
>NC_051418.1:10826068-10826541 GCF_015228065.2 Penaeus monodon | reverse complement strand
CAGGATGGCTGGCTGTACCCGTCGTCTCCGCCCGTGAAGCTGCAGCAGCACCAGGGAAGCTGCGACGGGGCGTACCCTCAGCTACTGGCAGGAGGACGTGGCGGTGGCCCCTCTCCGCCCCGCCAGAACACACATGATCCCTCAGGAACGTTAACAATATCCGGGCTTCCCACAACCCCGCGCCTCGGCACCGCTCACGACCCCTCTCCTGCAGCCGCCGCCTCGCTATCGGGGATGCAGGCGCATCATCTAAAGTCCCCAACGGCCTCGCAGGGCGTGACGGCGCTCACCACGTCTCCCACCATCATGCCCCACCCCACCCCCCCGCGCCCAAACCTCTCGGACGCCCCCGGCACGGCACACCCCAGCCAAGGGCATCATGGCACCGGAGAGGCGAGCCCCATGACTGTCACGGCCCTGGGGACCTTCTCCAGCTCCCAAAATGTGTAACGCCGCGGAGGAGGTCCTGAGGG
>NC_051418.1:10825043-10826010 GCF_015228065.2 Penaeus monodon | reverse complement strand
GGCTCCTTCCTCGGCGTCCTGAGTGTCAGATGCCGGTGTACGTCCGGCTGAGGGAACGACGGCAGTAGCGTGTCTGCCGATGCTTCGTGACAGTTCAGACAAATGTGATAAGCACAGAAGTTTATACCATGTACATGTATACGATGTAGTTCTTAGATAATACAAGTAATTAAACTCTTCTAAGAAAAAACTGGTGCCATATATTGTGCTACTTCATTAAGTGAATCATTTCTAAACACATGTGAAGATGCAAATTTTCTACTCCCCTTTCCTGATATCCCCTATTACTAGTGTAAAGAGGTAAAGTTACAAAAACAACAACTATATGAACGATGGATTCCTATTTTTTGTGAGTATAACAAGCCCGCCAGAGGAGCTTGTCCTGTGTCACAAAAGAGTAGAATAGTTTTGTAGGTCAACAACAACTTTTAGTCAAATAATTAGCCTTGCTGGAGTAGAACTGATCTCGTTTTAAGCCCCCTACCCCCCTCATCCTCATAAGTAGAAGCACTTATGTTTGTATTGTATATGTATTTAGTTTGTGATAATAAAAGTCCTGACAAATATAACAAAGGTGTTTATTTGTCCGCTCCTTCTTGTGAGAACGGAAGCATGATGAGTCCTAGAGTTAAAAAATACAATCGTTCCAAAAATAAAAACACAAATAAACGGAAGAAAAACACTTAACCAGTGATTAACACAGGAAAGTATTAAAAATTGATTTCACTAATCCAAGCTCATGTTTTATGAATTATCAGAAATGAAAGCAAACAAGACTGAAGTCGAATTAGTATGAGAGGTGAGAAGAGTGAGTGACCTGAACCCGCGGGTTGGTCCCCAGCTGCGCCACCGACCATCTCCCCACCTCTCTTTTCTGTTCTCTATCTCCTTCATTTTCGCGTTTCCATTGTGTTCTTTTCCTCCTTATCCAGATTTTCTTCTTCTTTTTCATCTATAAACTCTCCAT
>NC_051418.1:10824603-10824856 GCF_015228065.2 Penaeus monodon | reverse complement strand
TGCACTATTCTGTATTAACTCGCTACGTATACGTTGTCTTGCAGTAAGGTATTCATTTGTCTTATATTTATGATTGTCTCCTACAATGTAAAAAAAAAGGAAAAGTGTAGTTACATAAGAATGAATGCCGACATAAAATGGTATAATAATGAACAGGTGGAAGAGAGATTTAAATGAGTATCCTATATCATGATGAAAAAAAGAAAAGAAAAAAACACCCATCATTAGCTAAAAGGAATTAAGGAAACGTGTT
>NC_051418.1:10824241-10824534 GCF_015228065.2 Penaeus monodon | reverse complement strand
GAATACAAGGAAAGAAAATGAGACAAAATAGGAGAGGTAAACTAATTAACACACGGACATGAATAACGAATACCGTGAAGGAGAATGACATAAACTAGAGGAATGTCTGTAGATGTTTTAAAGAAAAACAAACAAACAAACAAACGTTCTGCCGTCTCAGAAGTTTAGTATTTCCGCAACATAATATTAATGAATTTTATGATTGATCTTGTTTATGGGTGCTTCCCGCAAAACAGGCAGTGTGTTGATTATTCTTTATAATGCCCGTCTTATTATTATTATTTTATTTTTTT
>NC_051418.1:10824042-10824222 GCF_015228065.2 Penaeus monodon | reverse complement strand
TAGGGGAGTGCATAACAAAGTCAGGTGATTACGTGTGGATATTTATACGGTGAATGTGGAATCTTCTTGTAATATTTTTTAGGGTTTGTCTCTTTCTTTTATTCCAGCCTTTATATCGAAAGTGTATGTGCGTAAGGAGTCGGGAGAAGGAATAGGGAAGGGTTTTCTTTTGGCTGAAAC
>NC_051418.1:10819691-10822455 GCF_015228065.2 Penaeus monodon | reverse complement strand
CCTCAGTGATTGCACTTCAACCTTCTATTGATCAACGTGGTTACGTATAAGACGTCCAACCACCAGAAAAAGGTCATAGCTTTAAATGTTCGCTTCGCTCTGCCGGCGCGATCGGAGATTGTGCGACCTGAAATGAAATTAGGGAGGGGATGAGGGGTGAGGGGTGAGGGTGGACTGCCTCAGCTGGTTTGCAGGTGGAGGCCACGAGAAATATCTTCGAGGGGCGGAGATTCCAACTGGTGTTTGGCAGGTGGTTCTCATGATCCCTGCGGCGCTATGGGCTGGCCGGGCTGGAAGTGCTGCTGCAGGGCCTAGCTGGTGTCTGGACGAAGGGTCTCAGCCGGTCACATCAGACGTCATGTAAGGTAGCTGCGGCTGATATCACTAGCGAGGTGGTGCCACCTGACCTCCTGGCAGGTGGTAGGTGACAGCGGTGTACTGACGGTGGCTCCTCCTTGCAGGCGGGTGCGGGAGGTCGTGGTCGTGTGGGGCCCCGGAGAGGAAGTCCGGGCCGCTACTCCCGCCGGGGGACCACGGCGGGGTGCGATACCCTGGGGCCCCACACCCCCAGGTTCCCCCCCACCCACCCACCACCGCCTGTCACCCTTCGCCGATCTCCGCAGCGGTGCCGCCGCCAGAGCACCTCCCCGGGGGGAAGGGGCCCGGGGTCGTCCTCCAGCCTAGTAGCGGGTTGGCCAGTGCGATTGCGGCCGGTGACGAGACTTGCGTGTGCCCGTACTGCGGAAAGAGTCTGCGGGACAAGTACAAGGTGCGGCGCCACATCGAGGACGTGCACACGCCCTCGTCGCACTCCCACCAGTGCTCACTGTGTCACCGCCACTACAAGACCCGCAACACGCTCCAGAACCACATGAGCATATATCACCGCCCGCCCCGGAGGCCGCATCAGTCCCACCACCTACAGCCGGCCGCGGCCCCCGTGTCCTCAGGACCCACGAATGCCGCTCAGCATTCTCTGCCGCCGCCCACTCAGGACACTGCAGGAGATCGCCAAGGGGGAGGTGGAGGCACAGCGGAGCCTCCCGGACCTCCCAAGGGCATTGTCTCGCCTTTCCTCTCTCTCTGAGGACGCTGAGATCGCAAAAGCTTCTTGTATATTCTTATCTCACCGTACCTGGCCTTTACCTGGCTCTGTTACTTGGCCCTTACCTGGCATCCTCATTCTTTGGTGACACAACCCGACTGCTTCCCAATAATCCTTGTATAAGCCTAAGTTCTACCCGAGTATTATCTTTTAATTTAATTTAACGTGTTTTTTTCGTTCACTTTGGAAGACCGTCCAGTCCTTTTTATTTCGCTCTTCCCTGACCCTCGTCCTTCCCCTCACTAGGTTAATCCTTCCCCGCGCCCCCTACTTGAAGCTAGAAGACCCGGGAATTACGTCAGCTTGGAAATTTGAAGATAGTTTCTCGAAAATGAGACGTAAGGACAAATGCTTAGCGTATGGACGATTCAAAAGGAAGTTGCGTTGAGAAGAGGGGGGATTTAAATGCGGCAGGTAGTACATTTCCTTCACTCGCCGCGTAAGGTTCATTCACTCCGGGCTAGGTTCTGCGTTGTATCGGGGAGCGTATTTCAGAGGCTGTATCGAGCGCCAAGCATGATTGATACAATCCTCCGCATTACTAAGTCGATCTGCACATAATGTTATTCGAGTAACATCTGAATACATCGCCGGGTCATAGAAGGGCAGAAAAGGGAGGAACGCGATGAAGGAAGAAATATCACCTACGTGCATGCGAGAGGATTTGTAAGATCGCTGGGATTTAGAGGGACACTTCAAACGTGCCCTCTCTATTTTCCTTCTTCCATAACTTCTTCCTTTGTCTTGTCTCTTCCTCCTGCGTCTCCCTATTCTTCCCCACCTTCTCCCCTCTTCTGTTATCCCTCGGCTTGTCTCTTCATTTCTCCCTTGTCTTGCGCTCTAGAATCCACTCCCCTCGCTGTGCTATAGATCACTTTCCATCTCCTTTGTCTTTCCTCGCTTGTGTTCCTTCCGGTTCTACGTCCTTATTCTTGGACCTGTTCATTTCCATCTCTTAACGCGTATATGTTTGTATAGGTACTCCTGCTGTTGAAGGATAAAGAGTGAATAAAGGATTCAAGAAGGACACGGATGTGCCCAAGACATGTTTAAAGGTTGCAGAAAGTTTGGAGATTCCGGTCCGGGATTTAGAGAAGCATGTCTTATGCTAGCAAGGAGCACGAGCGTGTTCAAACTGCTACACAATCGTAAACGCATTGAAGATTCTTGGAACGTGTTGTCAGCAGTTTCGGTGAAGGGAAACACAAGGAGGGCGTGGGAGCGTTACAAATCCCAGTGGGAGGTTTAGGGGAACTCGTCAGGGCCTGGTGAGGGTACTGTCCACTCTAGGACGCTTGTCTCTTCTGTTGCAGAGTGGGTGCGGTGCGGGCAGTGCGACAAGGTGTTAGGAGGGCGTCGCAGCCTCAAGCAGCACTTGGCCTGCGTGCACGGTCCCGCGTCTCCAGGCTACCAGTGCAAATACTGCCAGAAAGTGTATAAAAACAAACACACACTATTCAGTCATGTTAGTCAGTACCACCGATACACCAACTCTGCCTCCGCCTCCACCCACAACCCCCCGGCATCATCCCATGCGCCCATCCTCGCCCACAAACCCACCCACGCCCACAATAGTCAATACGGGGTCACCCTTCCGTCTACCTCCTCTGCACTCGGCCCGCCGAAGCTCTAGGCAGAGCCTCTGCCCAAAGGCATATA
>NC_051418.1:10819096-10819651 GCF_015228065.2 Penaeus monodon | reverse complement strand
AAGTCTTCAGGGCTCGTGACCCTCTGAACCTGTTCTTGGTTTTCTCTAGTCGTCTATATATACACACATAGTTATGTTGGGTTTATAGAATGTTGCTCAAGGACTTGCCAATCGTTTATATATACGTATGTCATTGTATATGCATACTCATGCGTTTTATTTTGTACTGCTTCCTCTTGTCTATACTAAAACAAGGAGGTGAATAGCTAAAGTTGTGTCTAGTGTCAGAATGGGCCCGTTTTTTGTATCATATGTGCCAAAAGTTATTATGTCTTTATCATGATAATAAAACTTGATTATCCATCATTTAGTTTTACTTTCTCCTTCTTTGTCTAAATTGGATGTGTTGCTTTTAAATAGATATATTTTTATGTGCATGAAGAGATTTTCCATGAAAGAATTATGTACATTTTGTAGTCTGGTACCACGGGGAAGTGTAGATGTATGAAATGAATGCTTGCAACGTTGCGGGGTGTATCTGTGGGTGTAGTGTTGGGGTTTGTAGAGAAGTGTTCTTTTCTTTTTGCACTGTAATGGTACTACGGTGGCTGGGTT
>NC_051418.1:10818636-10818843 GCF_015228065.2 Penaeus monodon | reverse complement strand
CCTCCCACGAGAGGTTGGGGCCCCGCACTGACCGCGGTGTTGTATCGTTACAGGGAAGGCGATGTCCATGCGGAGCCCGCTCGTGTACATACCGGTGCTGTGCCCCTTCTGTGGCAAGAAAATCAGTAACAAGTACAATCTCAAGACCCACGTGCGTAACATGCACCCGGACACCTTGGAGGCGCTCACACAGATGGAGGATATTTA
>NC_051418.1:10818171-10818510 GCF_015228065.2 Penaeus monodon | reverse complement strand
AAGAAGAATGGCGACCCGCTCATGAAACGTTTTAGGACAGGACGTCCGAGGAGCTTGGAACATGCAGGCGGGAATGCTTCTGAATCTTCCTCTTTATCACCTGACATGACCCGTAGCTGTAGTACTTAATGACTTGTTTTAGACGTCAAAATGTGATTGACGAAAACCCAAGTTGGTTTTTATCACTTTATTTGTGTATCTATTTTGAGAAGATTTGAAGAGTAGCCTAAGTAGTTAGCCCTGGCGTGTGTCCTGCCCGTGTGTTATGTCCTTGCCGTAGTGGGTGTCCAGGAAACCAGGGATCATGATGGTGGCCGCTTACGGCGTGTTGTCTTTGTT
>NC_051418.1:10817907-10818111 GCF_015228065.2 Penaeus monodon | reverse complement strand
AAGCGGCTCAGCAACAAGTACAACCTGCGGATCCACGTGCGGGACAAACACGAGACACACGAGGGATCCCGCCCCACCTGCGCCACCTGCCGCAGGACCTTCAAGAACGCCAACAGCCTGCGGGTGCACGCCATCAAGCAGCACGGCCTGGTCAGCACGAGGCGGCGCCTCCGGGCCCTCTACCACAACTCTCTGGGCGGCGTG
>NC_051418.1:10817564-10817819 GCF_015228065.2 Penaeus monodon | reverse complement strand
TCAGGCAGCAGCACTACATCGAGTCGTACCAACGACCTGTGACGAGCAGCGCCTCGTCTGGCCACGTGCTCTCCGGCGTGAGTGAGGGTGGCGGCACGGCCATGGGCGTGGGGATGGACGACGGCTTGGACGTTGGCGCGGGTGGGCGCATGGGCGGCGAGGGCGGGCTCGTATGCGACGACGACGTGCTGAACACCTACGCGACACCCCTGCCTCACGTGGGCGCGACGCAGGGCCACCACGTGCTCCTGGAGG
>NC_051418.1:10816868-10817391 GCF_015228065.2 Penaeus monodon | reverse complement strand
GAGTGCTAGGTGCACTGGCGACACCTGCGACGTGACAGTATTTTGTAACGTGTTGTCTAGATTGTTTTTTCTCTCACTCTTCCGTCACTTGACCTGACGGAAGTTGCAAAGGTCACGGTTTTTGTACTGTAAACGCTCACTTTGTATTTTAATATAACATGTAATGAGTCCTTCTGTTCGGCTTCATAGATTTGTGAATTTAGATTACAAAGGCTTCTACGTTGTGTGGCGTATACCTAAGGTCTAAGCGTAATTTTCGTGATATGTACCAGATTTTTTGTATTAAAAATCATGTATGAATAATGAAGTTTATTATTGTCAGTCCTCAGTGTGACCCCCCCCAAAAAAATGAAAGTAATTTAATGGAAAGTTAATGAAAATTGAGTAATCAGACTTACATACTTACGACGATTAGAGAAAATGGAACACATTTGGAATATACATCTGATGATTAGTTGTTCTCTTTATTAATATAATTTTAAATGATATGATAAACACAGAACCACAACGATGAACTACAGAA
>NC_051418.1:10816584-10816738 GCF_015228065.2 Penaeus monodon | reverse complement strand
TCGTGATATGGAAACATGTAATTATCACTTACAGACCTATGGGTAAGAAAAATTAAAAATTTGTGTTATCGTTAAAAAGGACAATATTTCTTCAGTGTTTGTGCAGAATTAGTTTTAGACAACCATGTTATTTATTTGTCTGTAGACAAGCGAT
>NC_051418.1:10815389-10816024 GCF_015228065.2 Penaeus monodon | reverse complement strand
GTTGTCACTGTGATTTGATATGGAAGAATATAGTACCAAGAAAGCATTTACATGTACACCCAAATATACGTGCATCATGCATAAACCCATGCACGTTTATGCAATTGTATGTGACGTACACACTGATTTATTAAGAGAGCCGACTAGAATATCTAATACTGCCTTTGCTATTGCTGAGCTCTCGTGTGGTTTACCCCATCATCCAACTGATGAGAACGGCCCCGATCTGTTATTCATTGCAGTCTGTCCTGGCATCCGACCTTCATACCTCCTGACCGGAAGTGTTTGTTGTCATGTGTCATTCCACCGTTTGTTTCTATGCTTATATCCTGGATTTTGTCTCCTGCAAAGAATGGTGATGCTTACCCCTCTCCCATTTTTTTTCTGTTTTTGGACACTGGCCTAATTAAGGGGGCGCTACGAGTGTCCTTGTATGCACATGCATGTGAGTTAATGATTTTCAAGAGACTAAAAGATTCTCCTTGTTTGTATTTTGTATGTGACGTGACAGTAACATGGCCAAGCAGATGGCATGGCAGCAGTAACGGCGTCTGCTCCTCTGTCTGAGATACGAAACATGCTGTCATATCTTGTTTGTTTACCAGTGTCGTGGTTGTGGTTTCTCTCGACCCTCC
>NC_051418.1:10815077-10815358 GCF_015228065.2 Penaeus monodon | reverse complement strand
ACTACCGGTGACACACTGGTGGCTGCTCTGGCCCTCCCTCACCCCAGCTGTTTTCTTCGTGTTGCAGGTGAAGGCGAGGAGCCCAATGTGTGCAGGTTTTGCGGCAAGATGTGCAGCAATCGCTACAACCTTAAGAAGCACGAGCGAGACATGCACTTGAACCGCGGCGCCAAGTTTGTATGCGACCTCTGCAACCGGCAGTATAGCTCGCTCAACAGTCTGCAGGTGCACCGCAGCAACTCCCATCCGACAGGCGTCGTGCGAAGGCGTAGCTCCATCGG
>NC_051418.1:10812458-10814952 GCF_015228065.2 Penaeus monodon | reverse complement strand
TACCCGCGCAACTGCAAGCTCCGATCCCACTGCCGCACCCGCAGCAGATGATCAAGTTCCAGCCGGACGAGTACCCGCCGCCGCAACCCATGCGGGAGGACCTGCTGCACCAGCCGCCCCCGGTCTTCGAGGTGGACGCAGACCCCTCCGACGCCGCGGCCATCGCTGCGCTCTTCAGGAAGACCCTGAGGACCTAATCGGTTTCCATGTGACTGCCGCTCTTCGCGGGGATTCGAGAGCGCTGAGGAGTCTGGCTGGTTGCGTCCTGGTGGATCGCGCGCTCCTTTCCGATGCGCTGGAGAACGATACTCTTGTATAAACTCGTTTTAGGCCTTTAGGCTCGATCTGTTCCTAGTCGTGAGAGGTTTTTAAGTATTAGTCATAAAGGTTGTATGGACTTTGTATACTTGTAAGTTAAGCTCTTTTGGTTCTAAAAAGACATTGTGTTGGCGTCTTACGAAGCAAATCAGTGTGTTGTTTTACTTCTGTTTTCAGCAATTTACTTTTAAGCACGAACGAAAGCGAACGTATCATTTACATGTAAGAGTCTTTTGTATAGATCTTATAGTCTCGTACGGATGTATCTTCTGCTTGTAGTTATAAGTAACCCTTTTCAGTCACACTAATTTTATCTTTTAAACGGAGGAAGACTTATTTTTATAACACGCAATGAAGAAGTCTTCAGAAAGGAATTGTCGGATACCGTTTACAAGATGAGTCCAGGTGTGACTGCTGTGATTTGGCAATCGTATTTATTTTGCAATAGTAATGTTTATTTCCCTATTCTGTTTTGGGGGTTGCGAGGAGGATGGTGCTAGAGGGCGGGAGGGTGCTAATAGGTGTAAGTGGAAGGCAGTCGATAGAGATAAGCCCATGAGAAGGTCCTGTCCGTAGATTGGTGTTAGTGGGAGTAAGAGGGATGGAGTGGGAGGACGAGAGCCCCGCCCTGCACGAGTGGTGTGAGGGCGGCCCCTCCCCTCAAGGCGTGTCTCACCCCCTGGTCGGCTGTTTCAGGCGGAGGCGGAACGCTCCTGCAGGCGCCAGGTGTCTCCCCGGAGTTTGAAGTTGTGCCGCCCGTGTGTGAGCTCATCACGCCCACACAGCCGCCTACCGTCACGCCCGCTCTCCAACATCAGCAACCTCAGCCCGTCTCTGTGCATTGTGGCTACGGCGCCCATCACACTCCAGGAATGGAATCCCTCGGAAGTTCCCCCCACCTCGGTTACGCCTCCGACCCAGGCGCGGGGGGCGCTGCGACCACCCCGCTCACGGCACTCGGCTACACGCCGCCCGCAGGCCGGACACGGCTCGCTACGGGGGAGGAGGTGGCCTGTGGTGTGTGCGGGAAGGTCCTGTGCAACAAGTACGTCCTTAAGACACACCTCCGGGACATGCATGGCCCGCGCCAGAGCATGCAGTGCCCCGTGTGCCGCCGCATGTACGCCTCCCTCAACTCCCTGCGGGCTCACATGAGTGGCACTCACAAGAAGCACCAAGTGCCGCAGGTGCCACAGCGGTACTAAAAGGGGGGAGGCAGCCGGAGGTTGGCTCCTGCAGGGGAACGAGGAAGACCGTAGACTGGCAGAGCGAGAGAAGAGCGAGAGACGCGGTGCCGAGGAATAGCGAGCGGAGCAGGAGACAGAATCTCGGAACAAAAAGACACGGTGGATTCCGAAACCTATTCTCGGAGTTTATTTATGATCCACTCTCAGTGGCGGAAACTTGTTCATAGTTGACACTTTATTTATTTTACTGAAACTTTCTTTTTTCAGGGAAACTTTTGTAATATCAGTATTTTTCACAACTCATAAGAGATTGTAAAAGGAATTGAGGGGAGAGTTTGGCCTGGAGAAACAAAGAACTTGTACGTATGCAAGAAACTTTCGCTAGAGGTTTGTTGCATATCTTATAAGAATCTGTAAAGTTGGGCATTTTGTGGGATGTACAAACCACTGCCTCGTCGACATGTATTATTTAACTTATTTTATTTATTTACCAATGTGTGTACAGCACCTTGTGGCGTCCGTCAGGGATTGTACAAACCGCAATTTGTAGAACATGAGAAACGAGAAGTACTTACTGGGAATGTGACTGTGTAATCGGGTGAATGCGCCAGTAGTGTTTTTCTTGCTGTGTATTACTTCATAAGGACACTTGAAAGAGCGACACCAAAATTCCCGGCGTCGTCCAGCATACGTGTGATGCGACGCCTGTCTTGTTCACAGTGGCAAGGAGGAACCGTACTCTTCACACTGCCGCCTCACCCGCACGCCGGTTGGGATGTTATTTTATTTTACGCTGTATCATATACGATTCCAGTGCTGGAATCTTGAGTCCCGTGTAGGCGGCCGCACGTGTACTCCCTGAATGTGCACAGACGGAGAGAGCTCACAGTGACATCACACGCATCTAGTGAAAACACATATACATACATACACACACTCTTGCACTTAATTGCACTTTACCCACATATCTTAACAAGGCCTGTACTTAA
>NC_051418.1:10811090-10812428 GCF_015228065.2 Penaeus monodon | reverse complement strand
CAGTAACAACAATAACAGCTCACTGCGTATTTCTTATTTTGCATCCCAAAATTTGTTATTCTGATTTCCATTTCACTTTTAGCAACAACAAAATGTGTGAGTGAGCAATGGCCGTACTTAAAATACCAGCAATATTTCTCTTATTTCTCCTCGTAGATATGCACTACACTACACAGTCAGGCACGCACAAACAACACTATTACATGCACGCACCGCACAAACACACACTATTACACGAACGCACGCAAAAAATAAAACGGGATGGCAGAGCATTGCTAGCCTTCGTCAATGTTCCTGAGACCTTCTTCACTAAACAGTAGTTGTAGAGATGCTGTGTTTGTACCTTGGTGTCCACAGTCAATATTCTTTTTTTTCTCATCAATTTTTCTCTATAGTTTTCGTAAGGACTTACTGTTAGAGGTACTTAGAAGAAAAAAAAAATATGAGTTAAAAAAAAAAGAGTGAATGATTTGGATGTGTCCAATGAATAGCTCTCTAGTTTTGTTTTAGTGAACAGTATTGTGATCAGTGCCAAAACCGTTGTAAGCATTTTATAGAGGAGTAAAGAAAAACTATGTGAATATTTTCTGCATTTCATTTTATGACCTTAATGCTGGTGGTTCATGGTGTGAACTGCTCTTGATTATGAGGAATTTGAACGCATTCATAACTGGTATCTCAATGTTTTGTTGATATCAGGCATACCATCTGCATGAATCTTTAACATCTCCATTAGGAAAAACTACATACTGAATGGCAGGTGTTCTTGAATCAAGAGTGTGGCTGTAAATATTAATTGACTATATTTTTGTTGTTCGTTCATTTTATATAGATGAATTGATCGGGGATTCTAATCCACGTCATTGAAATATACAACGAGGATTGATTCCTAGCTGCAACACCACGTTTCATACAGAACTGATTCAACAAAGCAAATTTAATGAAAGTTGTTTTGATACAGTAAATTGGAGTAAAGATGTATCTTTGCCCAGCGCGGCAAGAATGGCTCATGCGAATAGCACGCTCGGTCTGAGACTCGGAGGATAATCAGAGCCACAGCCAAGCTTTATATCGTTGTTGTGCACCATGGTTATATATATATATTTTTTTTCACATTTTTTGGAGGGGAAGGGATTTGAGGGGTTACTTGTTAAGCCATTAATTAAAGTTGTTGAATAGAGAACCAGAGTTCTTTTGACTGGCAGTCGACGCCACCTTGTCTGATTGGTAGGTGCAAGGAGTAAATGGAAACGCTACATGAAAATGCCTTGATACGTTATTGTGCTGTGTGTCTCCCTCTTTCATTACCCTCCCCCTGTTCTAAACCACTTGTAGGAT
>NC_051418.1:10810599-10810854 GCF_015228065.2 Penaeus monodon | reverse complement strand
GAAGCAAATGCAAAGTGCAGGTAAATGTGGTCACGATATGAATAGGAAATATAATAAACTGGGATACACATATTGCTCGAAAATAGAGGGAATATTATGTGTGTATTTTGGAAGTACATTCGGGGAGGGTGAGGAAGCAGCGACTTGCGTGGGAGGCTTTGCGGAGAGGCGAGACTTCGTTGCCTCGAGGGTGGAGGAAAACGAGATTAATATCTAGAATATCGATGTGAATTATTCATTGGATGGTGGTGGAGG
>NC_051418.1:10809937-10810582 GCF_015228065.2 Penaeus monodon | reverse complement strand
ATGGAGCACACCCGTCTTTTAGCTAGAGGGAGCCTTGAGTGAGGAAGTCATTGGATGAGAAAGTTAGAGTGATTAGAGAGGAGGAGGTTGGAAGACATAAGGACATAATTCATTGAGAATCTTCGCGACATCTGCTATGTATTTTGGAGGGATAGAGCAAGTGATGTCGATTGGAGGCCAACCCGGAGTGGGAGGGAAAGATGTCTGAGGTGACCGCCGCCCGCACTCTAAGGTGTGTGTTTTGCTGTTTCAGGTGGGCGGCGGTCACTGCTCCACACGGCGTGCGTCTGTCCGTACTGCAACAAGGTGATCAGTAACAAGTATAACCTCAAGACGCACATTCTGGACAAGCACACGGTGCAGACGGAGCGGTTCCCGTGCGAGCTGTGCGGCCGCGTGTACTCCACCAAGCACTCTCTGGCCACCCACACCTCCACCGTGCACCGCGGCGACCGCGCCGCCCACCACCACCACCACACCCACCACACCCGCCACCCGCCCGCCACCACAGCCTCTTCCACTACGCCCGCAACCCCCGCCCACACCCTTCCCTCGCCCACGGCTCACCTGCCCGCGCTGCACGTGGATGCCCGCCCGCAGACCCTCGCCATGGCCCAGCCGCTGCCTGCCGATCCGCAGGTGTCG
>NC_051418.1:10809506-10809883 GCF_015228065.2 Penaeus monodon | reverse complement strand
CAGCTACCGCCTGCCCCCCTCGAGGGCGGCCCGTCGCACGAGCAGATCCAGGCCATGGCGCAGAGCCTGGCGCAGTCCCTGCCCTCCTTCCCGTCCTTCCCCGGCCTCGAGTAGGAGGCCGACGCTGCCACGGCCCGGGGCGCCCGCGGCGGGGTCGTGCCGGCCCGCTGATAAACACATGTGATAGAGCAGTATTGTCTTGTGATACTCGGCCGGGGTGCAGCCGCTACCCGAGCAGTGCCCCGTCCGCCCTCGCGGTGGACGCCCGGCCGAGGAGGAGGCCGGGGAGTGGCACCCCTCGGACAGCCTTACCCGAAGACCTCCCAGCAGGTCCGCTCCCCGTGTACGCGGCCGTGTGTGCTGGTGTCTTGAGCTGG
>NC_051418.1:10808922-10809123 GCF_015228065.2 Penaeus monodon | reverse complement strand
ATTTCTTCAAACTCAGTTGATATCGGTTTGTGTGTGTGTTGATACAGTCAAAAATAACTTACTGCAGAAGCTTTACCTTTGATATTTTTCTGACTTAATTATTGGAATATTTGGGTATGTAGAAATGTATATACAAGTTTTTTTGTTTTTCCTTTTAGATTATGTCCATTTGTGTGCCATAGAGATTGTGAGGACTAAAGG
>NC_051418.1:10808236-10808424 GCF_015228065.2 Penaeus monodon | reverse complement strand
ATCAGTATACGGAGAAATAAAATCGATAATCGATGATTCGGGGAGAGCGAGAGACGGAAAGTCACTCAAAACATACCTTGTTTTTGCTACTTTGATACACGATCAGTTGCCTGTATCTGGCATGAGAGTGTGGTGTGTGTTAGTTTGGCGGTGTTTGTACATCCACTCCGTCCCTTTTCTCCTCTATT
>NC_051418.1:10807666-10808192 GCF_015228065.2 Penaeus monodon | reverse complement strand
TCCTTAGTCTCTTCTTCATTCCCACTTACCCTCTCTTTCTCCCTTAGGTCCTCTTACCCTCCCTCCCTTCATCATTCCCTCCCTTCATCATTCTCACTCACCCTCTCTTCCTCCCTTAGTTCTTTCCACCCTCCCTCCCTTAATTATTCCATCCTTTCTTCATTCCAACTTTCTTCCTCCCTTTCTCCCTCCTTCCCTCATCTCTCTCCCCACCCCACCCTCCCTTGTTTCCTTTCCCAGTAAAATAAGCCTATGAGATCTTGTAATGTTCAAGTCTTCCCTCCCAACAGCCCATCATATTTGGTTTCCTTTCTTCCAGTTTAACATTTCTTTTATTTTCCTCCTTCCTTCCTCGCCAACTTTCTTTCCTTATTATGTTTTCCCATTTCCTCTGTTCTCTTCTTTCCCTTCTCCGCTTTCTGTCTTAGGCGTTGATGGCTTTTATCGCACGGAGGTCTAGTGTTCAGTCTGAATTCATTGTCATTTATGTGTATGTATTCGCGTGGTCACCCCCCCCCCCCATAAA
>NC_051418.1:10806940-10807113 GCF_015228065.2 Penaeus monodon | reverse complement strand
TTTCCTCATTCACCTGGTTTTCTTTTGTTTTCTTTGAAACGCCTGAAGAACCAAGAGGTAGTTGTTTTGTAAGATGTGATATGATGCAGCTGTTTTTATTATTGGTTTATTTTTTTCTTCTATGGTGATAAAGATCTGTAGTAAACACAACTTTGCTCTGTTTTTTGTGGGTC
>NC_051418.1:10806069-10806405 GCF_015228065.2 Penaeus monodon | reverse complement strand
TCCAGACGCTTCCCGCCTTGCTGCCCGCTTGGACTCATCTCCATGTCTCTTATAATAGAACTAAATAAAACTTATTTTAGCTAAATGGTTGTATGCTTCTCTCCTTATCCCTGACACGTTGCTGCCCGTTCCGTCTCAGCGCTTCTTTCTCTCTCTCCCTCTTTCCCCCTCTTTTTGCTGGTTTTCTCTTTTCCATCCCCGTGTTTCGGTCTTGTCTGTCCTTATTCCCCTTCCTCCTCTCTTATTTCCTACTCCTTAGTTCCTTTTCCTTTCCCAATTTCCTCTCAGCATTTATCCTTTAGTCTCCCCTTCTCTTCTACGTCTTCATTCCTATTT
>NC_051418.1:10805754-10805873 GCF_015228065.2 Penaeus monodon | reverse complement strand
GCACCCTTGCGTACCCGTGTTCCCTGTCCTGCGTGCGTCCTTTCCTTGGGCTCCGGAGCGAATGAATGAGCATGGCGAGGGCTCCCAGGGTGAGGTCAGGACTGAATCAGGGGCCGAGT
>NC_051418.1:10805261-10805642 GCF_015228065.2 Penaeus monodon | reverse complement strand
GTAACATTCTAAAGAGAAAGGAAATTTAAAACATACACACACATCATAACGTAATGTTGTTGTTATAAACCTTCCATGTTGTGCCTCCCTGACACGAGGGTGGGTGCCACGTGCCAAGGCTTATGCCACGTTTTGAGGTTGAGTAACTCGTTTTTGAGCCAGTGTTTACACCTCCCTAACCCCCCCTGTACCCCCAATTGCTGCCCCCCCCCCTCCCCATCTTAAGAGTGAAGACCCCTGACAATGCTAATGGTGATAAGTTGCACCAGCAGAGGCTTGACAGGCAGGAGGGCGGGCATCCTCGCCGCCAGAGGTCACTGTGACTGACCGGGGATTCTGTTTTAAATTCGTTGCAGGGGTGCTAGCGGGCGTTATGGGCGC
>NC_051418.1:10804961-10805197 GCF_015228065.2 Penaeus monodon | reverse complement strand
GAGGGCCCCGCCGCGTGCCCCGTGTGTCTCAAGGTGCTGTCCAACAAGTACAACCTCCGCACACACATGGAGGACAAGCACTCCCCGCTGCAGCACGTGTTCCCCTGCCCCATCTGCCAGCATGTCTACAAGACCCGCAACTCGCTCCACAACCATTTCTCCATGCGCCACCGCGGCCTTAAGATGCCCAAGATGTAGAGATGCTGCATCCGGCAGACACACACGCGAGGATGCTG
>NC_051418.1:10804758-10804887 GCF_015228065.2 Penaeus monodon | reverse complement strand
TGATCTATGTGATCTTCCATTCCTTCTTTCCCCTTCATCCTCCTCGCTCTCCTGAACCGTTTAGTGACCTCTCATCCCCTCTTCTCCACTCTCCACCCCCTCGCATTGCGAACAGTAGACTCAGAAAAA
>NC_051418.1:10804560-10804733 GCF_015228065.2 Penaeus monodon | reverse complement strand
TGTGAAGCGTTAGGTACTCCTGCCCATTGAGAGTGATGCCCCGGGCAGTACTCGTAGTGTGGAGACCACCACCCCTTTTTCTCCCCTCCCCCGATGCCCCACGCTTGTGTGCCCCTTGCCCTATCCTCCCCCCCCCTCCTTCCCCATCCCTCCGACACATACCTCACCGCGTC
>NC_051418.1:10804130-10804440 GCF_015228065.2 Penaeus monodon | reverse complement strand
GTATTGCTAGGAGTTAAGGTGAGGCCGGCGGAGAGAAAGAAATGAGTCAAAATTAAACAAACAAGTCAAATAAGCCAAGTGCAATATCTCTTGCCAAACTACACAAAGTTTGCAACGACGCTAGAAATGAATATACCATCTCTAAAGATCAAAATATAAATTGCAGTCTCGTGCAAGTGATATGCAACATCACGGAGGCGAAATGGCAATAGGGGAAGGGAGGAGATAACAAGGAATCGCAATGAGGGAGGGAAGAGGGGGAGAGCAAGAAAAGACTAATAAGGGGAGAATAGGGAGATAGATGAACATA
>NC_051418.1:10803958-10804049 GCF_015228065.2 Penaeus monodon | reverse complement strand
GCAGTATAAGACAACCTTGTGAACATCCTGGCGAGCACGATGGTCCCGGATGTTGCCTCTCTCGCCCCACTGCTCCCGAGTATACGCCCTC
>NC_051418.1:10802995-10803227 GCF_015228065.2 Penaeus monodon | reverse complement strand
ACAGCAGCTGCGGAAGGAAATCCTCAGCGCAGGAACCTGAAGAAGAAAAGTTGATCCTCATGTGTGACTCCTTTGCTTGATCCTCTTGTAGACTGTTATAGCTGGCGAGGGTTGGCTTTTGCTTTCGCTTCTTATGATTATAACCTTTTATTACATTTAAAACAAAAATTAATGAAAAAAGAAGAGGTGATGTGAATGTGTGGCGATGTTGTGGTGACCCTTACCTGTTGCT
>NC_051418.1:10802496-10802756 GCF_015228065.2 Penaeus monodon | reverse complement strand
CTTTGTGTGGTTTCATAGTGTAACGGGCACACTGTTGTTGTCATTGCAGGCGTGGGCGGGGTACTGGTAGACAACAAGCCTAAGTGGCAGTGCCCCGTGTGCTACAAGTTACTGAGCACGAGGTCCAACTTAAAGATCCACGTGCAGGACAAGCACTCCTCGCTGCAGCACGCCTTCCCCTGCCCCGTGTGCGGCCACGTGTACAAGACGCGAAACTCCCTGCACAACCACATGAGCATCCGGCACCGCGGGGTCAGGAT
>NC_051418.1:10802228-10802409 GCF_015228065.2 Penaeus monodon | reverse complement strand
TACCAGCACCCGCTCCATCTCCGACGGCGACCACCGGCACGCCTCCTCCTTCCCTCAGAGGGACCCGGGCCCTTCCAGCATCCATGAGGGTGACTTCAGTCCGCTCCTCAACCTCCGAGGATGACCTTAAGCCCTGCCAAGTGCCACCTCAACGGCTACCTTCGGCGAGAGGGTGCCAGAC
>NC_051418.1:10801717-10802189 GCF_015228065.2 Penaeus monodon | reverse complement strand
GAGGGCGACCTCGAGTCTCCCTCCACGGCGACGTCCTAGCCTCGCATAACGGCCTGCTCCCTCCTCCCTCCCCTTGCAGGCTCCCCGGGCCCGCCTGGAGGACGAGCGCGAGGACGAGGTGGTGGTGTTGGCGGTGGCGCGGCCGGGGCCCGTGTGGCCCAAGTGGCCCGTGTGGTCCGTGTTGCCTTGCAGGAGCCGCCAAGCCTGCCGCCCCGGGTGGCCCGTCGGCGGGCACCGGGGCGCCGCCTGCCCAGGGCACGAAGGCAGTGTCGCGTGTGCCTAGGAGCGCACGCGCAATGCACCTGGCCATTGCAGTTCGTGTACTTAAGGAAAGGAGGATCTTAACTGATGTTAATTAGATAATTAAGTGAATGTGACAGGGTTTTATAGGGTGAATTGACGTACGTGACCTTAGTGTTTATGGTGATTAACGTACAGAGCATCTTCTGTGCGCACACGCAAGCGAAAGCGG
>NC_051418.1:10800987-10801692 GCF_015228065.2 Penaeus monodon | reverse complement strand
TAACGGAAATGTTCCAGATTATGTATTCTAGATCGAATTGCCTGGCCGCCGTGCCTTGTGACGAGCGTGTAGTTGAAAATCGACACCGGCGCGCGTGCGCATGTGTACAAGTGGGGATGTGCATGCGTCCGTAAGCTCAGAAGCGCGTACGGACGAAGGCCAAGTGAGGCTGTGAGTTAGAGGATGAGGAGTAGCTGTGACTTAGGCGAGGGAGTGAGCCGGTGCCGTTTGGCGGAGTGAGTGATGTGTGGCTGAGGCGGTGTGGGTGTAGCCATGAGCCCTGCGAGAGTTCCGGCCGAAGTGGGCCTTGACACCTGCGGCCACACCCCTCCTCTCGCTTTTTATGTTGATTTTCTCTTTTTTAATGGGCCTCTTTTTCGCCTCTTGCCCTTCGTATTCTTCGCCCCCCCCCCTCTCCCCCTCACCACTCATAATCCCCTGTTCTTATTTCATCTTGGTGTGATTCTTGTGCATTCCTTGCCTTGCATTCTTTTGTTTTCATCTCCTTTCTTCTTATATATATTTTTCTTCACCCACTCACTCTTTCCTTCGTATTCTTCACTCTCTTTCACTTTTCCTTTGGTGTTTCATTCTCGCTTCTTCCCTTTCGCTGCCGCCGAGGTCAGTGAAGATTAGATTTTTGCAGCCGGAGGTTTGTGCTTGGTGATCGATGTGTTGTTCTGTGCTGAGTACCAACCGGCGACG
>NC_051418.1:10800549-10800666 GCF_015228065.2 Penaeus monodon | reverse complement strand
TTACTCCCCTTGACTCTCCCTGTCTCTCTCCCTTCTTAAAATTATCTTGTTCTTACACCGAAATAGCTTCCATATCTTCAGTCTCCCATGAATAGGCACATTTGTTTGCGTGCACAT
>NC_051418.1:10800149-10800414 GCF_015228065.2 Penaeus monodon | reverse complement strand
TTTGTACCCTGATCGCTCGCAAACGAAGTCACTCGGTAGAGAAACAAAAAAAGTAAACACGTTTTGCGTTTTTATAAGATGACAGGCACTTCGGGGCCTTAGTGTCACGAAAGCAAAAGGAGCATGTCAGTCCCCGAGTACAGAGGATCCGCACATGCAAGCGAGGTACTCCTAAGCAGATGACAGTGAGATATTTTTTAAGGTTTAGATTGTAGCTGTAGAGACACAGGCCGGATTTGATGTGCCGTGGCCTGTACCCAAGCCT
>NC_051418.1:10799819-10799952 GCF_015228065.2 Penaeus monodon | reverse complement strand
GCAGGCGCGTGAGGTCGCCAGTATACGAAGTGTTGCGCGAGACACTGTACTTACCACACAGGTTCCTCTTGTAGACTTTATAAGGCTATTCATTCCTGGTTTTAAGTAGGGGAGGGAAGAAATGGGAGATGAT
>NC_051418.1:10799276-10799705 GCF_015228065.2 Penaeus monodon | reverse complement strand
TTGATTTCACTGCCTGTAGCGAACAGTGGCTTGTTCAGTGATTGTTATTACGAGTTTAAGCCATACACCGCGAGGGAAGATCCGGGCGCTGCGAGAGAGAACAAAGAGATTCGGAGAAGAATCCCTGAATAACATCAAAGTTAATTCAATCACTCTCGCAGCTGTCAGCTCCCCTCTTCCAGGAGTCTGTTACCGGGTTTTGTTGGCGATAAAGTTCCGGGTCGTGTTGTTGACAAACTATTCGTGTCACCCTTCGCCAGCCTCGTGTGTGAGGCCGCCATGACCATATGCTCCCACTACAATTAAAAATAACCATAAAAAATAAAAATAGATTAAAAAATATACGTAAAAAAAACATAAATCTGTCCTGCCTCCCTCCCTACCGCTAACCTTTCCTTCCATATACATATCCATTTTCTTGCCCTGATT
>NC_051418.1:10797880-10799212 GCF_015228065.2 Penaeus monodon | reverse complement strand
AAGCCGAGCAGGTGTAAGAAAAAAAAGAAAGAAAAAATATGTCTTGGTGGTCACGTGATACGAAGAACCGAGTGTGCAGGTCCTTACGACGTGCAAAAAAGCGCGATGCCATTCTCCTGCTGTAAGCTTGGTACGAACACAGACCAGGGTGATTTTGGTTACTGAATACCGGGGGAGAGAAATGCCTTAAGCCTTTCTCTCTGTTTCTGTATGACTCGAGGTTATTGAATTCTTAACCTGTATGAAGTGTTCTGTGTACGACTCGAAGCGAATGGTGTCGTCATTTTCTGGAGTTTTGAGGTGAAATTAGTATTGATTATAATGTCAACCAATTTTTATACTGTTCGTTTTTTTTTTTTAAGGCAAAGGCAACCATGTGATGTCGACCCTGTATATGGTTAGGCTATTAAAGCGAGAAATGTGATTTAATTTGTTTATGACTAATTAAGAAAAAAAAAAAACGAGAGCTGTGTACTGTTACCTTTTGTATTATTAGATGATTAAGGTGATTGTAAAATTAGCTAATTAACTTTACAATTAGGGAATTAAAAACAAAGAGCTGTGTGTTGCCATTAGGTGCATAAGTAGAGATAATGTGATGCCATATTAAGGTTATTGAATAAGACTACCGTGATGCCATTTTATAACTAAAATTATATCTGAAGTGTTTGTTGTGATGCCATCTATGTATAATTAGATACTAAAGGACACAAATGTGATGCCATGTTACTATTAGGTTACTGAAACGGAATGTGTTTGCGATTCCATCTTCACTGTATTTTAATTTATTTTTTGAAATGTGTAAAAAAATGTGTGATGCCAATTAGTCATTTAGAGGCATATATGGACAATGGTGTCTTTACCATCGATTTTTTAAAGCAATTGATGTTATCACTAACGCAAAGGTTTAAAGACACAAGATTGTGATTTCGTTCTATTAGCTGTAAGCGTAACTAAACTTGTGATGCCAACTTGTATCTTTAGGGATGTCTGAAAAAAGAAGAAAATCTATGGTACTTACCAGTCTTAATTAGGATATAATGATTAAACAAACACACAAAAAACACTTGTGATGCTGCCACCCGATGTGTTAACTAGGTTTAAAGAGGAATTGCATGTGATAGGAACTGAAATGTAACCGATTGTGATAATATGCGTGATAGGTTGAGAACACCAGTCCCTTTACGAGCGTATCTAGTGTCGCCGGAGAGTTCACACTGCAAAAATTGTTGTATACACGTAGATACTGTACGGTAATTCTCTCTATGTAAGACACATACACAATCCTTTTTCATGTATTTGTTTGTGAATGGTGTGACTTGTGAGTGGGAC
>NC_051418.1:10797534-10797603 GCF_015228065.2 Penaeus monodon | reverse complement strand
AGTGCAAGGTAGTAAGCAACGCCACAATAACCGGGTTGTAGAGCGTGATCCGGGTTGCGCAGCAGGAGG
>NC_051418.1:10797423-10797496 GCF_015228065.2 Penaeus monodon | reverse complement strand
CACACCCCGGCCGCAGCCACGTCCGGGTCCCGCTCGTGTCTGGGACCTGGTGACCTTGTGCTGCCCCTGGAGT
>NC_051418.1:10797168-10797334 GCF_015228065.2 Penaeus monodon | reverse complement strand
TTTTTCTTTCTGTCTGTCTCCCTCCTCCCTTTGCTACCTATCCTAACCTTCTCTCCCCCGCTCTGCCCCGGCCTCCCCCTCCCCCCTCTCATGAGTCGTCAAAAATGAAAGGCTGGGGGCAGGGCAGAGCCAAGTGGAGCGGCGGAGGTGGGGGGAGTGAACTCGC
>NC_051418.1:10796619-10796977 GCF_015228065.2 Penaeus monodon | reverse complement strand
GCACACCAGGGGCAGCAACGGTGAGCAGAGTTCCGGTCCACGCACGCCCATCGCTGCGCCGCGACCGCCTCTCTCGCCGCCCGTCACTCGTACCCACATCAAGGCTGCTCCGAGCGCGGGTATGGCGGCGGCGAGGATGACCTGGCTGGCGGATCCGGCCCGATATCCGACGCTTATTGCCGAGCGTAGGCAGCGGTCTCCCTCTTTTCATTCTGCTTATCTCTCTCCCTCGTCTTTCGTTCTCCTTCCTTCTCCATTTACCTTCTTCCTTCTTCCTCCCTTCTCCTTTTTCGCCCTTCCTTCTTCCTCCCTTCTCCGTTTTCGCTCTTACTTCGTCTTCCCTTCTCACTTTTCGCGT
>NC_051418.1:10795865-10796469 GCF_015228065.2 Penaeus monodon | reverse complement strand
CTTCCCGCCCCTTCACTCTCATTCACCCTGCGATCCTCGCTCTGCTACGCTGCATTCGACAGTTTTTCTTTTTCTTTTTATTAAGTTCTCCACTTTCTTCTTTTCCTTCTTTCCTTTTATTATCTTATTTTTCTTCCTTCTCTGTATCTGTTATGTTTACAAATCTTTCTGGTAGTCGGCCTCCCACTCTCCGTTTGTCTTCTATACCCTCCCTCTGTCCTCTATCCCTCCTGTTTCTCTCCCTCTCTCTCTCCATCCTCTGCTCTCTCCCTTCCCATCCCTCCCCTCTTCCCTCTCTTTCCTTTCGTCTCTCTCTCGCTCCCTATTTCCCGTCTCCTTCCCCTTTCCCCGTTCCTCTCCCTCTTTTCCCTCTCTCCCTCTTTTCCCTATTCTCCCTCTCCCTCTTTCCCCTTCTCCTCTCTCTCTCCCTCTTTCCCCTTCTCTCCCTCTCCCTCTTTTTCCTCCTCTCCCTCCTCTCCCTCTCCCCCGGCTTCCATCCATCCCGGGCAGGACATGCGAGCGGTGATCAGTGACGTCGGCGGATCACCCAGACTCGGTCCCTCCCGCATCAAATCATCTTTAAGTTGATTGCCGTACGGTAGAA
>NC_051418.1:10795686-10795828 GCF_015228065.2 Penaeus monodon | reverse complement strand
GGTCGGTTGCGCCACCTGTAGGGGGAGAGGAGGAGGGGGGGAGGGACCATCTTCCTCCCGAGGCAGGCGTGAAGAAAACAGGGGGATAAAGATGATTTATTTTTAATTAAGGAGTCCATTTTGTGTGGCGTAGTTGTGTTTG
>NC_051418.1:10795539-10795603 GCF_015228065.2 Penaeus monodon | reverse complement strand
GCCAAGACCACACCCACAAGTTACACACTTTCGTTGTTGTGGACTTTGTACGTGCCACCCTCTA
>NC_051418.1:10795240-10795501 GCF_015228065.2 Penaeus monodon | reverse complement strand
ACTCACTTCACATTCACTCCTCATTAATCTATTCTTCACTTCTCATTCCTTCCCTTCTCTCCCATTTATTTACATTCTTGAAATCACAGTTCAGAGTCTGTATCTCCCCAAATCTTTTCAGCGGCAAGCCATCTGTCGTAGTTTGTGTGTCATCTGGCGTCACACAAGCCATCTATCACCTGTGCCCCATCTGTCCCCTCGCACTCTGGGCCGCGTCTTGTTCTGAATGCCATGGTACAGACTTGTGTACTTTCACGTCGA
>NC_051418.1:10794567-10794991 GCF_015228065.2 Penaeus monodon | reverse complement strand
TTTGATGCGACACGTACAAGTTATATAAGCCCTTGTTTCCCACCCAACCATAACTGCCAAAAGTTGCACACTTGTAACCCTAAAACATGTCTATCACTTCTCGCTTTATCACTTTCATCGTCCCCTCTTATCATCCTTTTTCCGTATTGGTCCATGACATTTGACCTCTAGAACGCCCCCCCCCCCCTCATACACACCCTTCTCCTCATAACATGACCTGTATCCCACCCGCCCATTTTGTTTTTATAGATATAAAGAAGTGGCAATTTTTTATAAGAAGAATTCTATGTTTAGATTTAAGAGAAGAAAACTGCTTTCCTAGATAGCTTTAGATGGACAATATAATGATATATATTTTTTTCAATTTTTTTTTGTATTAGGTGTCATCTACAACTAGTGCTGTGATAGATAGGCATAAGAAATA
>NC_051418.1:10793540-10794487 GCF_015228065.2 Penaeus monodon | reverse complement strand
GTGGTAATTGTGGTTGCCTAAACACGTTTGTATACAGAAATGGAAACTTATTTTTGTTACGAGATATTAAAAAAAACGAAGAAACCATAAAAAAAGAAACATTTTTTTAGCCAAAGAGGCCCGGGAAAAATAATCCTTCCTCTTGATTCTGTGAAGAAATGTCTCTTTTTTTCGTACGTGTGGAATTAGGGATGTGACGTGGAGTGTTTTCGCAGCCCCAAACGCTTGTCGTAGTCGCGGAGCCCCTACCCCGACCCCATAGGCCTACGTCTCCTCCTCCCTGTAGGCCGAGAAGGGCTCCATCGCTTTTTAGTGGCTGTGTATTAGCATTTCGAACAATAAACCGTAATGGAAGACCTGTTGTGTTATTTATTCACATCCATCAGACTTCATTTTCTGTCTCTTTGGAGCATGAGAACTTGAGTTATTACATGACGCGGGGCGGGCGGGGAGGGAGTGCATTGTTTTATAATATGGAAGAATTGTAATGTTTTATCTTACTGTCAGGCTTTGTCTGTTGTCTCACTTTCGTTCCTTCCTCTCGATATTTGCACTTCTATTCCCCCTCAGTCTTTCCTCGCATCCAGTCTCTTTTGGAGTATATAGACGAAACAAAGACAAGAAAATGGAACGTCAAGCCGAACAGGTGTGACGGAGACCGCCGGAAAGAAAGACAAGTTGCTCTTTGGGTTGGAGAGTCCGTTCCGCCTCGCAGGGCATCGGCTCTCTCTAGGCAGCGTGGTTTTAAGGCCTAGCGACCTCTTGTGGCCAGACGGGGTTCGCTCAGGCGGATTTCCCGGCGATTTAAATGGTAATCCTTTAATATTGATGATGATATTAGCTGCGCGTATTGCGGGCTAAAGATAGGCCTAGACTGCTCTCCCCGCCTCAGACTGCGCGACTTAACTCTCCCTCTCTCTAGCTGTAGTAGACCCAGTGCTTCTTTA
>NC_051418.1:10792844-10793481 GCF_015228065.2 Penaeus monodon | reverse complement strand
AGCGCTGTGGATATTGATGGAGGTTGTCTTGCAGGTGTCGCGGCGGGAGGCAGTGTGGGGGCGGGCCAGCAGCGGTGCCCCCTCTGCAACAAGGCACTCAGCCGCTGGACGAGCCTGCGGCGCCACATAGAGGACAAGCACACGCAGGGCGGGGCGCACATCTGCCCTATCTGCCACCACGTGTACCGCACCAAGAACTCCTTGCACAACCACCTGAGCGTGTACCACCGGGGCGCCACGGGCTCCAGGGGACGCCGCGGCCGCTACCCCTCGTACACCGTCCTCAGGACCACCAACGCACAGCAGCTTGCTGCGCTGAAGGCCGCCGTCAGGCACGCGCCCCGAGAAGGAACCCCGGCGCGAGATCTCTCCGCACCCCCGGACGCCCTTCCACCTCCCTCGTCGGCCTCTACGGTGGCGCCTCCGCTCCTGGCCGCGGAAGAGGTGGAGGATCTGCGAGACGCCGCGCAGGAGGCGGCGGGAGGCTTCGAGTCCCTTCTGCACGGGGACGCGGAGGTGCCCCCGGGCAGCCCCCACTCGCACCCCCAGAAGAACTCGGCGCCGCAGACCGAGTTCGTGGTGAACGAGATGGTCGATGAGTAGTGGTAGCTCGCGTTCGCACGCCCAGGGCTGACCT
>NC_051418.1:10792163-10792798 GCF_015228065.2 Penaeus monodon | reverse complement strand
GCGACCTAAGAGGTCCGGACCTCGGAAGAGAAGCGCAAAGTCCCGAGAGCAGTCGAACACCTCCCCCCTCCAGCACCCGTGTCTTTATGCTCTTCAGTTGTCTGAGTGTAACTTGGTCTGCGAAGGAGTGCCGCGACCCCGGCGTGGCGGCAGACGCGTCTCTACAAATTAGTACTAGTATTACCTCAGTGGAAAAGATATATAGATCTATTTTGTTACCTGATGCGTGTCTGTTTTTTGTACTTAAGATACTTGATTACATGCTTCATTAAGAAGGAAAATATGTGATTTCTCAAAGTTAGATAAATAGAGTGGATGTTGATTACCTGGTGATTAATGTGATGAATTATGTAACAAAAACAAAACAAACAAAAAATTACTTGAAGTTATTTTTTATATTCTGTAATGCTGAGTGAAGCGAGTAAGTCAATGAGTGTGAGAGCCTTTGGTGTCCCCTTGATGTTGTAGTGTGTTGAGGCCGTGAGAGGAGCGTGGCAGCGGACCGTCACGCACCATGATAACGCTCCGCGACTCAGTGTTTGAGAAGCTAAATGCTGCTTGTCGTTGCAGGCGGCCAGTTGTCTTCCACACCGCCGTCGTCGGTGTCTTCAAGCTTTGTCCCGCCCTTTACGTCT
>NC_051418.1:10791787-10791982 GCF_015228065.2 Penaeus monodon | reverse complement strand
TGAGTGGTGCGTCGTGGGTGGGGGCGCAGTGCCCGATCTGCTTCAAGGTGCTGCGGGACAAGTACAAGCTGAGGACGCACCTGGCGGACATCCACTCCGCCGTGCAGCACGTGTTCACCTGCCCCGTGTGCAACCGCGTGTACAAGACCAAGAACACGCTCACCAACCACATCAGCCTCTCCCACCGCGGCTACA
>NC_051418.1:10791049-10791660 GCF_015228065.2 Penaeus monodon | reverse complement strand
ACTGGCGCTCATTGATCAGCAGGGATCACACCAACCGCACTGATGATCAGTCACGTGACCCTCCTCCGTTGTGCCAGTCGTCCACAGAGTACATGCACATACGACGTCAGCGTGCTTCTGTAACCCACACCTCTGCCTTCGACGATTACAGCATAGATCACGTAACAGCCCCCGCCGCGACAAAAGACCTTCTTGTACATACTCCGGGACTCAGATATTGTTCAGAGTAGCATTTATGTTTCCTAGCAGTGGCTGGTGAAGATGATGAGACCGAGAAAGTAGGAAATAGCACCCATGCGATGTCTTTGTTATTTTCACTTCAGCCAAAAGATAAAAGGAGTGCAAAAGTGATTTGAATGGTTCGGTCTTATCATATACATAATATACTTTTTGTAGGGAGATTTAAACAGAAACCTTACAATATACACGTCGTTGATTATGCAATAAATTAAACCTCATTTCTATATAAATTAAAGAAAAAAGAAACGTCCTATTTTATATACAGGCGAGCTATATGTGCCAAGTAAAGGAGAAGAAACTTCTCTTTCTTTTTGAAGGTGGCTTGAGGTCCTCCAAGGAGAGGCTGAGGCCCGGACTCGTGACTGAGGAAA
>NC_051418.1:10790587-10790900 GCF_015228065.2 Penaeus monodon | reverse complement strand
AAAAGTTGTACTTTCCCAGTGTATATTTTAAGTCGTGTATAGAATAGAGAGTATATATATGCGTATATACACAACACATAGAAGTTCCTAGACGTAAATTTAATGCAGTAACAACCACGTTCTGGGGACACTTCCAGGGAACGTGTCCCGCTGGTTGTTCGATAGATCTCTTCCCCGCCTTCCCCTGGGCGCGATATATCAGTTGTATACGATTTTTTACTTAGTCACAATAACTAAAAATTAAAAAAACTACCGTAGGATTAGTGTATAGTGATGAAACTAAAGGGTTTATATATATTTTACCGTTTAGATA
>NC_051418.1:10790414-10790555 GCF_015228065.2 Penaeus monodon | reverse complement strand
GGTATATTTACGCGTTCAAAACCATGTTCTTTAGGATATTTTGGAACTTTTTTAGTCTTACATTAGTTTAGTGTGACCTGAAACAAGGCTATGCTACCTGTATACCCGGTCACTATGCGACCTGGTATGTTTGCATGTTAG
>NC_051418.1:10789733-10789991 GCF_015228065.2 Penaeus monodon | reverse complement strand
AGCCATTTTTTAGTCGCCATGATCGTGTCATGAAAAAAAATTCTCGCTGTCTCGTAACAACAGTTTTTTTTAGTTATTGCTTCCTCAGAGGACGGAGTGACGTTGCCATTAGTGTCAGAGCCTCACAATCCTTATCATTATGGGGCCGGCTGCGGGGCGGCTCCTGGCTGGGGGGAGGGGAGGGGGGCACCTACAGAGCCGAGTGGGAGAGTGGAAGGGAGAGGGTGAGCTTGACAGAGAGACGAGCACCACTTGTAA
>NC_051418.1:10788125-10789489 GCF_015228065.2 Penaeus monodon | reverse complement strand
CAGCCAGAGCCAACGCAACACCTCCCTCCCCCGTGACGGCTTGAATGGGCCCGTCTTCCACGCGCCTTCGCTAGATCTCACCATAACGCCAGATTCCCCGGGTCCTTTTTTGTATCTTGTTCAAGCCATATGCAGTTTGAGCAGTTCATTACGTTCCTATGTTGCGACAGTTAACTAATTATTCAGTCGTCTCATATTTTTAGTGTCTATACTAGCGGTCAGTTATTCGTTCGTAGGTGCGATGGCGTACCGCTTTTTAATTTCAGTTTTGTGAACATTTTAGTGATCGTCTTTTCAGTTCAAGTTCATTGTTCGGTTCCTAAAGAAAGTACATGATTTTACTCACGCTTCCTGGATATATCCCAGTGTACACGCAGAACGCACACGCATTGACCATACTTTGAAGCCGTTTTAGTGCGAATGTTCATCGACCAAACAGGTTGAAAAATAAAGCTTCGAGTTTATGATCATATATATCTCTTTTTAAGGGCTTGGGAAACTTGATATATTGGATAACGAACTAGTGTCCATGTATCAAGGGGAGAAGTACTTGAAGCCCTGTGTTTTGAAGCCTCGCTTAGTATATAATTACGTTTCCGTATGCTTTTTTCACCTGTTGGTTCGATCGTGGCGAGAAAGATGCCCACAGTGTCATCAAAGACAAAAAAAAGAATAGTGACGATTTTTTGGAAATCCACTAGACATTCAGGATAATATATCCTCGGATAAAACGCTTTATCCAAGAACGTTTTCAGTAGCGTTCCTTGGGGACGTTAACCAAAGTCGGACATAGATCTCAGCAGCTAGCGACGCTGTCAACCCTTCTGTTGTGTTCTACCTCACGATCCTAAAAAAAGCAAACATAGAGGAAATATTTTGTCAGGACTTCAGCATGGCAGCCATCCCGCCATGCCCACACGTTGTACTACGGCAAAGGTTAACAGTTCCTAAGGTTAGGGCATGTTCCAGGAGGTTTACCCCGTGTATTCCTGTCTTAGTTTTTAAAATGTAGTTCGTGCTTACAAATTACGTACTCTGTTTAGAGATTACTGCATTAAAAAGGCAGAGTCGCTTCTTGTTTGTATTTTTTTTTTCATTTTCTTACTGATAGTTTTTTGGGCGGGTCTTGTAGGCGGTTAGTCGAGAGCCTGTTTTTAAAGTAAATCTAATTTCTATTTATTTTGTATTGTTTAGTAGTGGCTGCGAGGTGAGGGATTGCGTGTGGGTAAATACACCTATATTGCTATTTGTTAAACGACCCTGTATGTATCTTCTTTTTTTCGTTTACAATTTATGTAATCTATGCATAAAAAGAAACTTGTTATTCTTTGTTGTTTTGGGGTCATTTTATTTATCTCGCCTCG
>NC_051418.1:10787410-10788088 GCF_015228065.2 Penaeus monodon | reverse complement strand
CCTTTCGACTTCGTTAGAGTGCTAGGAAAGGTGTTATTTTATTTCGTAGGAGCTGTTCGCGCCGTTGTTCGGAACGGAAGGCTTGCTCGTGGAACTCAAAGTTGAGCGAAGGCCTACAAAATCACTGGTAGGCCTACATGCGCCCTCTGGCGTTTGCCTCAGTCCAGCCCACCCTTAGCTGCTTCATAGTATTTTTGTATTACTTAGCTTTTTATTTTTGTCTTGTATCGTAAATAGTTTATTTACCATTTTAGTTATTTTTCTAGAACTGGGCTGTCATGGATGCCTGAAAAAAACATGTATTCACATTTAATAGTTAAAAGAATAAGCAGGTGCGGAATATTTTACGTAATAAAGAATTAAAAAGGTATTTCTTCGTTTGATTTCCCTCACTTTCTCAAAAGATAATGATTTAAACAAATATGTGAACTCTAAACATTATAGACTTCTAGATAATAGAAACTATTGTATAATGACAATGGAATCTAAAACTTGGGAAGTAGTGTATAATGTCTGTATATACTGTTAAGACACACATTGGATATATTTACCACATAGATACTGCATAAAAAATATGTGAAGCCTATAAACTAAGTCAGCAAGTGTACGCAACATAAAAAGATACAACAAAATGAAAAGAACTAAATTGTGGAAACTCAACATGAAAAGAGGTCGATA
>NC_051418.1:10786751-10787365 GCF_015228065.2 Penaeus monodon | reverse complement strand
GGCTGTAGAATACGTAAACTCATCATGAAAAGAGGTTGAATAAAAAAAGGAAATGTCGAATAGCACGACAGCATTAAATTCACGCAGGCAAAACATAAAAAGGAATATTTCAAAAGAGCATTAGCCGGATGCGCCACGGCCATCGCAATCGCCTCGACGGAGTGCGCGGAACAATGGCGAGGCAAACCAGTTCACCTGCATCTTTTGACCCCAAACTCTGGCCCTTGACCTTTTTGGTGACCCCGATGGTGCCAACCGGATAAGCGGTGACCTTTCGGGCTGCGATAAGAGCGATTAGACATGTGTGCATGGCGGTGCCTGTATTCATGCATGGAGATAGGTTGTCGGGGGTTTTCAGACGCCCGGTGCTGCTCCGTTCGCTTAATTAACTGCGTGTGATTAATCAGTTTATTAAGATGGCGAACGTCACCTAACGAAGCATTCCGGAAATTTATGTACATATGTATTTGCAACACGTATGAGGTTTACTTTTATTGGGAAGTTAAAGATCTAATCAGTGATAAAGTTAGAATCTTATCTTGTGAAGTGAGCTGTTGCCAACCGAATGAGGTTACTTTCGGATCTATGCTGAGATGTCCCCATGCATGCCGACA
>NC_051418.1:10785571-10786313 GCF_015228065.2 Penaeus monodon | reverse complement strand
AGGGGTAAATGGAACCGGCGATCTGTCAAGAGTGAAGAAAGTCCGCCGGAGACTTGCTTGTCTGCCGTTTCTATTGACGTTTTGCACTTCGTTCTCGCGCTGAGATGGGGGCGAGAATGAACGCCATCAGCGGGTGTGGATGAAACTAGAGATAAGAGCGTAATTTCCGATTATCTTGATTATCTCCTAAGAGGAAAGGCAAAGTGTGGTTATCGTGGAACTTTGGACATTTAGCATTATTCGTTTATTATAATTTTTTTTGTCTATTTTCGAAGGTGGTGGTGGTTGTTTTTTTTTGTTTGGTCGTGTCTGTTATATCTGTAATAAAGGTATGGAAGTGAGGTTTGGGTTAGCGGTATATGTCAAAGTCTTTTCCGTGACACTTTCTCTCACCCTAATTCTCAGCCGCTGTGACGTAACGCTCATTCGGGCTGGGGAGATATTGTGAGAGAGGCGTGGTCTTGTTGAAGATGGGCGTGGTTATAGGGTGGGTAAGCGGGAGGGGGGTGAAAAGAAGATATTGTGGCCAGTAAGTTGTGTTTTGAGTAATGGTTATGTGTATATTTATATATATATTGTCGAAGTGAAACGCAAGGCGGTGGTGAAAGGTATTATAAAGATTATATCACGGGTGATCGTGCAGCCTCCCTTTATTCGCTTGAGTCACTTCTCTCCCTCCTTATTTTATTTTTTTCCCGTGTATTTTATTATCGCGCGACCCCTTTCTCTTTCTTTTTAGCTG
>NC_051418.1:10784984-10785541 GCF_015228065.2 Penaeus monodon | reverse complement strand
TTCTCCCAATACTTCTTTCTTTCGGATCAAGTGTTCACAGCAACGAAACTTTACGAAAAAGACCGGGCCGACACACACTCGAACAGACAGCCAAACGAACGGCTAATACTCGGGAAAGCTAACATTTAGATAGGTACAGATTAGAAGCTAAATTTACCTGCTCGTCGGCTGATAAGAGCAGATAGGCAGGCAGACAGGCAATTGAATAGACAATGATAAGACGCATGGCTTGACTGGCAGACTGTTTGCAGGAATATTACAAACAGGAGTGTTTATACAGACAGAGAGATTCGCAGACGGAAACGAATTGGGTGAATAAATATAAGCAAGAAAGCGCAGAAGGAGAGAGAGATACAAAAGTAAACTGAGGAAGAGATGAGATGTAGAGAGAATTAGATAGAAAGAACGTGAAATGATGATGATGATAGTCATAGTTTTGATGAAAGTGGTGATACATGAATAAATGAAGGAATAAATATAAGTAAGAAAGTGATGATAACGACGATCTTAATAAACAGATAGATAAGTATAATTGAAAAAAGACTGATTGACAGGTA
>NC_051418.1:10784621-10784834 GCF_015228065.2 Penaeus monodon | reverse complement strand
AGCAGTAGACGTATAAAAGTAAACACTGAGGCAATAAGCAGGCAAAAACAGGCGACGTGACACTTCCAGGCTGATAGTTGTGCTTGGGTGGATACACGCGCGCGCCAGGCGAAAGAATAGATGATTAAACAACGAAGTGGAATTAAGAAAGGAAATGGATTAATTGTGCGGTGGGACTCGGTTCGTGTGTATCCTCACGTTTTGTTTTGTGTG
>NC_051418.1:10783206-10783960 GCF_015228065.2 Penaeus monodon | reverse complement strand
ACATTCATTCTGCACTTTAACACAATTTCCTTTTTTCCCCACTTTTCCTCTTGAGTTCTTTAGAGTCTCCCCTTGTTCTGGAATTTCATCAGGAAAAAACGTGGCGGTCACTCGGCCTCACCCGCTGATACCTGGCCCGGTGTGGACACGCAGGGGCCTCGGGGGTGAGAGGGGGAAGGAGGGAGGGAGGGTGGGGGAGGAGAGAGGGATGGAGGAGAAGGAAAGAGGGAGGGTGAAAGAAGGGGAAGGGAAGAAGGGAAAAGGAGAAGGGAAAGTGTAAGGGGGGGGGAAGAGGAGAGAGAGTGAGAGATAGAGATGATAGCGCAGGTGGAAAGGAAGGAAAACGGGCAGAAAGAAGGAAAATGTAAAGCAGACATAGAGAAAATAGACAAGGAGGAGGAAGGTAACACACGAGACTCTAGTAAACCAATGTGTCAGAAAAAAAAATCGAAATACCAAAATCAAAAAATATATAATGAATTAAAAACACACACAGGAAAAGATGAAATACTGAAGCAATTAAACAAAACAACAAATGCATAGAACTGTTTCTCTTGTATAGACGTAGTAACCACCGTCCACCATGGTTGTTTGTTTGATACATTGATTGTAGTTTGTGGATACACACCTGCACTGTATTTTTACTAACCAATACCAACACCACTGTATTTCTCCGAATCGTTATCTCCTTATCTTTTACTCAACCTTGACTGTCACTGCACCTGACGTTCCTTGTTCTCTGTTCTCTCTTATC
>NC_051418.1:10782504-10782737 GCF_015228065.2 Penaeus monodon | reverse complement strand
CCTTCGATATTCACAGCTCCCTTATCATCTTATTCTTATTCCTCTTCGTCTTTTTGGGGGCTTTTTATCTTACTGTGTGTATTTCATTTTTATCTTTTCTTATACTCCTCTCTACTTTGCCTCTCTTTTCTATTTTTATATCTGCTCTTATCTTCCCCTTTGCCGTGAGATTTATTTCTTTTTCTTTTTGCTTCTTCTTCACCTTCTGTTGACTTTTCTTACGCCATCCTTCT
>NC_051418.1:10782344-10782467 GCF_015228065.2 Penaeus monodon | reverse complement strand
GCCCTTCGCACCGGCACTCGCTCTGATCGACCGCCGTCTCTGTCGTTCTTATTTTCTTTTTTCTTTTTTTCCTTCTCTCTTTTAAAGTCAACTCCCCCTTTATCCAGGGCTGTTTTCTTGCAA
>NC_051418.1:10781541-10781833 GCF_015228065.2 Penaeus monodon | reverse complement strand
CCTTCTGACTCTGCTCCTGCTGTAGGACCCCCCCTCCCCACCACCCCGCTTTATGTAACCCCTTCGCCCGTCCTCCTCTTCTCGTTCAGGATCTGAGGATACTGGCTGCATTCTTCTTGAAGGATGTCTATTACCCTTCTTTTGTGACTCCTTAACCCCCTTTCCTCATGTCTGTCTTATCCTTGTTCACTCTTTCCTATCTTCAATTATTTTTGTTTTCACTTCCTCTCTCCAATCTCCTTGGTTATCTTTTATCTTTGAACTTGGCCTCTTCGTAACTATTCTCTCTCTG
>NC_051418.1:10781411-10781496 GCF_015228065.2 Penaeus monodon | reverse complement strand
CCATCTCTCCCTCTCCCTCCTGATGCTTCTCTCCCGAAAACTTTTGCTCTGCCGCCGGTTCCCTCCTGCCATTCGATTTCCATCA
>NC_051418.1:10781216-10781354 GCF_015228065.2 Penaeus monodon | reverse complement strand
CCCGGTTCTTTCATATTTCCTTTTTATCTTCGTTCTCTGTTCTTGCCACACTCTTACTGTATGAAGCCCGTCCACTCCATTTCATGTCGCAGTGCCTCTTCGTCCTTCTCGCAGTTTCTCCTCTCGGGTCTCTCCGGG
>NC_051418.1:10780492-10780858 GCF_015228065.2 Penaeus monodon | reverse complement strand
GCTTTCTTGTGTCCGTGGCCTAGACCGTCCCGTCGATGGTGACCGCCCCTGTAGCATCCGCGGGCCGGTTGATGATGGAGTTGATGTAGCAGATGTAGAGGTCTAACATCCCAGATAACCGCCTGTTTGTGTCAGGTGTAGTGCTCACCTGAGGAACCTGACGAGAGTAGGGTGTACACACACTCACACAAGTGTACATGTATTGGTTTTGATGAAAGGGTAGTGGGAGGGAGGAGTAGAGGTGCTCCTCGTCTGTCTTTCCGAGGAGGAGGAAGAGGGAAGGTGACGGGCGAGGGAGGGTGTGTGTGTGTCACGAAGGCGGCTGTACGAGGTGGTGGTGTTGTTTCAGGTGCAGTCGTGAGCTTG
>NC_051418.1:10779094-10780446 GCF_015228065.2 Penaeus monodon | reverse complement strand
AGAGGTTTCCGTGCCGGGCGCCGGTCAGCTGCCCGGTGTGCGGCCGCGTGTGCTCCAACAAGTACATCCTGAGGACCCACATGGAGGACCGGCATTCGGGGCCGCAGCGCCTCACGTGTCCGCACTGCGCCAAGGAGTACTCTTCACGCAACTCCCTCCTGTCGCACATCTCCCGGTACCACCGCGAGCGGGAGAGTGGCCCCGTGCCCCTGCCCACCGTCGAGCTGCTGGAACCCAAGGCGCATCCCCCGCCACGCCCGCAGCACCTACCGCAGCACCAGGCGTCGCCCCTGCATGTGCCCCCACCGCCGCAGCCGCCACACCAGCCGCCAGTGCCTCTCTCTTCCGCGTTGGATCTCCTGGAGGTCAAGCCGCAGGTGGCTCACCCGCACGCGTCCCCTCAGTGAGGGGACTAGGCCTCAGGTGCGCGCCTGTACGCACGCACGGGTCGCGGCGCCGTCAGCTGGACCGTCCCACCACGCCCTGGCCCTCCACCGCCACCGTCCTGTCTCGCCAACCAGACACGCCGCCATCCTGCCATTGCCAGCACCTGGAAACCACCGGCAGTCCCGTGACGCCCTTCCTTCCAGCAATTGATCATGGAAGCACGCCAGGGATCAGCTCACTTCCACGAATTCGCATGAAATTTCGCGAAGATTTCACTCGCTTCCTCAGCCGGCCGTCCACGGCGTCGCGAGCCTTGCCGACCATCTCTCTGCGCCGAACCGCCGCGCAGGAGCTGCCGGGTCCGCGACGGCCCGGCGGTTCAGCGGTTCTCCGGACTGGGCTGCGGCGGCGACGAGGGTCCTAGCCTTGGCCCCTCGCTCCTGGAAGGCCCGCGCTCGTGGCCGCTCTGGAAACCGAGGGTCCGGATCCTGTGACCATGTCTTTCCAGCTAAACTCGCTGCTCCGCCGCCGCCGCCCAACGGCAATGGCGACGCACGGCTGAGGCCACCGCTCGGGACCACGAAACGGACGCCCAGGGAGCGTTCAAGGGCCGTGACCGCCGTCGCAATCACCGTCCCTGGGTCATGACACCTGCGTTTGCCATGCCCTGAGGTCATGCCATATTTGCCCTTATCATGGCGGTCTCTCTGTTCCCAAAGTCTAGAAGTCACAGCTGTCTCTACCATGGCCGAAGTCTTGAAGTCTGTCACGGCCGCGGCAGGCAGTTTTCGTGGTCGACACAAATGCCCCTGGCGTACCCTGAGGGTATGATGCAGGCATGACTTGGCGAGATGTGAGTCAAGTCATGCATGCTGTGTTGATTACATGAAAACTGCTTGCATGATCTTTGACAGACCAGATATTGTCGCAGAAGCTTTGAAAATAAGGCTCCCGTAAACCAGTGT
>NC_051418.1:10776307-10777786 GCF_015228065.2 Penaeus monodon | reverse complement strand
GCGGTTGCGGGAGCCTTAGGAAGGGCGAGCGCCATGCGTGGAGTGAAGGAGGTGGAGGCAGATGTATTACATAAAGTTCCTTCGTTTTGTAGTATTTAGAGTCAAGATTATTCTGCTTATTTTTGTTTACCAGTTTCTGTTTTTTTACACTTAATTTAAGTTAGTTTGGATATTTTGAAGATTGTTTACTTAAAAACAAATAAAGTTCCTGTGTTTAGTTTTAAGTATATTTTTATGTCACTGATGAATTTGTGTCTTTGTAAAGTACATTATTTAACCCTTTGTTCTGTTTTTCTTACATTTTCACTCCTGGAATGTTTATTCCATGCATACCATTCCTCTATTCCTCTATAATCATATTTTTAAGAACGGAAAAAAAAGAAAAGAGGTTAAGCGTGCAAGCGACTGAGGGCGCCATTTTCTTTTTCGATTCCTGTGTATAATTTTTACATTTTTTCTTCTCACGCATCGCAGGGTATTCATTTAGGAAAAGCTTCTTTGTTTGAAATCATATTTACCACAAAGGTCTTTCCTCAAGTATCCTTGTTATGAATAATGTGCCTCCATCGGTTTTATCAATTATTTTATATATCCCACGCTCAATTTTATTACCATTGTTACTGTTATGTATTTAGATCACCCAGTGATTTACCGTTATAATTCCCCCCCCCCCCCACATTGGCTCTAAAAGTATTGAATTCAACGACTATTTCGACTTCTGCATGACATAGAAGATTTCCGTGTCGAAATTAGCGTTGCAAAAGTGTGCTCGAAGTCGACTGTTTGCGCCGTATCCAAGGAGCAGCGGTGCCCCTTGTCGATCCGTTGTGTAAGCGATCCGGGAGAGCGAAGTGACGACACCGGGGGAGCGGAGGCGAGGGCACGAGGGAGGGAAGCTAAGAGACGAAGAGAGGAACTGGGGTAAAGAGAGGAGAAACGCGGGAGGAAATGCTGGTGAACAGGTTTGCCTGGGTTGTGAAAGGATGCGTAAGTGCTTTACTATTTAGTCTGTTAATTATTTTATCTGTTTATTCACGTGTTCGTTATCGTAAAGTAAAGGCTGATGGGATGCGAATGTAGGAAAAGACGAAGGAATAAAATGGCAAAGAGCAGCGTATTGGGGTAATTATGATGTTAATGAAGCAAGAAATCCAAGGGTCCAGCATCGGGTTACCATAAGTTACAATAGACTACAAAGAGACCGTCTATAAGCGATACACAAGGCTTGCGCAAAATAAGTTACGTAACCTGAAAACAGGATACAAAATTGCGACACAAGACCAGAAAAAAAGGAGGTTGATCGAGGTCACAGGAGCTTGCATTAAGATGAAAGAAGTTAACAGGAGGTTGGCAAACGACACAGGAAGCTGACAGGACGACCGAGGTAAAAGGAGACAGTAAGATAAGTGCGGGCGTTTTTTCCTCCCTTTGTCCGAAGAGTGCGAAGGGAGGGCGGAGAGGAATACATGAATCAATCCC
>NC_051418.1:10776138-10776262 GCF_015228065.2 Penaeus monodon | reverse complement strand
AGATGATAAAAAGGGAGGAAACGTGAGATGGAGAATAGAGTCGGCCAGGTGACGGGGGAGGATGAGAAGCGAGGTGAACGGCCTTTGAGTGTTTTTCTCTCTCTCCTGGTTTACTTTTTCCCCG
>NC_051418.1:10775164-10776107 GCF_015228065.2 Penaeus monodon | reverse complement strand
ACCTCCTTCTGCGGGGGGTCTTGCCCTTTTTTATTTCTCTTCTGGTATTCTTTGTATTTTTGCTGTACATTTTTTTTCTTTATCTCCGATTCTGCGGTTTATTATTTTCTTCGTGACTCTCTATCCTTCTCTACGCTTTCTCTCCGTTATTTCTTTCTTCTCTGACTTTACATGATTTGCCTTCTTCCTTTTTTGTGTATATTCTGTCTCCGTTTACTATTTTTCCTGTCTCTTTCTTCTTCTTTTTCTTATATGTGATATATATAAGCGTTTTTTTTTTCTCTCTCTCTTTCCCGGCGAAAACCCAGATTTTTTTTATTTTTTACTGGTTTTAGTTTGGAATATTTTTCATGTTCCATTTTTTTTTCTCTCGACGTTACTTTTCCTAATTCTCTTTTTTTCTTCTTTTCTGTTTTCTTTTTTTTTTACTGTTAATTTTCTTTCTTCAAATGTTTCAGATTTTTTCACGTTACATTTCTGATTTTTTTCATGATTCTTTTTCGCATATAGTCAGTTATTATTTTTCACAGCTTTTTATTACTTTCTTATTATTCATTTTCGTTTTCCTTGTTCGTTTAGTATATTTTTTCCCACGTTTGAAATAAACACTTTCAATTTTGTTATTAATTTTTTTTTCAGAAATTTTAGTAAATATATTTTTTTTCTATTATTGTTAAAGGTATTTTTTTTTTCGTTATTTATTTATTTTTTTCGTTATTTATTATATTTTGTCTATCGATTTTTTCTTGAATTTTCTTTTTTTCCGTTTCTAAGTTTCTTCATTATTCATGTTTTGTTGTTTTATTTTATTTTATATTGTTTTATCTTTATTCATAATTTTTTCTCTCTTTTTATCATTTTCTTTTTCATACTCTTTTCATCGTTCATTTTCTTAATCTCTTATCAAAAAAAAATATTTGTCTCTTTTATTCAGTCTCTCCTT
>NC_051418.1:10774964-10775093 GCF_015228065.2 Penaeus monodon | reverse complement strand
CTCCATCCATTCTTCTTCATTTCCCTTTTTCCTTTTCTTCATAAGACGTAGAAAAGAAGTTCAAGAGGAGAAAGATGAAAAGGAGGAAGCCTGTGAGGATAACCAGAAGGCAAAGAGAGAAATGGGATA
>NC_051418.1:10774517-10774886 GCF_015228065.2 Penaeus monodon | reverse complement strand
GGGAAATGGTTGATGTAAACAGCGAAGTTGAATTTGCGAGAATACGATAAAAACAAGGAGAGAGGAATAACAGCAGAAATTGAGAAAAAACAAAAAAAGGAAAGGGAAAACTAAAGAAAAGATAAAAAATGATAGGAATCTAAAAACAATAAATTGAAATGAAACCACTAAAAAATCATAAGAGAAAAGAGGAGAGTATAAAATATAAAATAAAGGATGTGAGACTAAGATAAAGAAGCACGTCATTTGTCCAGCGCTGATGAAGAGGGGAATTATGCAGCAAGAGGTAAAGAGGATGCATAGAGGGAGAAAGACGAGACAAAAGAAAGAGCGGAGGAAGCTGATCAGAGAGAGAATCGGTGATAACCG
>NC_051418.1:10774280-10774418 GCF_015228065.2 Penaeus monodon | reverse complement strand
ATGATTGAGTGGGGAAAAATACAAAAAGGGAAGTAAAGGAGAGAGAAGAAAATGATTATACGAAGACCACAGGAGAGAAGCAAGAGATGTAAAGAGAGTAAATGGAATGAAGAGAATAAGACTAAAAAGGGGAGACAG
>NC_051418.1:10773903-10773998 GCF_015228065.2 Penaeus monodon | reverse complement strand
CCGCGCCGCCGGGAGGGATCGAGTAATGCATGGTAGCGGAGGAGGATGCAGGCTGTGGTAGGCCATTACACCCGCACGTCCTTCCTGGGTTTAAC
>NC_051418.1:10773078-10773222 GCF_015228065.2 Penaeus monodon | reverse complement strand
TAAGGCTCTAACTAAAGGTTGCATAATACTGTTATCTGACGCTCGCACAGCCAGCCACCGAGACTGTTTGGTGCCGCCCCAATACCTCTGTATCTTATTATTTTTATATTTCTTTGACTTTCTTTAATATATATATTTTTAAAA
>NC_051418.1:10772905-10773037 GCF_015228065.2 Penaeus monodon | reverse complement strand
TATCGGTAACTCATTTATTATTATATAAGCTTATCAGTATTGTTATTTTATTGCGGTCGTAGGTATCTTTTATTTTGACTTCATTTTTTTGTTCCTTCCATTATTAAAATTATGTTTTTGAGTTTTTTTTTC
>NC_051418.1:10772790-10772886 GCF_015228065.2 Penaeus monodon | reverse complement strand
CGGCTTTTTCTTTGTTGTGGGTCTTTGTTCCTTTCCCGAGCGACGCCTTATTTCGTGGTTGTTCATGCACGTCTTCGGTATTATTATTTTCTTTGT
>NC_051418.1:10769801-10769879 GCF_015228065.2 Penaeus monodon | reverse complement strand
TCAATGCGTGTGCAAGTGAGTGCCAATCTGCCGCGGCATTACGGTTGGGGCGAGAACTACACTTCACAGAGCGTTCAT
>NC_051418.1:10769612-10769768 GCF_015228065.2 Penaeus monodon | reverse complement strand
CATGTCTTCTAAATCATGTAGGCCGGGGAGGTGCGAGACTTCCCTTCAATTTATGGCACCATTGGCGGGTGGCGGCGCTCCCCGGCGTGTGTGAAAGTGCAGTTGTCAGTTGAGGGCAGTTTCTTGCAGCTATTGATCGTGCCCGGTGCCTGCCCG
>NC_051418.1:10768944-10769515 GCF_015228065.2 Penaeus monodon | reverse complement strand
CGTGCCTGGGTCCGTCGGTCCGTCTGGCTCCCCGCAAGCTCTGGCCTTCGCTGTTTTCCATTGCTTTTCATTCGAGGAGCTTCATCAAGCGAGGGTCCGCCGCCGTGTTTGCTCCCACTCGCGGGGCCGTGAGGCGTCCCTCCGTGTGTCCTGAGCTCCCTTGGCTTCCCCGGGGGCCCTTGGGGCACTCCAAGGGGCCCGGGGGATGCCGTTGGCACAGCCCCCGTGGCGAATTGCGGGAGTAAATGAAGCGAAAAAGTAGAATGTTGAGGCGGCGTGTTTACCGGCCGCTGTGTCTTAAAGCTGCCTGCCAGCCAGCCGCCCGTCTGAAGATGTGCGAGGTGCTCCGGCCCCACACTGCAGCGGGGGAGGGGGGGGCGAGCTCTATGCGACGCCCCCTCACCCCCTCGCCCCATACCCATCCCCGCCCTGCCCTTGATCTACCCTTTTCTGGGCGAAAGGGAAAGGGCAAAACATGAGATGGAAGGGGGGAGGGGTAGGGAAGGGCGATAACGGGAAAGCCATCTTGAGAGCAAGAGGGGCATCCGGCCGAGGAGGTGAGAAAGGGGCT
>NC_051418.1:10768634-10768875 GCF_015228065.2 Penaeus monodon | reverse complement strand
GTTGAATGGAAATGTCGGCGAAGAGCGAGACCTCAAGTGCAAAACACCGCGATAACGATGTAATGGCGGGGCACCGGGAGAACCGGGCTTAAATTTGCATGGAGCTAAGACTCACTCAGCGCTCAACCGGCATTACCACAGTCCTGGGAAACAAGTGAGGGGAGTCCGCTTTTCTCCGTTTGCTTTTTGCAGTTTAACCCTTTTTTTCTTATATTTAAATTTATTACCTAGGTGGTAAAGT
>NC_051418.1:10768502-10768608 GCF_015228065.2 Penaeus monodon | reverse complement strand
TCTTACTCCTCTCCCATTCCACCTTGTCCCGTCCTCCTCACGCTCCCCACTAAATAAGGCCCAGTTATGCAACGATTGTTTTGGGTAATAAAGTAAGCTCCAAAGA
>NC_051418.1:10768288-10768445 GCF_015228065.2 Penaeus monodon | reverse complement strand
TGAAAGGATATTTTGGAAGAGATAAAATAAGGGGAATAAATGAGACGTTTCTTTCTCCCTGTCCTTTATTTTATTTTATTTTTTTGAGGGAAGGGAGATAGGGAAATTGAGATTAAAGAGTGGTGGAAAATTGAAAGCCTGGTGCAAGGAGGAACAT
>NC_051418.1:10768062-10768208 GCF_015228065.2 Penaeus monodon | reverse complement strand
GCGGGAGGGGGGGTATGTCAGGCAGGGAAGGGGAAAGAGGGAGGGGTAGGAAAGGAGTTGCATAAGAGAGAAAAGACGTGGGAAGGAGAGGGACATACTGCAAATGAAGATGCGTAAGATTATAAAGATTTGTAAAATGATTAGGG
>NC_051418.1:10766935-10767928 GCF_015228065.2 Penaeus monodon | reverse complement strand
GGCCAAGGAAAGAGTTGCATAACGGAAATTGCCAGGGATCGTAGAGAGCAGGAGGTACAAAGAAGAGAACAAGATGGAAAACTTCTAGGAAGTAAAAATGCGGGAATGAAGACTTAGGACAAAAATAAAAGTGGAAGGAAGCAAAGGTGGAAAATAGACGATGCATAACAGTTAAGATGAATAGAAAAATATTTTAAAAGTGGAGAGCACTCAAAGGGAGTATTCCTCTGTCGTTAGTCTTAATCTACCTCATTTACACTTAATCTGTCCAAAGATTCCCAATAATCTACCCTCATCAACCTTAGTCAACCCTTAGATCTCGTTATTCATCACTCTCCTCTGGCAATCTACTCTTTATCTGTCCTATTCTACCTACGAAATCTACTCATCATCTACCCTCGTGAACCTTAATCTGAGTCAGCTTAAGGGAGAACGAGAGTTCGAAGGAAAGGGGAGAAAAAGGGAGATAAAACGCGAGAAGGAAGATGAAAGGACCAAATGCCATAAAAAGAGGAGAAAACGGGAGATGAAGAATAAGAGAGAGATAGGAAAAGGGAAGACGTATCACAGTGTGGACATGCGGTTCCATTGATCACTGAGGCGGCGGTGGCTGAACCCGAAGGTACGTCGCTTGGGCATATACCGGGGGCTGGAAGGGGGCGGGGAGGGAGGGGGGGTTATTGCACATGGGGGGGCCGGGAGGGAAGGGGGTTCGCACTTTGGGGGCCAGAGAAGGGAAGGGAGTTTTGCACATGGGAGTGTCTGGAAGGGGATGGGGGTTTCGTACATGGGGGGAGGAAAGAAAAAAAGGGATGAGAATGAAGGGGGTTTCACATAAGGGGGGGGGGGCATGGAAGGGGGATTTGCAAATGGAGGAGGGAATGAAAGGGGGGGATTTTGCACTTGGGGGGGGGGAGAGAAGGATAAGGGAATCTACAACTGGGGGGCCGGGAAGGGGGTTTTCACTTTGAGCAGGGGAAGGAAAAGGCCCCT
>NC_051418.1:10766491-10766891 GCF_015228065.2 Penaeus monodon | reverse complement strand
ATTAAGGAATTGGTGCTTGTATCTCATATTATATGGGATAGAGATGGGGTAATTGCCGTCTGGGGGTTAGGAGGGGGCTCCACAAGAGGCCAGAAAGGGGGCGATATGCACGAGTGCCAAGGAAGGGGGTTTGCATCCGGAGGCCAGAAAAGGGAGGCTGATCATGGAGAGGGAAGAATAGGGGGATGTTGCAGAGGGGAATCTACAGGAGGCGATAGCGAAAGGGGCGCAGGCATGGGGATTGGGAATGACGAGGGGAGGCTGCTGCAAGTGGGTGCGTGAATGGGGGAAGCACAGAGGTGGAAAAGGGGAGTGACGCGATGCCACATAAACCATCCCATGCTTCGCTGCTGTTTCATGTCGGGGCGCCGTCTCACCTGCCCTGGATGCATTCATTTCT
>NC_051418.1:10765807-10766154 GCF_015228065.2 Penaeus monodon | reverse complement strand
TTCAATAATTTATTTTCGAATTCTGTTGCACAATATGTGTGTGCTTGATGAATGCACCCACCCCCCTTCGCCCAGACCAAGTGCGTGCCGCGCCGTGACCACGCTTTCTTACGTAGACGAGATCTAATGCGTGGGCGCAAGCACGCCCGCCTTATGCATCACAGAAGAGGCTCCGACGAAGCCCTGTGTTGTGTGGGTATAAGTGTCACTATTGACTCGCGTCTTGATTTTTTTCATGAATTTAGGTACGTTACCCTCAAGATGGAGAACGCATTTCGCGAATTATATTTTCCGCGAACGTGAGTACAGTTCTCGCGGGCGAGCGGATCCTGCGTTCATGCGCGCTC
>NC_051418.1:10765160-10765608 GCF_015228065.2 Penaeus monodon | reverse complement strand
GCGATGCCTTGTGCGTGTGCATGAATGTATTACGTGTATGGATGTACGGCGCAGCACGGCGTCATGTGAATATAATGCATTTCTGATCGCCGGTTGTGAGTGTCGAGCCCCTGTTTATTTCCCGCCTCTCCTTCCTTTTCGCCGGTCTTCCTTGCAATCCTCACTCAGGGCACTTAGAGGCCGCCTTCATGCTACTGCAGCCTCCTCCCCCTGCGCCCTTACTCGTGTGACTTACAGTCCCTCCTGCCTGTCTGTCCGGAGCAGCCCTTGACCTCCCTCGCAGCCCATCACTTCTCGACGTCGTTTTTGGCGAGATGTGACCGCCGGGAACCCTCCAGCTGGGCTATATGGTTATGCGAGGAAGGCCGAGGGCGTGAGTGATGGCTCGAGTGCAGGGGAGGGCGCCCTCGGAGGTGTTGGAGAGGGCATAGCTCCTCCGCCCTCAGGA
>NC_051418.1:10765000-10765086 GCF_015228065.2 Penaeus monodon | reverse complement strand
ATGACATAATCAATATCTAGGTGGATGTGTCCCCGGCGTGGCCTGGGTGTGTGTGGGAGGGGTATTAGAAGTGGGGGATGTATAGG
>NC_051418.1:10764549-10764946 GCF_015228065.2 Penaeus monodon | reverse complement strand
TCTTGTACCCGCCAACATCAATTCCCGCTAAAATCTCCATGTTGCGCCGTCCCCGGGCCTAACACGGGCCCTATACCACCTTGGAGGGCTCGGGATAAGAACCCCTTTGAGTACTAACAATAAGAACGGGTCGGGGCGGCGGTGCGAGGCCGCGCGGAGGGCTTTGTGAGGCGGGGACCAGCCAGGCTCCAGACGATGTACCCTGAGCACGGCTTGCGACCCTCCAGCGCTCACTCAGAATCCGGACCTTCAGACGGGAATGGGGCCGGATGTCGCCTTTTTGACTCGCCGTACTTCGCAAGATTTTATTGGCGAATTTTTACTTTTCGCGCACCAATCATTCTGAAGAACTCGCGCCTTGAGGGAGGGGGTCGTGGGAGGGGGTAGCTGAGTTTTG
>NC_051418.1:10764084-10764489 GCF_015228065.2 Penaeus monodon | reverse complement strand
CAAATTACGCGAATTTCGCAATTTTGGCTCTTGCTTGAGGGATGAAGGGGAGGCGGAGAGAGGGAGGGGGCATGAGAGAAGGGGGGGATAGGAAGAAGGTAGAAAGAGAGGACGGGAAGAGGAGGGGAGGGGAGGGGAGGAGACGAAGGTAGATCAGAGGGGTAGGAAGGTAGAGAGGAGGGAGGGGGGCAGGGGCAGGGATGGAAGACCGCGCGTGGCGTGTAGGGTACGAACTTGTTATTGGGAGTCTCCCGGGGCGCCTTAATTACGGAACACTTCTCAAATTTCCCCTCGACCGCAAAGATTTTTCCGAAGGACGTCATCTGCGGGGCGTGGTGGGGTTTCCGCCGTCTGTGCTTGATAATTCCCCCCTTTTGTTGTTGCGGGAGATGGACTCAACGTCGG
>NC_051418.1:10763777-10763996 GCF_015228065.2 Penaeus monodon | reverse complement strand
CGACGCTGGGTTCCTGAAGGAGATAACAATCGTACCTTTGGCGGGATTTCGGGCGGAGGAAAGGAGCTAGCCAGCGCCAGACTTCGAACCCAAGACGGCTCTGCGCATGCCCCTCCTCGCCAGACTCCGGCCAGCCCTCTCCCAGACTCTGCTTGCCTGCTTGCGTGCCCCTCTTATTTTCTTGCTTCTCCATCTCTCGCTTCTGGCTCCGTCTATCGT
>NC_051418.1:10763282-10763563 GCF_015228065.2 Penaeus monodon | reverse complement strand
AATCTCTTCAGTACCTACATTCAAATTACATTCAAAATGTATTCAAATTACATGACTGTACATTCAGATTACATTCAGATCATACTCAAGCTATGTACAGACTGCATTCCGTCACCTACATTTAATACCAGGAAGTCACAAATCTCTGATTTGATTTTCCACGTCGCGGCGCAAGTAACACAGAGTGGTTGCATGCTGTCAAGCCTTGTATGCTAAGGCAGAAATCAGAAATTTGTGAAGTCCTGTAATATTTTTGGGTGAGTGGACTGGACAGGGTCCAT
>NC_051418.1:10758912-10759194 GCF_015228065.2 Penaeus monodon | reverse complement strand
CCCAGTGTCTTCTCCAAAAAATATTCTTCGAATGGAGTTCTTGTTAGTCGGGAGAATTTTCCTGGAGTTCGAGTCCCGACAAGTCGGATGCTGGAGTGCGGTATTGGTCGGGCGTTCGGCTGGATTGGCGGCAGCCTTGATAAGACAATTAACCGGCTAGAAAAGTAATAATGATGGCTGCACTAATGAGCACCAGCTGCCTGCCCTCGCCAGCTGTCTCTGCGGAGCGGGACGAAGAGTAAGCTGGGGTAGATAGGGCCGCCGTGTAGAAGGAGTGAATTG
>NC_051418.1:10758497-10758831 GCF_015228065.2 Penaeus monodon | reverse complement strand
GGGGGCGGCGAGAGAGAGTAGGACTAAATAGGACAGACAATGTGAGAGAGAGAGAGAGAGAGAAAGGTAAGGGGAAATAAAAGAAAGGAAAGAGAAAGCTATTAGAGACATTAAATGAAGAGAAGGAGAGCAACCAAAGATAAACAGAGAGAAGAAGAGCGAGAGATGAGCGTCAGGAGCAAAGGGAGATGGCATGGCGCAAGACAGCGACGCGAGGCGAAGGGCCACTGCCTGGCGCAAGCAGGGAAGGTCAGGTAAGGGAAGGCGTAAACACTCAAGGGAGGAGAGGGGAAGGAGACCGCTCGGGACATCTCAGGAGTCTGTTTCCCCGACA
>NC_051418.1:10758238-10758379 GCF_015228065.2 Penaeus monodon | reverse complement strand
GGCTGCTACTTCGCAGTTCGGGGGCGAGGCGAGTAAAAGCGAAGAAAGACGAGGAAAAGCGAGGTGATAATTGGCCGAACTTTCCCCTCGAGGTCGCGGCAGCCATTATGTTCCTGCTTGTTTCCCAGACGCCAATAATAA
>NC_051418.1:10757709-10758150 GCF_015228065.2 Penaeus monodon | reverse complement strand
ACGACGCCGCGGATGTGTTGCTTTTAGCCGGCGACCCCTTCGGTAGCGGTGGGCTGGGGGGGGATGGGGGAAGGGGGTAGCGACATGTCCTTTGCACCCTTCTCCTCCCCCCCCCCTTTTTTTTTTTCTTCAAGTGGTTGAGATTCGTCTTCGTCTGCAAACGTTCTCGAAGAAACTTTTGCATTCATGGCTCGCCCGGGGAACACTCGGCGCTAAAGGGACTGTTTCTGCTGAACGATGGCTGTTCCAGATCTTGCGTTTCTCTTTGGGTTATCCCTCTTTCTTCTTCGTTTGCTGTGGCTTCCCTCTTTCCTTACTTATCTCCTGTCTTTCCTCCTGTTTATTTTCCCGCCTTTCGACCCTTCATTGTTCATTTTATTTACCAATTATAACACCCTTTCCTTGTTTTTATTATAATCTTTGAAAATCACTTTTTACCAA
>NC_051418.1:10757158-10757482 GCF_015228065.2 Penaeus monodon | reverse complement strand
CGCTGACGACTGTAAAGCTGGCGGGACGGCGAGACGTGACCGGCATCACTCATCATCTCGCTCATGTCATGATCATTTCGCTGCAGTTTGATTTTGAAGAGTGTCGAAGCGCGCGTGTAAATGCGAATGTGTTTGCCGTCCGTGTTTTCTTGCTCTGTACTTAGGGGTTCGTGAGTACGGACTGGAGGTATTGTCGAGAAAAAAACCCGGCTGCATTACGGATAATTGTTGTTATTACTCTTTTCTTATTTTCGTTTCTTCTAACATTTTTTTCCTCTTGATTTTCGCATGATGACGGATCTGGAAGCAATGATCGCGTGCGGC
>NC_051418.1:10755501-10756860 GCF_015228065.2 Penaeus monodon | reverse complement strand
AAGTAATTGGGCGAGTCGAGCCGAACCTGAACTCAACTCGACAAGTAGCCCCGAGAGCTCGACCGTGAGATGCGAGGGTCGATCGGAGGTGACGGATGATACGACGAGTATTATACAGTGCCGTCGGTTAGTGGGGATAGGGAGGCGTGGGGAGGAGGGAAGGGGATTGGAGGAGGGATGGGGATTGGAGGAGGGATGGAGGGAGGATTAGGAGAAAGGTGAAGGGGGTGGGATGGAGCGACGCATTCCAGGGTGACGGCTGATGCAGAGTGAAGGGAAAGTGTTGGAGGAAGGGGTGGCACTCCCGAGCGGCAGGTGAGAGATGGACGGAGCGTAGGAGGCGACGGGAAGGAAGAAGGAAGAGAGAGGAAGGAGGGTAAAAGGAGAGGAGATGAGGCGGAAGAAAGGAGAACAAATGAAAATTGAGATAAGAAAAAAAGGAGGAAGGAAAGGGGGGGGGGAGAAAAGAGCATAGGGAGGAGGCAAGAGAAGAGGAATGAAGAGGGAAGTCAAGGTAACGGAGGGGCAGATGAAGAAGAGAAATAAAAAGACTAAAAAAGGAGAAAATAGAAGGGCAAATGAACAGCGTAGAAGGTGAAAGAAGGGTGTAATCAAAAGCAGAGTCAGGAATGAGGACTAAACGATTACAAAGAAAGGAGAGAAGGGTGAGAGGCAAGAGAGAATCAAGAAGAGTGAAGAAGGAATACAGGAGTGGAGCGGAGGAGTAAAAGAAGAGGGAATACAGAAAAAATAAGAATAAAGGAAAGAAATAGAAGAGGCAAGAAAGAATTTAAAAAGGCAGAGGAAGGGTGGAAGCAAGAGAATAAGTAAAATAAAATAGAATGGATGGAAAGGGGAGGAGCAAGAGAGACGCAGAAGAAGGGAAGCAAGAAAAGAGAAAGGGAAGAGGACAAGGGGAGAGCGGAGGGGCGAAAGAAGGGTGGAAACAAGAGACGAGTGAGGAAGGGGGGCAGGAGAGGTGGAAGTGAGGGGTTCGCGGAGGGTTGTCGGAAGGAAGGAAGGAAGGAGATGAAGGAAGATGAAAGGGGAAGACGAACACGATGGAAGTATTCGAAATGAAAGAAGGAGAGAGATAAAGTAAGATGAAAAGGGGAAGACGAACACGAAGGAAGTAGTCGAAATGAAAGAAGGAGAGAGAGATAAAGTAAGACGAAAAGGGGATAGAGGAACACGAAGGTGACAACCGACCGCAAGGGATGATAGGAGAAATTCAAAGAAAGCAAAAGAGGCGCTGGATTGAATAAAGGAGAAAGTCTAGGGTACTGCACGGGGTGGACTTACGTAACACCGGCGACTATTTCGCCCTTGATTTTCGCTTTCCTTGTTTCCATGGCGTCG
>NC_051418.1:10754773-10754895 GCF_015228065.2 Penaeus monodon | reverse complement strand
TTATCTAGGTCCCCCGGCTCCCGTCCATGGCGAGGCGAGCGGGCCAGGTACAAAGCTCGGCGATTGTGACATGGGCGACGGCGCTGACGTCACGCTTATTATTCTCTTCGACTGGGGATGCA
>NC_051418.1:10754192-10754427 GCF_015228065.2 Penaeus monodon | reverse complement strand
CCATCGCATCCTCACTATAAATGCCACCAAGAAAGGAAAAGCTAGAAAAAAAGATCCGGAAATCGAGATAGGCAGAGCTTCCCGGCCGAAGCTCAGATTGATGAAGGACGGGGCCCGTAAATAAACGGGAGGGGAACGCGGAGGCGACACAGCTGTCGGCGGCAAAAGCGAACAGGAGGCTTGGCTTGGCTTGGTGGTGGAGGGACTTTTGTTTATGTGTGGAGGGTTTGACGCG
>NC_051418.1:10753514-10753728 GCF_015228065.2 Penaeus monodon | reverse complement strand
ATAACAAGAATATACATAATGCCAGTGTCTCGTTATCTGTAAAAAAAAAAAAAAGACAAATAATCACAGAGACAAGCGACGAGCTGCGGCGGTCATCGGGATAGAAAACGCCTTGGAACGACAGGAAAGGAATCCTTCCAGAAGCAGGTCGCAGAAGGCTGCCTGGATTTTAGTCTTTTTCAACCTGTCCATCACACGAAAGGGAGGGGGGATG
>NC_051418.1:10752955-10753396 GCF_015228065.2 Penaeus monodon | reverse complement strand
TGCATGGGCGAATGAACGAGAAAGAAAAGGATATATAATGAGGATGAGTGACTCAGTGCATGGATGAACGAACGAAAAAGAAAGAGAAAGACAATAAGAATAGGTGGGGGAGGCACAAAAAAGCGGACGACAGGAGACAGAAATTCTGGCGGTGGAAGGAACGCAGCCCACATAGGATGCAAGGCTCCAGTTCACCAATATCCTGCAGACGTGTCGAGTCCGTTGGGCGCGATGAAGGAACTTTCCTCTTAAAAATGATTAGAAAAGGGACGGCAGAAAAAAAAAGTTGCTGGTGTCTATTTTTGTTGTGTTGTTGTCTTTTGAAAGTATTTTTTTAAAATGATGTTGGATCATCTGGACTAGAGATGATCATACAGTGTGGAGTTTTTTTGGGGGGAAATATAGACATGTGTCTGACACGGGAGATGCGAGACTAAGCCT
>NC_051418.1:10752503-10752884 GCF_015228065.2 Penaeus monodon | reverse complement strand
GGAGTGTTACCTGGTGTCACCTGGCGCAGGTAACTCGGGTTGAGGCGGATGTGACGTTAATTGGAAACGCGTCGCTTCATTGCACTGAGGCATAGGAGGGGAGGAAGGGGGGGGGGAGAAAACGCTCATCTCAATATTTGTGTTTGTTTGTTTGTTTTTCAAATGTTCCGTTGCAGAGTCTCACTTTCCAGGCGCCGCTTTCATCTCCCTCCTGTGGCCTCCCATCCTTTCATGTGTATTTAGCTCTTCTTTGCCCTTCCTTCTCTTCCTAATTTATTCTCCTTTCTTATTTTCCCTCCTCGCTCCTCGTGTTTTCGCTCCCCTTCCCTCATTTCGCCTCTTTAACCGGGCGTCCCTCTGGTCCCCTCTCGTGCCTCTTGC
>NC_051418.1:10752221-10752418 GCF_015228065.2 Penaeus monodon | reverse complement strand
AGTCATTATTTCCCCTCGTACTTTCTCCCCTCTTTTCGTTCCTCCTTCAGCGCCCTCCTTGCTCCTCCGCCGTGTCCCTCCCGCCGCGCCCCTCGCCGGCCTGCGGGTTTCGATCCTCCTCCTCCGCCTCCTCCTCCGCCTCCTCCTTCTCCCCCCCCCTCCACCGTCCTTCGTCACGCCCTTCGTACCCTTCCGCT
>NC_051418.1:10748827-10749151 GCF_015228065.2 Penaeus monodon | reverse complement strand
CCGCAAGCGAGCGCGCGCGCGAGGGCATCAGCAGCCGTGTCTCCTCCGCCATTGATCCCCGTCGGCGTTGTCTTGTTCCTTTCTTCGCCGTGTCCTCCGGCCTCGCCTCCCCGCCGTCGCTCCCTCCTGTTTTAATTAGAATAAATGTCCTCCCATCTACGTTTATCTAGAGGTTTCGGAATCTTCCATCGATTGGGACTGTGATTGGGCGGAATCGTGGTGTTCGCGTGTGCGGTTTTATTATGATTGTCGTGTGTATGTTTGCTTTGTATGAGGGATTCGTTTTAATGTATTCTGATTTCGTGTTGATAATTATGTCTCGTG
>NC_051418.1:10748417-10748597 GCF_015228065.2 Penaeus monodon | reverse complement strand
TTCTGTCATCGGATTCTCAGTGCGGTGTAGTCATTAATCGATACTCGACGGTTCCTGCTCCCTCCCGTACCCAATGACCTGTGGACGCCCTTCCACCCACAGGCTCTCCCTCCTCCGCCATCTTTGCTCTCGGAGGTCACACGGCTCCTGCATTTGCAAAGTTTTCGCCGAAGCTGTTGC
>NC_051418.1:10747656-10748379 GCF_015228065.2 Penaeus monodon | reverse complement strand
CCGCCGTAACCTGCCTCACCTTGGGATTCCTTTCGAAGGTCACGGTGGAGGTCATCGGCTGTTTATCATCCTCTTGCTCCGTTTCCCTTTCGTTCGCTCTTTCATTTTACTTCTTTTCGATTTCCTCTCTTTTCTTTTCTTCATTCACCTTTTTTCTTTCTTTCCTCTTCTTCTTCTTCATTTCTTTCGTCCGTCTTCTTTTATTTTTACTTCTTTCTCTCTTTCCATGTCCCACTTATCTTTTTAGCGATGTTTCCCTGCCCTTCCTCTTCCTTCCTTTCCTTAACCTAGGTCATATTCTTTTTCTTCCCCTTCTCCAGCATCCGTTTCTTCCTTTCGCCATCCCCCTTCCTTCCTCTTCCCATCATTCTCTCCTTCCTTCCATCCCTCCTTCTTTCGATCCCTCGGGGGGGGGGGGGCGATCCGGCCTGCAAGCGTCAAGTGTATGTTCCTTCACGCTGGCTGACGGCCGGTTGACGTGTCTGAACCGTTAGCAAAATATATCCTGCGCGGCGATTTCGGTCAGGCGAGGGAGAGGAGAGAACGAAAGGCAGCCTTGACTCGTCGCAGAAACGCATTTTATGTAAAAACTTCGGCCGGGTTTCGAGCGGCTTAGGGGTCACTGGGGAGCAACTACGGGGAGAGAAAGAGAGGAAGAGAGGGGGAAAGGAGGAGAGGGGGAAGAGAGAGTGAGAGGGAGAGTGGAGGGAAGGACGGAGGAGG
>NC_051418.1:10746978-10747578 GCF_015228065.2 Penaeus monodon | reverse complement strand
ATCTTGGGATAATATTCCGAATCTAAGAAATCCGGCCCGAGGGAGGCCACTGAGGGGAGACAGGTCGCAGAGGAATTACTTTCGCTGGTGTTTACATTAAAAAAGTCCTCTGGTTCGACTATTAATGAAGTAGCAACCTTTCTATGCACACAGAACAGCACAAGTTAAAAGTATTCAAATAAGGAGCAAAATTGAAGGGGTTATAAGGTGGATAAAATAAGTCGATATGATAAAAGGGTATGCATGAGGAAACATATTTGAGGTTGATGAAAACCAGCAGAGCCAGCTAAGCACGCTACCAGTGGACCGCTGGGTCGCGTTCTGCGCTCGCCGTACCCTCGCTTGGGTACAGGTAAGAGGTATGAAATAACCCATAACCTGCTGGTCTAGCACGCACGAGTTGTTTACCCTTGGAAATGTTGTTCAAGGGACGTTAGGTCAGCCACTGGCGAGGGTCCACACAAAGAAATGTACTCTGGGTCAGCTTACATTATCTCTGCTACAAGTGTGTAGGCAATTGTTGTTGATTTAGTTACTGGTTACTGTAGTCTTAGTTTTGTTCCCTGTATTCAGATTGTGAATGTATTGATTTACATGTGA
>NC_051418.1:10746583-10746947 GCF_015228065.2 Penaeus monodon | reverse complement strand
GCAACGGGAAAGGAATGGTATAGATAAACAGCAATCATGTAAATGTTTACGTAGATAAACGACTATATGTATACACATATCCACATGTTTTCTTGTTTGTGATTTACATGTGGTAAGAAGAGGAAACTATGTGATTATTCCCCGCCCCCTTTCTGCACAAGCGGGGTCATAACAGTGACGTCATTCAACACTCGAACCAAAGAACGCGTGCCATGTTCCTGTTGCCCTGACCTCGGCTTGCAGGTCGGGGCGCCGTAGCCTTTGGTATAGATGCCTTGTACTAAAGCCAACGTTGTCTAATAAATGTAAAAGTATGATGTCTCTTTATTTGCCTTCCTTTTTAATTGAAAACAGAAACGCAATT
>NC_051418.1:10743663-10743940 GCF_015228065.2 Penaeus monodon | reverse complement strand
GGGAAAGGCCGAGAAGCAAATCCGAGTGAAATAAACCCCAAACCGGCGTGTCTGATTTTTGGGTTCGACTGGAATTGGACCAAATCGACTTCGCAGCGTCAATCGCCGGTGTCTTTATGCCATTATCTGCTGTGACGTCACGTGGCCTCGGGGTCAGGTCAGACGCACGGGCCTCAACGGTCGACCGGGGAACATCGGACGCGTTTTGGCCGCCGTCGGTGGGAATGGTGCACGCCCGCACGAACACGCACGCAATCTGAGAACGAGAGAAGAAGTG
>NC_051418.1:10743128-10743286 GCF_015228065.2 Penaeus monodon | reverse complement strand
CTGACCTTTCCCAAACTACAGGTGTACAGCAGCATTGGCAGATGCGATGTACGTGATCTGAAAATGCGTGTCAGTACGTATGTAGCCTTTGTTTTATGTCTTTTATGCGAACGCGACTGTATTTGTGAATGTGTGTTTTGGTGTGAATTATGTATGTG
>NC_051418.1:10741740-10741871 GCF_015228065.2 Penaeus monodon | reverse complement strand
AGATCTGGTCATTCCAAGGTCCAAAGGCCTAGGTTCCAGACGGTCTAGCTGGATAGTACGTAGCACGGACGAGTAAGGCGGTAGATTTCAGTTAAAGGCATCCTTTGGGCGGTTGATAATTTTGGTTTCCG
>NC_051418.1:10741583-10741676 GCF_015228065.2 Penaeus monodon | reverse complement strand
AAAGAATGAATACTTCTTTATCTCGTACAAGTGAGAAAGGCCACGGTTGTTCAGCAAGATGAACTATTCGCAGTTTGATGAAGATACAGTATG
>NC_051418.1:10739373-10740287 GCF_015228065.2 Penaeus monodon | reverse complement strand
GAGTTAGGAATTCTATCATCTGACTTTATCACAAGTGCCGAACGCTGCCAATATGTCGCCCTCTTCCGTGGGCCACATCGACTCGTGTTCCTCATTACGTGCAGATTCTGCGGCCAAAGAAGGGCATCAGTCAGCCCCTAAAAGGTCACTCACCGCTGCACCCCATACACTTCCCGGGAAACGAAACCTTCAAGATTCAGAACAAAGGTAATTCTGACCCAAAGGATTTTTTTTTTTGGAAACTCGATACGAGTCTAAAGCCACGGAATGAATTTTAATTCTGGACATCTGTCGGTTGCCTGTGAGCACCTGTGCCTGTGAGCACCTGCGCCTTGGCACGTGCTTGCGCTTGGACTTTGTTGCCTCCTCCTGTGCCTCTCATGACTTCATGGCTTCGTGCCCTTTATAGATTGTAGAAGCCTCTGTAGCCTACAGACTCCGGTGTCACTCGCGTAGAGAGAGTGGCTTGTCGCTTCTTCCTCTTGTAGTCTCCTTGTCGTCTTGGGCTAACCAGCCTATGGGGGAGGGGGGAGGGGGCTCCACGCCAGCGCTGTACGTCGCCGTAGATGTTCATGTTGACACAGGACACGTTGGCCCGGATGGTTGCCTCACCAGCCGTGTTTTCCTTTGTTTCAGATGGCCGCTACAAACCGTACAAGTGTCCGCACTGCTTCAAGAGCTACTCGTCTAAGTCCAACCTCAACACGCACGTGCGCGACCTCCACGCCGCCGTGCCGCAGATCTTCACGTGCCCGTACTGCAACAAAAAGTACTCGTCCAAGAACTCGTTGCGGTATCACATCACCATGTACCACCGCGAGGAGAAGCACCGAGACCAGGCCCTGCAGCATGCCATCGCCACAGCGCAGCCTCTGCCCGCTGCGGCCGCCAAGGCCCACCACGACCCCCTCATG
>NC_051418.1:10738639-10739269 GCF_015228065.2 Penaeus monodon | reverse complement strand
CATGTATGGGCAGCTACATAGCCAGCCTGCGCCGCAGCCCGAACCACAGCTGGAGTTAGGCGTTCTGGGGGAGGACCCGGGTTACCACCTGCCCGAGGCCGGCCCTGCCTCCGAGCACTGAGGGCGCGGATGGGACATATCGTAAGGCGAGACTCGGGACTTAACTGTAAGTCTGAGCGCGTCGCGTAGGTCATGACATGGCGCTTAGCAGCTATGGGTGTGTCATGTGTCGAGTGTCAGAGAGGCATCAGGAATGAACGATATTGACATGTCAGGCTTCCATGTGCGAGCAGGTGCGGCAGGGTTGTAGGTGATACGGTGATGTAGAGGGCACATCGCCCCGCCCTCCACTCCTTAAGGGCATATGTTGGGGTGAGGGCATATGGCGTAGGGGTTACTAGAAGGGTCAGATTCACCCCTCAGCCTAGGCATGTGTTGGGGCAGGTGTAGGTTTTGCTGGCCCCTCCCCAGGTGGCGTGACTGACGCAGGGTTGTCGTTCCAGACGTGCGCGTGGTGGCTGCCGTCAACCCGAGGCTGGTGGTGACGCCCGAGGACTCCGGCGGCCGCAGATACGCCCACAGGCCTCACGCCCACCAAGAAGACCATATAGAGGGCCACTTTGGTGGGTG
>NC_051418.1:10737986-10738575 GCF_015228065.2 Penaeus monodon | reverse complement strand
CACAGGTGCTCCCACTGCGGCCGGGAATTTCGGTCCCGCAGTAACCTGAGTCGCCATGTCCGCGACCACCACACCGCCCACGACCCTAGCGCCGCACTCTGCCCTGTCTGCGGCAAGAATTGCCGCAACCGCTCCAATGTCCTCACACACATGTACCGCGTCCACCACGTCACCGCCCGGCAGCTCGACGCCTTCGCTCACCCGCTCAGCCTCCCTGCTGCCGCCGCCGCCGCCGCCGCCGCCACCCGATCCGACGTCCCCACGGACCACCACCAGCACCTCGACCCCTCGGCTGCCCCGTCGACGCAGCCGCTCGCCGACGGGAACGCGTCCTCCCACGCCCAAAGCCTGCGGGATTACGCCCAGTTCGGATATGCGTCCCAGGAGTCGCAGCCTCACGCCCACAACAACACGTAGCTGCCCTTGAAGCCAAGCGAGACGTCGTGGCGAGGCGGTGGTGGTGGGCGCGGAGGCGTCGATGCCCCAGCGAGGGCGGGAGAGGAGAGATGAGCGGGGGAAATCTCAGATGACTATTTTTTATCATAAAAGAGAGAAAATGATGCAAAGTGCTGTATTTTGTGGTATATAC
>NC_051418.1:10737727-10737890 GCF_015228065.2 Penaeus monodon | reverse complement strand
CCTATGGCAAGTCATATTATACTTTGCATTGTAGGTCATGTAAACTATACCTTATGTGTCAAGTAATCACACTGTCATTTCTTATCATTTGTCTCATTTTGTTCTAGTTTTGATGTTCTATAAATATAATGTGTATACAAATAAAGTAAAGAACCTGAAAATG
>NC_051418.1:10736592-10737359 GCF_015228065.2 Penaeus monodon | reverse complement strand
ATTCACTATCAGCGCCATTACTCGATCACATCCATTTTCCTCTTGTTTCCTCTTCCAGATCTCACCAAAAAGACCACAACCCTTTGCATTTATTAATTCTGTCACCCACTCCCACTTGGTTACCTCCATCTTAATTCCACTTATTTGTGTGTTTTTATCACCCTATTCTAGTGTTTTTTTATTGTCATTCTTACTCCATTCCGAACTTTTCTGTATTTTAAGTTCACCCATTCCTGCTGAACTGTATCACCCAACTCTAGTAATTCCTCAGTACCAGTTTTACTTCATTCCAATCTGTTCTATATTCTAACTTCACCCATCATCACCCCACTCCAGTGATTCCTGAATACCATTCCTTATTTCATTCCAACTTGTTCTTTATTCTGCCTTCACCCCTTCCTGTTTAACCTTATCACCCTATTCCAGTGTTTAACCAATACTATTCCTACTACGTTCCATATTCTTCAACTTGTGCTTAACTTCTATCGCCCTTGAGTTAGCCTGAGTCTCACGGCTGTAACATCAACGAGCTTCTTCATCGTCGCCCCCTGGCCCAGGCTCCCTCGGGAACACCTGTGTATTGCGCAGGTGTGACAGGTGTGGCAGCCGCTGAATGGGGAATATGGACGAGGCAGTTAGCTTGTGGCAGAGATGATGTATGAGGCCGTAAATTGTGCGATGTTTATGCAGTTAGAACAAGTTGATATATTGCAAAATGCACTAATAGGGATGTAATGTTCAAGATGAAAAATAGACAGGGGTTACCC
>NC_051418.1:10736170-10736238 GCF_015228065.2 Penaeus monodon | reverse complement strand
GCTATAACAATGATTGCACACGTGTCGAGAATAAAGTAAATATATTCAAGAATCAAGAATTACAGTTG
>NC_051418.1:10734712-10734851 GCF_015228065.2 Penaeus monodon | reverse complement strand
TTACTTGAAGAATAACTAGTCATTTACTGAATATTCCTAATTTATCTAGGAAAATCTTCAATCATTTTTTAAATATACACCACATATTAAATTTACAGTTGCCTTGATCTCCACTTTGTAGAATGCAGCGTGATATTGA
>NC_051418.1:10733931-10734690 GCF_015228065.2 Penaeus monodon | reverse complement strand
AAGTTCGTCCTATGTGCCGCAAAATGCGATATGTGTGTATGTGTATATTGTACATGCAGTATATAGGGTGAAAATCGCAGCCGGGTACTTCATCTGGGCACCAAAGTGGATCCTGCTCTCTTTGGACGGGGGGAGGAAGTAACATAAATCTTAAAATGAAGTAAAAGGGGTTTGTATTGTAGCTCATTCCCTGCATAAGACTCGCCACAAACAGCAAACTTCATCTGATTAAAAAGAAGTTATCTCTTACGTTAATGTTGTCTGGTCGGTTTGAAATACACACTACCTTCCAGCGCGATGTATATTCCAGTCGCAAAAGAAGCGGGAAAAAGCGGCGCGCACAAACACTTGATAAATTACATCCCTCGACACACCTGTTGAAGAAACATGTGTTTTTCCCCCTCTAGAGTGTGCCTGATCCCTTGGCTTTTTTATGTTTGATGGACCTAAGATATGATTAGTTTTCATATCCGTACAGAGATGTGTGAAAAGGACTGGTAGTGGTTTGTGAAACTACTTTGGCTTGCGACACCGAGATAAAAGAGAAATATTTTTGTTAAGAGAATTTGATAAGAGATAATAAGCATTCCATATATAGAATCGATATCCGGGTGTTGGGAATCATGTTTAAATTGGCGAGAAAATTGCCATCCTCCTATGTTTGCGTCACGAGTACCAGTTGTCAGTGATTACTGAGATTCAGGAATAGAAGACACGAAGAAATACTAGTGCATCGGATCACCTACGAAATAACGGGGG
>NC_051418.1:10733402-10733552 GCF_015228065.2 Penaeus monodon | reverse complement strand
GTTTGTGGTGATAAAGTTCGTGATGTGGCGCGCAGAACCGCCCGGCCAGTTCACGGCAGCAGAAGTAAGATAATGTCTTGGGTGAACCGGATCTTGCTACCCCCCCCCAACCCCTCCTGCCTTCTGTTACACCATCTCTCCTTACCATTC
>NC_051418.1:10732731-10732844 GCF_015228065.2 Penaeus monodon | reverse complement strand
TGCATGCCACTACCAGGGTTTGTATCCTGTTGCAGTCATTACCTCGTCCAGAATTCCTGCAGGTCGGTTTCCATTTTTGGGTTTACGCGCCCGGGTTTGAATGGTTTGAGAAA
>NC_051418.1:10732150-10732431 GCF_015228065.2 Penaeus monodon | reverse complement strand
TGCCGTGAGTTTGTTCAATGTGTAAGGATAGACGAACGTCTAAATGGTTCTTGTTTTTTAGCATATTTAGCGATCTGTCGTTATGTTCGTATAAGTCTGTGGTGAATTAGCGGATCCACGCAGATCTATGTGGTATCTGTTTTCCTCTCCACTTAAGCATCGTAAAATTAAGTTACCATCGTGGTTCATGATCCTGCCTGTGGGCTTTTATGATCTTGTTACGCCACCGTGAATGCACGCACGCGTGCACACCCACACACCCACCTGAACATATACACAAG
>NC_051418.1:10731435-10732021 GCF_015228065.2 Penaeus monodon | reverse complement strand
GTAAAATAAAGCATATTCAAAAGCAATTCTTATTTAGCAAGTTCCGATGAACTCTTTTGCACCTGTACGAATACTGGTAGATAATTCAAACGCGTGGATAACAAAAGCCTGAAAGATTTGATAAATATGTAAACTGTACACATTGAGGAGAAATGGTTTATGAAATGTGAATTAAAAAAAAAATGCTGTCGGACTTCATGAAATTAAAGGAGAAATTATTTATTGTTTGCGTATTTCACATCAAATGGCTCGAAGGCAGACAGCCTCAGAGTAATATACAGACAGGCAAACGGAATGAAATTATAAAATTATGACATATATCCTCCATTACAATATATCATATTTGTTATAGTACTGTTTATCTATATATTATGATATAGTGCATATTCCAGTGTAACAGTATTTTCTGCATGTAAGTCGCATTTTAATACATTAAAAGGGATAATAAATATGTATTTGATAATGATATGATTGGCTGAATATCAGGACATCCTAAGTGCAGAGTCAAGGGGCGTCCACGCTAGGAGGAGTTGTAGCTTGTGGGAATATCACTTCAAAGTGGGATTTCCAAGCAGGAAACTAAAAG
>NC_051418.1:10727983-10728870 GCF_015228065.2 Penaeus monodon | reverse complement strand
ACCATAAGCCTTAATGTTTGTAATAAATATTCAGTAAATTGAGCTGCTCTAAGATTTGCCAAGACCCGGACACAACACTACCGTTATGAGGAGGAGGAACTTCTCGGTGTTCAGCCCTTTTAAAGCCTTCATTAGATATGTGTTGGAGGTAATTAGACCGTAATAAGTTAAAATAATGATTCGGTTAAAACAAATGTCGAAGGTAACGCCTTGCATACACTAGTGAGTAAAAGTAGGTGTAAAGAAATGGCCGATGAAAGACTGACCTACCGCAAAAAAAAAAAAATAAAATGTCTTGAAAGTGTTTATCAAGGAACTTTTTCATAAGTATTTGTCGAGGGAAATTTTCATACTGGGGAACGAGAATGAATTTAAATGTGAAAAATAAAAATTGCAAGAAGTGGCCAGAGACCGCGGTTTTGCATAACGATGTTCAAATTAATTTTCTTGTACAGAAAGTGATTAGGAGATAAGAAGAAATATTTCTCACTTTCCAGCGTTATTTGGTTTCATAACTTCATCGTGCTTATTTTATGAGTCGAGTTTTGTCGCTGACATCGCAAAATATGTTTTTTCCAATCTGTTCTTACACTCTGCTCGTAAGATCCATGACTTGTCTCCCTCTCTCCCACCAGGAATGTCATAGTGAAGGTTCACACTGAATGGTAACGAGCTAGTGCGCGTGAACAGCGTAACTACGTGACATGGAGACCGTGTATATTATAACGGTGTTCCAGCGGTTGCGAAGGACAATGTGTATATCTTTAGCACCCCGGCAGATCCTGTATCCTCCCCCTCTCCTCACTTGGTCCTGTGTGGGGTGTGCGGGGAGGGGGGAGACTGCACGCCATGTCCTGTTGACTGACGCTAAAGATTGTGGTGGAAAA
>NC_051418.1:10727461-10727634 GCF_015228065.2 Penaeus monodon | reverse complement strand
CTGACCATGCAATATCATTCTCCAAAGGCAGGTATTTTACGAGGGCATGTGTTCGCAAATGACGCAGGATCTTGTGGCAGGTCCTTAGTACGTGCCGGGGACGGGCTTCGTTTACACACTTATTTTCATACGGATATTGTTTAAATAATACTTATTATTGATGCTGTTATCGC
>NC_051418.1:10727155-10727411 GCF_015228065.2 Penaeus monodon | reverse complement strand
GTCCTTATAATCAACATTAATTTGAGGTAAAGAGCGGATGTTTGAGGTTAATTGCGTTTGATGGGGGTTATTTATGCAGATAATATGGACGAGATGAGGGTAGAATAGGAAATTTTGGTAGAGAATAGCGCATGTGAGTAGGACCTTAGGGTAGATTAAGGTTTATGAGGTTTTACTACTGCGGAGTTTTAGGTTGATTAAAGGTCTCTTGATTAAAATAACGGTGGGCGCTTGGGAATTCCGAGTGGTTTAAGGG
>NC_051418.1:10727053-10727120 GCF_015228065.2 Penaeus monodon | reverse complement strand
AATTGTTATCATTTCTTTTCTTATAATCAATAGCAAAATGATAATGATTATTTATTTATGTTTTTTT
>NC_051418.1:10726812-10727013 GCF_015228065.2 Penaeus monodon | reverse complement strand
GGAATCAAGATCATTATCATTATTATTAAGGTTCTTGTTTTTCTGTTGTGTGTTGCACGCACGCACGCACACTCAAATTCGCGATTCCATTTGCAATTCGCTAACCCAGCAATTTGCGGGAGTTGCGATCGCCGTTTTGCCCGACGATTGTGATGAAAGGGTTAGTGTCTCGGTTCGCGTTGCGGTTCGCTCGGTTCGCGC
>NC_051418.1:10726099-10726525 GCF_015228065.2 Penaeus monodon | reverse complement strand
CACGGTTTTTTCATCTTGATTCACGATGTTTTTTTTCTGTCTCGATTTGCGCTGGTTCTTTCACTTTTTTCTGTCACGATTCGCGTTGGTTCTTTCACTTTTTTCTGTCACGATTCGCGTTGGTTCTTTCACTTTTTTCTATCTCGATTCGCGTTGGTTTTTCTGTCACGATTCGCGTTGTTTTTTTCACGGTTTTTCTATCTCGATTCGCGTTGGTTCTTCTGTCACGATTCGCGCTGGTTCTTCCACGGTTTTTCTATCTCGATTCGCGTTGGTTCTTCTGTCACGATTCGCGCTGGTTCTTCCACGGTTTTTCTATCTCGATTCGCGTTGGTTCTTTTCACAAAGTTCGCTTTAGTTCCTCTGTCACGATTCGCATTCGTTCTGTCTCTGTTTCAGGCTGTTTTCTCTCCCTCGATTCACACT
>NC_051418.1:10725724-10726027 GCF_015228065.2 Penaeus monodon | reverse complement strand
CTGGTTCTTCCATCTCAGTTTGGTAAAATGGCGGCCGGATGCTTTCACCTCATCGCCAGAGAGTGAAAAAAAGAGGTTTAAAAAAATCAAACATTTTTGGGAAGAAAAAAAAAGAACAAGGTGGAGTTGACAGTGATGTGTGAACTTGTTATGGAGCCAAGAATGAGCAAGATTTCTTTTTCACTTTTTTTTTGTGCAAGGAAAAGGAAATATGCATGAGATTATTTATTTGCCCTTCTTATAAACGCTCACTTCCTTTCTCCCTTCTTCCCTTCCTTCCCTTCCCTTCTCCCTTCCTTCTTC
>NC_051418.1:10725420-10725515 GCF_015228065.2 Penaeus monodon | reverse complement strand
TTCCCTTTCTCTTTCTATTTCACTTTTCTCCCAAGTCCCCCCTACCTCTTCCTCCCTCAGTTTTTCTTCCTCTCCCTGTACCTCACCTTCACCCT
>NC_051418.1:10724637-10725164 GCF_015228065.2 Penaeus monodon | reverse complement strand
CCTTCCTCCAACAGCCCACACAGACACGCGGCATAACACAGGCATACACAGTCCCTGTCTTCCGAACCAACGCAAGCATAGTTTCCCCCTTCAGAACTTTTACGGCCTGATCGTGAGAGGTACAGAGGAGCGGGCTAAGAACACCCCACGCAGCACTCTGTTTTAGTGCCTGTATGTGTGGCGATGTCTAACTCGCTCGTTATTGTGGTAATTGTGTTATTATTATATTGTTTTTATCTTTTTTTTTTCTTTGGGGGTGGAGGAGAGGAATGGCGGGGGTTGGGTGGCAGGGAAGTGTGATATCTGTTGGGTATTGTTGTTGTTTTTTAATGTTTTTGTTACCGGGTCAGTTTTTTATTCGTGTGTTGATTATGTAGATATAAAAGTATTTTTTTCCACGTGTTATAATCCCATTATTTGTTGTGCTTAATGTTTACGAGCTAGGAGGGGGAATGTTTGCATTTATTTGTAAGTTTGGGATTTTGCAACACAATGCGTCTTAAAAGAATGATATAAAAGATAACAAG
>NC_051418.1:10723941-10724487 GCF_015228065.2 Penaeus monodon | reverse complement strand
ACCGGATGTGGACACATAACAGCGTGCCTATACCACTAGACCGTGACTGGAGCTTCTCGGAATCAAACCACATTATGTTCAACGCTTTTCCAAGGCCCATTCACACTTGTCAGCCTTTGACTGTTTGTTTACCTACCACCTTACATGCTTATATGTGTTTTTACCTTCCCATCCGTATACTTATTCATATGAGCTAAGTTATGCGCTCCCGTTTTTGTAGACAGTTTATGCATGTCCTATTTCCGTTGTCTCTTTTTATACATATTTGTCTAAAATCACACATTTATTTGTTTACCAATCGCCCTGTTCGCTGCAGCCGCCTTCCAGCGACTGGAGAATGAAGAAAGAATGCATTTAGGAATAATCTGGGATATACAGGCAGCGTGACTGTTGAGGCGGGGTAGGGTGTGTGCTTGCAGGCAGCGTGAGTGAGTGTGGCGTCACGTACTTTCACCCGGCATGACTCGACCGTCGCATTTGATGATGGAGATAGAGTCACGAGCGTTCCGCCTTCCCTCCTGGATCCGCCGTCTCGTGTGCTGGTGT
>NC_051418.1:10723160-10723888 GCF_015228065.2 Penaeus monodon | reverse complement strand
GTTCGAGGTGGTCGGCCGCCCAGAAAACAGCTGGAGCTTCCTCGCGCTGGGGAGGACGCCATTTTCGCGGGGTTCCGTGACTGCGCATCGGTTGGCGTCCTGTAGTTCTTAGTCGCTGTTTTTTGGCAAGCTGTGGCATACTTTAGAGTGGCCATTTTCCCCGTTAGTTGAATAGATTGCAATTATGAGTTAAGTGGTAGCGCCCCCGCGGAGACGCGTTAACGCCCCGGGGATGCAGGTAATTAGCAGGAAAGCTTGAGTGATGCCTCCATGTTGACGAGTGTTTGTATGTGTTTCTTGCAGTGGACCCCCGGCGGCAGCAGCAGTGTCCCATCTGCTTCAAGTGGCTGAGCAAAAGGACGCACCTTCCCACCCACATCCGCGATCAGCACTCCTCCACCACCACGTACCAGCACAAGTGCGACGTCTGCAACAAGCACTACCGCACTCGGAACGCCCTGGCCAACCACAAGAGCCTTCAGCACCGCGGGAAGCAGGCTCAGCAAGCGATGCAGCAGTACCAGCCACAGCAGCATGTTCAGACGACAGCTCTCCGGCAGCTACCTCCCGTTCAGCAGCAGCACCAGGATGTTGTGCAGGGCCACCAGAACAAGGTCACCAACCCTCTGTCTTCGGCCCCCCTCACCTCCCCCACCCCCCTCGCCGCGCACCCCCTCGCTTCCCCAACCTCGCTGCCTCAGCACTCGCTCCCTTCCCCCACCCCCCAG
>NC_051418.1:10722100-10723127 GCF_015228065.2 Penaeus monodon | reverse complement strand
CTCTCCTCTCCCACCATACACACAGCCACGCCTGGGTCTCGGAGGCTAAGCGAGCACGGCGTGGCGCCTGCAGACCACCAGGCCCAGCGCCAGCAGCAGGGCGGGCAGGCACAGCAGTTCCAGAGTCAGCAGAAACATCCTCCCGTCCAGCAGAACACCTTCACGCAGGGCAGCGCGAGGCACTCGGCCCCCACCACCAGATAACCGGAGCCGCAGGGGCGTGGCGGCGGCCCGGCCCAGGTGCGGTAGTGCTCCAGCCCACAGCGTCGAGTGTGGCCTTGGCATTGCTCTCGTGGCCTCTCGCTCTGCCCTGTCCTCCTCCTGAGCCTCGCCATTTCCTTCGTTCTCTCTTTCTATATCTTCTCCTTGTTCCTTGTTCTTCTTCGTTTTCTTTCAATCATCCTTATTCTACATCTCTTGCTCCTTTTGTATTCTCTTATCTTTCTCCTAGCCTTTTTCTTCCTTTATTTTCTTCTCTTCGTCTTCCTCTTTCTCACAATTTTCCCGTCTCCTCTCTATCGTCCTTCAAGTCCACCTTGTGTCCTCCTTTTCTTCTTCAGTTCCCTTCACACTCCTTTGTTGGCCCTTACTACCGCTCTCGTTCTACTCCCCTTTTCACCATTTCCTTTCTTTTCTTCTGTCTTTTTTTCATTTCTTTCTTCATATCCCGCTTCTCTTTCTTCTTATTTCGCTCCTATTCCTAATTTTTATCCTCTTTCTCCCTCTCTTCCTTCACTTCCTCCTCCTCCTCCTCTTCCTCCACTTTCTTCTTCATCTTTTGTTGTTGTTTTTCTTCTTTCTCCTCTTTGCATCTTCTTTTTTCCCTCTGTCTTTCTTTTCCATTTTTCACTTCCCGTGATTCCCATTTGTCTTTTCTCTTCCTTTTCTACAACTGTTTCTTTTACTAGTCTTTTCATTGTTCGTTTCCCAAAGAAGTCGTCAAGCAGTACATCTTGCCGAATCTTCCATAGCCTTCCTTAACCCTAAAAGAACCCTCCCCCCACCCACCCAGTCCTTAATCCTTTAA
>NC_051418.1:10721939-10722022 GCF_015228065.2 Penaeus monodon | reverse complement strand
GATCATTCGCTTCACCCTCTATACCACATAGAAAAAAGTTATGTTGGGCCACATGAAGCCGCTGGACCTCGCATGCCCAGATG
>NC_051418.1:10720832-10721901 GCF_015228065.2 Penaeus monodon | reverse complement strand
AGACGAAAACATTAATAAAAGAGAGGCTGAAATGCGTTAATTAACTTATCATTATTTTCAAGTATCAACTCCCATCATTCTTCGAGAATTTATCATGAGAGTCAGAGCCGCGTCCAGAATTGATAAGTTTCATTTTATTTTGTTTATTAATTGTTAAGTTTATATTTCTATGCATTTTCGATCTTCGTTACTCGTTACTTCTTATTGTCAAGCACCATAATTATCGTCCCTGTTGTATACATTTTGCCGTTCATTATCATTATTTTCTTTATCGTCATTCTTATTAGCATTGTTGTTTGGATGATCAAGTGATAAACCTCTGCTTTATCCGGCTTCACATAAATTATTAATCTTTGTGCAAGTTCAAGAAAAAAATTACGTTCCAACAACAAATTGCTCGAGTAATGTGGATGCAAGATAATGTTTTATTTTAGTTCAATTCAAATGCATTGGCAAGTAATTATTTTCCAAGGACAAAAGTAAATTGTTGGATGATTCCAAATTAAATTCAGATATATAGAATGAAAAAAAAAACATTACAAATATCATGACACAATCAGGTAATTAAAGTTTAAACTTCTTGGGGAAAATGAAGTTTCGACAACAGATAGTCCAGCATTATTATGATAAATTTACAGTGGAGTTTCCCAGCTCTAAATTATTCACTAATAGGTTAACATTTTATAACAACAAAAGAAAATAACTAAATATGTGAATGAGATAAATTAAATCAGAATGCATTAAACCCACAACAGATGCCAAGTTAGTGAAAAGCGTCACGATCTGAAACATGCATCCTGCATGCAAGTTTATTTTCTACCTGTTACGTTACATTAGGTGAGTGATTATGCGTTACCTTCCCCCGAATGCAGCGTGGGAGTCGTGCTGAGCAGACATTACTGTGACGTAAGTGTGTGAGGGGGTTCTCTTTGTGACGAGTAGCCTGGGTTAGTGCGCCATACTCTAGGTGGCTTCGGTGTGCCGACTCACCTTCACCTGAACCAAGGAGTTTTAACCTACACGCGAGTCGCCAGAGGTCTGTGGCAGGGAAGGGGACGGCCAGGGCATC
>NC_051418.1:10719377-10720357 GCF_015228065.2 Penaeus monodon | reverse complement strand
CATTCATCCATAAATTCACTCACTCCTGATCTTCCAAACAATCGCCAATACTCAAAGTGTTCTGAAAAAAAAAACTGCGGCTGTTTATGCTTTGAAGACCAATACTCTCTTCGGACTTTGTGGTCTTGGAGTGCGCCGTACATTCCTTTGCCCGCTGTGCTGCCCTGTGCCCTGTGCCCTGTGCCCAAGTCTGCTGTGTGTCTGTTCTGGTGTCAGACGGTCGCTGCGCTCTTAGCTGGCGTGACGTCATCGTGGTGTGGTGTGTATATAGGTGTAGATAAAAACGATGTCGAAGGGAACAGATGATTTATAAACAAATAATTTATGAAATAAAGGAATATTATCGAGTTCGATTTTCATTTCTTCCTAATCCTTTCGTTCTTATAATTTTGCTATGTTTAGCTCAAAATTGATATATTCAAGTACCAGGCTAGTATATTACTGGTTTGATCAATCGGTGAAATATATTTCTGTTTTATGCTGTAAAAGAAAAATTCTACCTAAAATACGCTTGATTTTCGTAAAGTAAGATATCAACGGAAATGTGTTGATGCTATCATTTGATTACCTAATAACCTTTTTACTGTACATTGTGATATACGATAATTTTTAACAGGGATCACTAAAAAAATGTGCATATTTCCTAATCGGAAACGCAGTCAGTTGCTTACTTTTTATAAAGGTGATTTATACCATTTAACGAATTTCAACGCTTAATCCCATGCCTTTGCATTGCAACTCCATTCCACCTACAGAACTGAATCAGGAGAACAACACCATTAACATCACCACGAGACCACCAAACTGCCACCTTCAGTCACTAAGTCACCACCACCATAGGCACCCCCTTCTCTTCACCCTCACAGCCACGAAGTCACCACCACCATCGTCTCCTCCCTCTCCTCACCCCCCCCACCCCCACAGTCACCTCGTCTTCTCACCCTCACAGCCACGAAGTCACCGCCATCACCCCCCCCCCC
>NC_051418.1:10719287-10719352 GCF_015228065.2 Penaeus monodon | reverse complement strand
CGTCACCCTCCTCTCTTCACCCTCACACGAAGTCACCACCACCACCACCCTCACCGCCATAATTC
>NC_051418.1:10718687-10719239 GCF_015228065.2 Penaeus monodon | reverse complement strand
AACCACCACGTCGGCTGAGGTCAATCACCTGCCTAGGCGATGACTCCAGGACGTTTGGGTCATTATAGTTTCATCAGCCGAGATCTCTTTTTGGGAGAGGTGGACAGGGGAGAAAAGGGAGGCAGACGAGGGGTAAAGGGGGAGAAGGGGGAAGGGGAGGGAACAGATAAGGTGGAGAAAGGGAGAGTCAAGGGGGAAAGTCAGAAAGAGGGTGAAGGGAGGGGAGCAGACAAGGAGGAAAGTGGGAGAAGGGAGAAGGGAAGCAGACAAAGGGAAAGGGGGAGAAGGTGGCACACAAGGGAGAAAGGGGGTTAGGGGAAGTGGGGGAGTGATGGGAGGTCTCCAGGTGACTTGCGATGTTATTGTCTATTATGAAGAACGCCAGGATACCTTTCAGCTTTGATGAAGACATTTTGTTTTTGGAGAAGTGATTCGGTGTATAATGGGAATAATCAGACGATCATCATGAGTGGTAGTTCCAAGGAGGATATTTTTCAAGTCAGAAGAAAAATATTAAATAACATATGACTCCAAAACAATGAAGGTGTTGGA
>NC_051418.1:10715955-10718625 GCF_015228065.2 Penaeus monodon | reverse complement strand
TGTTAGACGTATACCTGCCCACGTGTAACAAATACGTCAATCTATCAAAAATCGAAAAAAGAGATATACTTAGGGAAAATCCTCCCAGCCCATGCCGAGCGCCACGGCAGCGGCAACACGAGCCTGGAATGATCAAGCAGAGCGAGGCGCCCACGAATTCACACCACAGGCAGGGAAATCTTCGGAAGCCCGAGCGTGTATCTCGGCTTATCTCTCTAAGCAAGAGCGACGTCCAAAGCCCCATGAATGCCAATAGTGCCTCAGCGAAACAGCCTGGGTAGCTCCGGGGTGATACAATCAATCGGAGAGTTGATCCGGGAAGAAAGGTTGCTGGTTAAAACGGCTACTGCTGATGTTCCCGGCATTCGAATGGGATCAGATATCCTTACACTGACCGGGGTCTGGTACGTTTGCCACGACGTTCCATGCTTATTCCAGGAGGAATCATTTGCTTTTTGGGGGCTCAGATATTTCCTTGAGCTTATGTACTTACCCTGGGATTACCTTACTTAAGACGTTAGGGACATCCTTATCTTCGTCTCGAATATTCTGCAGGGACCATGATTTCCAATTCTTGTCCAACGACTTACATTTTATGGACATTGTTAGGTGTGACGCTTATACTACGCTCATATTTAGCAATATCAACATTCTGCGTACTCCTACAGTCATTCATGTCATTGACCTTCTTGTTGGTCACTTTCACGCATATCGGGTATTCTCACGCCATTAATTTTCGAGGTACTCTTTCAGATTATAAAGCTTTTCGTTTTCACCCACGGTACTTGGCAATTTCTCAGCGTGAAGGCGCTTACCAATCACCCTTCCACATGCGAGGATCTCACATACTCTTAAAACACCTATCGCACCGATCTGACGCCCTTATTTGCACTCCAAATGCCTTCACGCCCTCTAGGTACTCCGTGACCCGGTAAGGTCTACATATGCAGAAATCCAGGAGGGTTTTGCACGTTTCCACCCGTGTCTGATTAAGTAAAAGATTGCATTTCTTAAATTGGAGAGCGCTGTGAATGACAAGGCAGATTTTTGTCCGTTTAGCGGTTGAGCAGAGCGCTCTTTTCTCCCCGTGATGTCTTTTCGTTCGCCGCCATTAGCGTCAGAAGAGATTTGTATCATACAGATCGCGGCCGCTTGCAACCTTTCACCTTTTTTGGTACTCGCGATAAAGACCAACAAACTGTCCTCGCTAAGATACCACGAGTCATTACGAGATGAAAAGCGCCAGCCCTGTCTTCATGAGCTCAAAATAAAGTTCATTTGGCGATGGCCTGTGATTACCTTCACTTACAGTGTAACCGTAGACCAGGTTCGCTTAGCTATAACGGCTCTTTATTTCATATCTCCTCCCTACGTTTTGTCGTATTGTTTCGTCCCGTTTACTGCACCCGCTGGATTTCGTTCATGATGTTAAGGCTAGAGAATGCCATGCATTTCCGAGCCGTTTTACTCCCGGCAGAAATAATGTCGAGCAGCATCCTAGGTCAGTGACTTAAAGGGAGTGTATGTTCGTGACCGTCTGTACGTAAATGTTAGTATACAGCCCAGCATACATGCGCACGTACTAGCACAAGCATAGACAATTTGTGTGGAGTCATATAAGCAAAAAAACTAATTCATGACTTTTATTTCTTGCATCGGTGATACATGAACAGGCTTTTGTGTGCAATAAATCTTTGAAAGTTAGTCAGCTCCCATTATGGCGGGCAGCAGAATGACGCAGCGAGTGTGCCCGGGGCACGTGTGCTCGCCTCCGCCACTTGTCACGCCAGTCACTGTTTTCGTAACGGGACCCACATCTCGGTGGCTCCGCCTGCTCTGGAAACCCATACCAGATTTATATCGCGTCGTCTTTTTGCATGAAAACCGATAAGATAATGTTCTGGATTGTAGTTACGGCGTCTGACGAGGCACGGTCGACGGCCTGATTATAAAATTACAGGAAGATTGTGTATCAGACTTTTCGTGACCAAGATATATTACGGTGCTCATGGAATATCGCTTGGTCACTCCTTCTGGCAGACTCGCTGTTATAAGTGGTCACGACACTTCTAGTCCAGGTTTAAGTTTAGGCATCCGTCTTTTTTCTGGTTTGCCCGTTTTGTCAGGCATGAACAGGGAACGCTGACAAAGGTAAAAGATTCTTTACGCTGAAATGAAGTCTAACCGCTTTGACCAATATCATAAGTCCCCCTTATCGTGTGCAAGTGACAGTCACTATGCTGTAACTGTACCTGTGCCCTCATATCGGAATGACTATCTTCCTCCTATCTCTCACATTTAAAAATATAAAATACTTGAGTTCTTATCAGTGCAAAGGATTGTGCTATACCATGCCTCGCGTCCACGAACAAGCCCCAATTACCACGGGGCTACTCGACTGGATGACATGATGGAATATATCTTTCAGCATCTGTTCCGGTTTTGCTCTTTATCTTTCCAGAAACTCCGTTACGATGTCCTCAGATGATTCCTTTAATTCTCTCTAAGCAAAGTGTGAACAGCCTCTTCTGGCATGTACCAAGATCAACCTCATTTCATTCTTCCTCTTTTTCTCTCTCTTTTTTTGACTGACCTTTCAAAGGATTTCTCCGATCCTAAAATAAGAAAAAGAATCGGTGAAAATACGCTCCCGCTGACCCCCCCCCCCCC
>NC_051418.1:10714945-10715934 GCF_015228065.2 Penaeus monodon | reverse complement strand
CCTAATCGCTTAAATTTTTTGCTTAGTTACTTAACTGGGCTAATGGGTGATATACTAATATTTTTGCTTTGAAATTTTGAAATAGCTTAGGAGCGCGGCTAAAAGCTTATTCCCATTTCAAAAGGGAGTTATAAGCCTGTTTAGTCAAGTCCTTTGTGCGGATCCAAAGACCACGCTTGCAATATCATTATTTACTTATTTATTTTCATCTAATGCCACCAAAGACGGAGTTCCTCTCAGGCCAGCGGTGCCATCGACCCCACAGTGACTAGCCGTTTATGTACGGTGAATATTTTATATGCGTTAAAACATTACAGTGCATTTGAGATACGATAAAGATTTTAGAATTTTAAGTACCGTTTTAATGATTGTTCATTGTCGACAATTCTCTAACAGAGACAAAAATAAACATATACATGGATTCACATATACGTAGTTAGGAAAATCAATATTATCGTTAGTTCATTAGTGAGCTTATTTTATTATGTACTTTTGTTTGACGAAGGTCTGTCTTCTGCGTTCATATTCGTTCTCGTCAAGGCTATGGGTGGAGAGAAAATTAAAACTCTTGATATTTCTTAAGTTCATTATTCTTTCTGCATGTGTTCGTAGGTATTTTCTCTTTGTTATGGAAGGGTCTATTTTTCATGTTATCTTGAGGTCTAGTCGCTTAATGTAGACGAAGGTATAAAGCTATGATTTTTTTACGCTTGTTCTCCGATATTTCGTCCTTATCTTTCACGGTCGATTATTCAGTAGTTCAGTGTAGATAGGGAAATGAATCTCTTGTTCAGGGATTTTTTTTTTTTGTATATTTCTACATTTATTAGTGGATACCTTGTTTCTTGATGTCATCTTTTTTCTAGTCAAGTTCAAGCAACTGTAGATGTGCAGGTATAGACTTAACACTGTGGAACTAGCTGATTAACTTATTTCTTTTTTTGCTAAAATACAATGTTAGTGAGCTAGAATTGCGTATATACAGAGAC
>NC_051418.1:10714644-10714873 GCF_015228065.2 Penaeus monodon | reverse complement strand
AAATATTGTTTTTGTACCATCTTTTGAAATACTTCAGGTTTATGTGATTACACCTTACCGATAAATACGTTTCGTTTTCGAAGTTTAAACCATTCGGTACTTTACTTCATACTTTCATTTGATTTACTCTTGACAACTCAATCAAGAGATGGTACGCGCACATAATTTCTGCTATCTTATTTTCATTGGATTTATTTGACAAACTCTAGTCTTGTCTTTTATTTACGTA
>NC_051418.1:10712023-10712469 GCF_015228065.2 Penaeus monodon | reverse complement strand
ATACATTAAAATTGGCAATATCTAACCGCAGACTTATACACGCGAGCGATATGTTTCTTCACTGTTCAGATGAGAACATTTACAGCATGTGATACTCCTATTGCTTTTCTGTTTCGTGTATTTTGATATTAGTGCACATGTTACGAATAAGACTTTATTGTATACGGTAAGACTCAGAACATGCTTACATTACCTGTAAAAAGTTTCTATTTCATAGAACATTTTTTTAACCATCCGCACATTTCCTTGTGGTTCACAGAAAGAAAAGAATAAGATGATAAATATCAAAGAAGACTTGTTTTTACCCTTTGTTGTACAATCAATATATATAATAGTACTACAGGTAATGTTTCGCAGCAAAATGATGCATGTAGGCTGACGTTATTTCGAACCTGATCCTAAAAAAATCCACAAGTACCACATGGAGTTCCTATACCCCCCCCCCC
>NC_051418.1:10711608-10711999 GCF_015228065.2 Penaeus monodon | reverse complement strand
GGGGGATGAAGACAAAGCATTTAGGTGGGCGTAAGCACATGAGACACCTTATATTTAAAGCAACAAAGGCAAAATTTAACTTGATTTATCAAATGAGCTGCATATAAACCTAGAATCTTGGACTACACTGGTCACATGATAAAAATAAAACGGTTGCATTAAACACTTATTAAGGTCACAGTCTCTTATTAACCAAGTTAACTGGTTTGTGTAGAGTGTGTGATATGAGGGACAGCAAGTGTACAGTCTGATTTTTATACAAACAAAATCAAGCTGATGGAAACACACTGTAAATACTTCTTTTAAATGAAAATCCTATTTTCAAAGTTTTAATTGATTTTCAAAGTGTGTTATGACTTCGGGAACAATCTCAGCCCCCCCCCACCCTTTC
>NC_051418.1:10710826-10711466 GCF_015228065.2 Penaeus monodon | reverse complement strand
GCTCTTAAGCTCTTTAGTACCTACATTCAAATTACGTAACTGTACATTCAGACTACATTCAGTTTATACTCAAGCTATGTACAGACTGCATTCCGTCACCTACATTTAATACCAGGAAGTCACAAATCTGATTTGATTTTCCACGTCGCGGCGCAAGTAACACAGAGTGGTTGCATGCTGTCAAGCCTTGTATGCTGAGGCAGAAATCAGAAAGTTGTGAAGTCCTGTAATATTTTTGGGTGAGTGGACGACCTGTAGAGTGCTTTATGATACTGTACAAGTATTATTAGTTTGCTGAAATTCATGGCGATTGATGTGTCCACCCCGCATAGGATAACTCATTTCTTTATATTATTTGTCCTGTTTTAAACTTTTTAAATGGACACAAATTTGAAAAATATAGTGACTACGCCTGTGAATTGTATCGTTTTGACGAAAGTGGTTTAATTTTAGCAAAGACAAGAAAGTCTATCATATGACTGCTTTCTCCCGCTTTCTGCAGCGTTTTTTGAGCATTTAAAAAAACTATGGAATGCTGCGGTATCCCGTCGGTGTACGTTTAGAGATTATATTTTTGTTGGCAAAATTTAAAGCCCCTGTATTTCGACAGGATTTGTTCTGTTCTTTTACTGACATGTCC
>NC_051418.1:10709558-10710585 GCF_015228065.2 Penaeus monodon | reverse complement strand
ACAGCCAAACAGCGATATCGGTTCGTTTTCCTCTTCGAAGCTTCAATCCCGAAATTTCAAATGTTACTGATTATTTACGCTGATCGATCTATCTTTTACAATTCTATCTCCGCGGTGTTTAATCTTTATGAATTAAAATTCAGAAGGTTAGCATGGACAGTTTTTTACATCTTAACAGCAATTCGATGTAAAATCTAGGAAATAAATAGCTGAGGAAAGAATTTTTTTTCCCGCTTAAAAAAAATCCCTGAATTTGAGCCTCAAGGTTTAGTGTCAAGAAAGCATTCGGAGGAATAACATTTATTTTTTTTTCTCCTCTTCCTCCCTTCACAAAAGGATAACGAAAGGAAAAGATGACTTAAGAATGAAGAGAAGAACAAGAGAGAAAAAGGATTAGAGAAGTTTATCTAGAGATTAGACAAAACAAAGAGACAAATCACAATTTTTTATTTTTATTTTCTTTCTCGTCTGACATTTTTCTGGAGGAAAAGGAATATTTGATCAGGTTTGTTTTTGTTCATTTATGTAAATTTACCTGTAGTATGTTTAAGAATTACGTTTCTTGTCTTAGTGTACCTGAACTAGAAGTATTATTTAGCGAAAGATGATAGGTAATATGCTAGTTTTTATATTGTTTTATTTGTATATATTCTTCATTATTTTCAAGCAAAGGTTGCAGTAATGTTATTTTGACAGCATGAAGGCAAAAATTGTGACGAAAGTTATCCAATTTGACTTGATTTTTGTGCCTGAACGAGCTGTATAAACCGCACGTCGGTCTGAAATTTCTCTGCATGTGGGTACCTTGGGTAACGGGAGTTTATGTGTGAGCTTTTTAGGACAGATTTTGCATGTATTTATTTATAACCAGGTGTCCTACTTGACCTGTCTCTCGAGAATTTTCCTCCTCAACCATTTTATGTGAATTCAAACCATGTTTCTAAGCCTTTGACACATAGACCACTACTATTCACACTAAATTCATGGAGATCCTGTGTCAGTTATCTTTCTAATGTATTTTACCCAA
>NC_051418.1:10709246-10709531 GCF_015228065.2 Penaeus monodon | reverse complement strand
CTCAGGATGGAGCAGCTTAGCAAGGCCAACGCATGTGACACAACCGCAGGCACCATGTCACCTCTCTGTGTCACAAACACAAGTGCCAATCTGGAGGGATCTGCCGTTACTTCGACCGTTCCTGACCGCGCCTTGTTTAGTGAGGTGAAGCGGCGGTTATTTCTCTTAGGATTAGTATAGGGTGAAGGAGGTGCTAGACAGATGGTGATGGAGACTCTGTTAATATTTTCTTTGGTGGAGGAGATATATGGTGTGAGAAATTTGTTTTAAGGTCTTGTATGCATT
>NC_051418.1:10707164-10709177 GCF_015228065.2 Penaeus monodon | reverse complement strand
CCCAAGATTCATGTGTCAAGATAGCATTAGGTGAATTGAATATTAATTTGGGATTGGCAATACATGTGTAAGGAAGAGGTATTTACAAGAGTTTATCTGCAGTAAAACAGCTGTTAAAGACCTAAACAGTAATATAAACTGAGTAATCTTCCCTTCTGATCTTACATTGTATCAGCTCCATTTTCTTTTACTAAAAAAGAAAACAGATTGCCAGGTTAAGCTATTATTTTTTTCATGTAATTCCATTTATGCATTGCGGACAAGGCAGTGCTAATGTTAAAGTTCTATTTCTCTTACCATATCAGTTTCCTCTTTTTTGTCTTTATTTGATATCAAGGCCTTAGGTAATTAATAAACTGAATTAAGCTTTGTATGTACTTCACTTCAGATTTATATTAATTTAAATAGTTTTTGTATTTCATATCAATAATGCTTAAAATTGCCCCATAGATTAGTTATGATAATTATTTTTTTATATAAGAGACTTTTTACCTTTGGTCTAATATTATAGCAATAACAATGAAATCAATTTTTTCAATACATCTAACAACTCACACTATATCTTGTAACAGGTTAGCAATTAATATCCTTAATTCATGACTCAGATAAAGAAAATACAGGTTGCCTAATGAATAATTCAGTTGCAAGCATGTGAAGTCATGTAAACAGCATTTATAACCTTAGATTACAGGTTACAAACAAGCATCTTCTCATTTCAGGATGACAGCGAAGAGCAGTTGCGTGAAGATCCTGAATTTCTACACTTACTTTCTCCTACTATTCCTCGCAAACTTCCTGCTCATAGTAAGTAGTCGGTAGTATTATTTTATAGCTGCCTCTTCTTTCTTTGATTTACTTTTCCAATATTTTCCATACAGATGTATAGTTTTGTAATGATACAGTAGTAGAAATTGTTTATTTCTTCACTTTATTTTATTATGGAAGAAAGTATTTGTTGTTTTGGTAAATGTTTAGAAGACACTTGGCATAGGGTTCAAGCTTGTCAGCATTCAGGTAAAGACCAGCAAACATCACCCCATTATATTTTGGAGGGAGATACGGATTCCTTGGCAATTTATTGTCAGATAAGGAACCAGTCTAAGCTCTGTTGCTTGACAATATGATGCTTTTGTATTGGACTTTTGATTACAGGTTTCCCCCCCACAGATCTAGATAAATCACAGCCAGTGTACTGATGGGAAAAAGTCCCCTTCTGAAAGCCATTAAACAATTACTATAGTTATAACTGTCATTTTCTAGTAGTTGTCATAAAAAAAGTTTTTTTTTTGTGAGAATTGAATAAGAAAATATATAAAACTAGAAGAAAAGTAATCCATATTATAAGATTTGAATATATTGAATAAGCATTTATTTACTTATTTTTTGTCTGATAATATTTATATTTGTTTCAGAGTTTTCTCTCACCCCAAAGCCTAAAGAAGAGCTGATAAAGAACTATGAAACAGAAGGTTTGTATCAATATATTTTTGAGGGGAACTGAAAAAGTCTTTTATAATTGGCAACTCTATTTGCTAATATGGTCTCATCAAGTATTATAAAGTCTTAGTTACCAAAATTACCATCTGGGCTCTCATTTCACTAATGAGGTGATGTAATGACCCACTCATTTGTGACTAATTTGGGAAGTAAGCAGATATCTTTTACAACCAGAGTCCAGCATTTGAGGATTGATAACCTTATTTAACTGGTCATTGAAACTATGATTAGAGGTCAGTTTTTCATTCACAAGTCTATGGAGAAATATCTTTGTATGATTAGATTTTAGATTCAGAGTAAAAAATATAAGCATATGAGGTTAATAGGTTTTGTTAGATAAATATTTTAAGTTTCCTGTGGAGTCATCAAAATAATCAAGAGAACTATTTCAGTGGAGGATGAAATAAAGATCAATTTAACAACACCACATACATCAGTCAACATTGCTCTTGATTGTCCTGGGTAAGTTTTTAATTTTTGTGGCTATTAATAATGATGTTACTAATGTAGATTTTA
>NC_051418.1:10706215-10707105 GCF_015228065.2 Penaeus monodon | reverse complement strand
CATTACTGGTGCTAAGAAAAAGTAAAACTATGAATATTGGAAGTCATTATAGTATATTACATTTTATTGTGTAACTTCTCTTCTGGGCTGTTCTTATCTTGGTTGCTTGCCTGTGTTAACCTTCAATGTACATGTTTTTGTCCATGACTTGCTTACTATGAGGCATCAAACTAAGTCTCTGTGCATTAATCTTATCAGATGTCATCCCTGTAGGAGAGAACAGGATAAGATATGTAAATCTTTGTCATAACTGGAGTATGTAGTGACATTTGTTATGTAAGAATATGATAGAGATAGGTATTGATACTCACTGATCATACAGATCTCTTCTAAATTCAAGAAAAAAATTATCATCTGCAAGCTAATTCAGTACAAGTGTAGTTTTAGATATGCAGATTATTCAATAGTAATATAGTTTAAGCATATGCAGACTTATCATTAGACCTTCATGTTTTAAGTTGATTTACATTACAGTATTCTACATTATATCAAAATCAGATTTAGTTTCAAGTGCACAATTTAGTACTATTGGTTTAGATAGCACAGTATTCCTAAGGAATATGGATATAAATGACTTTTGTGAACTCAGCACAAGAAGTTGACAGATTTAATGTATGTAATTAATGATTTTAAAACAAAGGATAAGCAATGAATCATTAAGACACTACCTTACACATAGGTATGAATTCCCCATATTGTCTTACCTTAAATTATTTTATCTTTGGTTCTGAAGCAATTGATCAAAACATGATTTTATATAACTAGGTTCTCTGTTTTCCTTATTCACATATACTTTTTATAAGTATGATGCTTGATTTCATAGTATTTGGGTAATAACTTGCATACAGAAATACTTGAAAGAGTTTATTTAAGAAGGAAAAATCTACATG
>NC_051418.1:10703986-10704598 GCF_015228065.2 Penaeus monodon | reverse complement strand
GTGATGAGAAAGGGGGGAGGGGGGCACAGAGAGGGTATTTTTTTACATTAACAAGTTTATTGAGGAGAGAGAGAGATATTTTAGTTTCTAGTTTTACAAAGGCTATGCAAAGTTTTCTTTGTAAGTGTTTAATCCAGAAAAATATTTCTGGGGAATGAGTCATTTTCCAATTGTACATCTTGATGTGAAATATTTGGTTCATAGTTATTTATTCAATTAATATTATGATTGATCACCTTAGATATTCAATAAAGAGAACATGAATAGATTTTCATAAGCTCTTACTTTCAGAAATCCATGTTATACATACACAAAGATATCCTTTAGAGCTATGTTTGTGTACTTTGCAGGCGCCCAGCAAAAGGACGGAAGTCTTCAATCACTTCATTAGGTGAAAAATCATGCAGGCATCTCTTCACCAAAAACATGATAGCTAGTGATATTTCAGGTAAGTGTTTGACAAAGACAGTATTTGAAATATGAAGGTAAACACCATAGAAACTATATTTCAGATGTTTAAAGTTGTTGTGAGTTGTTTTCAAAATGACCTGTTAACTGTAAAGTCAATAAACTGCCATGTGATTTTCTTATTGAACTCATAGGAAGTGGAAA
>NC_051418.1:10703236-10703860 GCF_015228065.2 Penaeus monodon | reverse complement strand
TTTCCCCCTTATGCCTCCCACATTTCCCACACTTCCCATTGCTTTTACTGTTTTGTAATGTTTGCCAGAGAAAATCCAAGATGGAGACTCCAAAAATGTTACTCCAAGAGCTGATGAAGAAGAGCATGAAGAAGAAGGGTTACATGTCAAAGAATTATTACAAAAAAGTGATTTGAATGCCCAGGTAGAAGAGGGTTATGTATTGGAGCATGGTATGGATTGCTTACCAGAACAGCAGGCACAGTTGATAAAGCATATGTCCTTAAACAGCCCATTAGGGGACAATATACCTACTGCAGTCACACCCATTGGTTCCCCTCATATGTGTCCCTGGTCGTCATCTGCATCAAGTTGCTCTGGGTGTTCCTCCTGCGTTTCCTCTGAATTGGAATCACCAGTGCTATTTCAGGTCAAGGTTAGTGGTCTAAAACACAGTTATATTTATATTTGATGTGTGAATTATATATTGTGAAAGATATTGGCCAATCCTGTTTTTGTTTTGCTAAACTCTATTCTTTATTGTAATATGATAATACTGATCTGGAAATGAACTTGTAATCTGATAAGTAGTTACAGCAATAAATATCATTTTAGTGTGCCAGGCCGCTGAACCAAATACGAGTC
>NC_051418.1:10702982-10703196 GCF_015228065.2 Penaeus monodon | reverse complement strand
GCAGGAAACTTCACAGCATGCAATTGACCAGTGTTGCAGAGTCAACAGATATTTCCTCAGAGCTATTTATTTCTTAAGTGAACTCATTTCCAGATGATGACTGATCTAAAAGGGGTTAAGGGGTTATAGAGCAATTTAGGCCAGTAAAGTAGATAAACAAACATTAATGAGAAAATAATGATGGCTTTAGTTCCAGCCAGACAGACAATGGGTA
>NC_051418.1:10702849-10702913 GCF_015228065.2 Penaeus monodon | reverse complement strand
GAGGGAGGGAAAAAGCGTTTTACTGAGGAACATAGAATGAGAAAAAAAAGGTAGATATGGGTAC
>NC_051418.1:10701530-10702495 GCF_015228065.2 Penaeus monodon | reverse complement strand
CAGGAAAGGAGTTTAGGATGGGCTAAAGGAGATGATATACCTCTAGGACATCATCAAGGCATCAAATTCAAATTTGTTATTAGGCAGCAACATTTTAGAGGTGTAAGTTCATTTGTAGTTTAAAGTCAGAAATGTTTCTCAGATTCCACCATTACCTTCTAGAGGAGTCTTGCTTATGTGTAGAGAAATTGAAAGTGAATTGTAGACTGATTTTTCAAGATTTTATGTTGTTACTCTTATGGGGGGGGGGGGGGAAGTAACCTTGTAGTTTGATGCAGATTTTTTATGTTTGTTAAATAACACATCCTCTTAGGCAGCCAGTCAGACCATAGAGTCCAGTGGAGAAGATTTTGATGTGAACTTGCCACTGACAGAAGAGGCATTATGTAATATGCCCTATACCAGCACTCCTGCCAGAGAGTCGAGTGATGAGACCGAAGTAAAAAAATGCCAGCAGGAAGAGGAGACACAAACAGAAGAGAAAAAAGATATAAAAAGTTTTGTTGAGACAAATAGCCCAAAGGCAGAGGGCAGTAGTCTTCCCATACCAATACCCTCTATTAACTTGGTAAGCTGTGACACATCTATTTGATGTGGTTTCATTTTCTTTGCATGAGGAGTAATAAACTTGGTGATAAATATGTTATCTCATTTGTTTGTGTTTATAGGGCTGGGAGATAAGCCGTTAACAGTGAAATTATGGCTGTTACTTTTTTCTTGTTAAATTGGCCATAAGGTCCAATTTTATAGAAAAACAGATATCAGATAGATGAGTACAAATATTCTCATTTACCAGAATACAGGCACACACAACTTCCTGAGCCCAGCAAAGGACTATGGTTCTCTTGGTGATCAGTTTAAGGTCGCAAAGCTAGAGACCAATGTCACTGTCTCAAGTTTTGGGAGCACCTCAAGCAATTGGACTGCAATCAGTGGGATCAGTCCACTCCCCTCAAGCCTTACTA
>NC_051418.1:10700908-10701408 GCF_015228065.2 Penaeus monodon | reverse complement strand
GATGTACTTGTTACAAGTACTCCAATAAACAAGAAAATACAGTTAGATGTGATGGTAGGTAAACTTTCCAAAACTGTTTGAGCTGTTCTCATATACATTTATATGACATTTTTATAATGAGATAAAATGGTAAATTATGTAATTATTGCAGGTGTAATTTTATTGATAATATATCTTGAACCTAGGATTTATCTGCTGTAACAACAAATCCTGATCAAGAAGGGTCTCTTCACCTGATGCCTAGAGAATCCCGGTTTGTCTACTCCTCAGAACTGAAGTTCATAGATACATTTAATTCACAGTAAGTGTTGTAGCATTTGCATCTGATAAATGTTATATTGTTTTAGTGAAACTAACATTAGATTAGATTTAAGGACAGTAGATTCAAGTTGTTTTGTTTGGAAGATTTTTTTTATAGTTTACTTTATTCTATTGTTTAATGCTTTCCAAATCTTGATACTTTTTTTTATGGGAAACATTGCATTAACAAGGTTAATCTG
>NC_051418.1:10700047-10700645 GCF_015228065.2 Penaeus monodon | reverse complement strand
GAACTGATGCATATTACTGAAAAGACATGAAAGATAAGTTTGCACAGGAACCACCACCTCAATCAGCACAGAAATCCAGTATCTAAGGAACATTTTATAGATCCACATAACAGTCTATGGATTCTGAAATGATATGTGGATTTTCGAGTAAATAAACTAGCGAATGACAAATTTTTCAGAGGAAGCATAATGGATGTGGGGTTAGCAGGAGAAGACAGAGGACTATCACAGCCTTCAGGAACACCACTGTCAGGAAGTAACAAGGAAAACATACCACCCAGCAGTGCCTTATGCTCAGTCAGCCACACTGAACCAGATCCCAGTACCATTGAAGAAATATCACAATCTGGTGAAAGACTGAAATTGTTGAAACTTCTCAACTAAAATTATTTTTTAGTTTCCCATTTGGCATATTGTTGTGTGTAAAGTTTTAATGAATTTTATTTTATCTTAATTACCACATTTATCTCTTCAGACAGTAAGCAGACAGCCTTCAATGAAAATTGTTTGGAATATGGACTTCCAAGAGATAATAAGGATAGCATTCCGAACTGGATATTTCTTGACAGTCCAATTTTAGGGAAGGATATGTTAAAGG
>NC_051418.1:10698750-10699177 GCF_015228065.2 Penaeus monodon | reverse complement strand
CTCACTCTGTCTCCCTCTCCTCAGCAACTCAAAATACTTCATAAACAAGTGTCATAATGTAGTTCAAATTTTTGGCAGAGAATGTTGGAGGATTCCATCACACCCTCCAGAAGGAAACGTAGGAAGCCAATTATCCGACATCTGACTGAGGAAGAGGCTCGTGCTCTTATTGCTGCTCCTGTGAGTTGACCGGTTGTTATTAGTTCTCATGCTTCGTGATTTAGTAAAGTCACAGGGAAAAAAAATAGAAAATAGTTTTTGATGACTGATGCATACTGTAACATTCTATTATATATTATCAGTATTATCAGTGATCTAAACCTTTTGCAGGAGACAATGCCAGATGATGTCTGGGAAGACCTGCCAATTATTCGTCGAGCTTCATCTGTAGATGAGAGCCTCTTCCGTTCTGTGATGCTTGGTAGGA
>NC_051418.1:10697307-10698227 GCF_015228065.2 Penaeus monodon | reverse complement strand
ATATATATTAAAATAATATAAATTTTTTTAAAAAATAATAAAAAATAAGAAATAAAAAAATATAGAAAGATAAAATATTATAATGATAAAGGGAGAATAAAAGAATATAAAGAAAATATGAAAAATAAAAAAAAAATAAATATAGATAAAAAAAATAAAAGATAATAAAAAAAAAAAAGAATATAAAGATAGAGAAAGATAGAATAAAAGAGAAATAAGATAATAAAATATAGATAATAAAATTAAAGTAATAATAGAAATAGATAAGTAAAATATATAATAAGGGGATAAATAATAATGAAATATAAAATAATAATATAAAGAATAAAAATAATATGGAAGATAATAGAATAAGAAAAGTAAAGAAATATAAAATATAATATTATGATAAAATATAAAAGAATATAAAAATAAATAAAGAAAAATAGAATATAGAAAATAAATATAAGATAAAAAATAAATATATATATTATAAATAAAAATAACTAAATAATATGATAATTAAAATAATAAAGATAATTAAATAAAAATAATAGAATAAAGAGAATAAAGTAATAATAGAGGAAAGTTAATAATATAGTAAAATAATGTATAGATATATAAAAAGAGAAAGGGAATAGAATATAGAAGAAGAGAATAGATTAAAAGGGGAAAATATATAGATATATAAAAATGTAAAGTAATAAGAAATAGAATGTATAATATAAGAGATATATATATGTATGTAATAATATGATAATATAATATGTATATATATATAAAAATAATGTATAAAAATAAAAAGATAAAAAAAATAAAAAAAAATAATAAAGAAAGAAAAAAATTAGATAAGAAAAGAAATAAATATAGAAAAAGGGAAAGGAAAAAAAAAAAAAAAAAAAAAGTATAAGATAAAAAATATTTAAAATAATAAAGATAAG
>NC_051418.1:10696072-10696435 GCF_015228065.2 Penaeus monodon | reverse complement strand
CCCCCCCCCCCAAAGGCAAAAACAAGGAGGGGGGGGTGCTGTCAAAAATACGAAGGTTAATTATCAGGAAAGCCAATTCAATTTTTAGAAAACATGGGTCATTTTCCTAACTTGGAATTGACTGAAAATTGCAACTAAGCACGCATCATAATTAAACCATTATAAAGAAATATTTTATTTGTATAAAACCTACTGAAAATACAAAACCTCTTGGGGGTTGGGGTTTTTTGGGGGAACACATTCATACATAATGATTTGTTTTGGGTTTTTCCCTTTCCCGAAAAACCCCTTTTTGGTGTAATTAAAATGATTTCAAATTTTTATTTGAATGAAAAGTTGATTATTTTAAATTTGGGAAAAATT
>NC_051418.1:10695004-10696048 GCF_015228065.2 Penaeus monodon | reverse complement strand
AGACTTACCTAGGGATTGTTATTTTTTACCCAAAGGGAATTCCCAAAAAAATTTTAAATAAAAATCACATAAAATACTTTTTTTTGCAAATACAATAACTTGCAAACCAAAGGATTACTAAAAACTAGCACTCACGGGTAATTAACAGAACGGGGAAGAAATTTTCATTTTTGACAGTGAAAGAAATGCTGGAATTTGCAAAAAAATTTACTTGGAAAAAAAAAACTTCTTTGAATTCCTTATACTCTTGTCGGGGAAAATTAAAAAAAAAAGCTGAGTATTCCCCTTTAAATAAAAAAATGTGTAACTTTTTTTGAAAAAATAAATTCTTTTTTTAAAGGAAAGCAAAATCTTGTTTAGTGAAAGAAAAATTTGGGAAGGTTAAGTGTATTTAAATTTATGAACTTTTTTACAAAAGAAAATAATTAATTACAGTTCGTTTCCTTACTTTGCATGGGTAACCCCAACTTTTTTTACTTTAAAAGTCTGCCCAAAGTTTTGATTTTTCCCCCATAAAAAATCAAAAAATTTTCTATAAAAAATACTGGATCCTAAAAAATTTTTAATATTCTAGCCCTTTTCAATCAATAATACAAAAAATCTCTACAGGATAAAAAATTTATAATTTTTAAACCCTTTCGAAAAAAACTAACAAAAAAAAAACATTTTTGCATTCAGCTTTTACATTTGACACTTACTAAAAAATAATATTTTTCAGCAAAGCAATTAAAGCTATCCTTTAAAAAATAAATAGGAACTTGTTTAAAAAAGGGTAACAAAATAAAAAAATAAATCACATTAAAAGGGTTCCCCTGTTCCCCTGTTCTTACTCAAGTGAGTGATAAAGGTTCACCTGGAAAAAAAAGAAAAAAGGATTTTTATTTTAGGTACCCTAATTTTTATTCTAAAAACTAAAAGGGGGGTTTTAAACAAAAATTTTTATAACTGATCATATCTTTTTTTGGAAATTTTTAGCCCTAAAGGGGCACCCCCCTATAATTGAAAATTCCAATATGAAGCCCCATCAAACTATTACTATTAATT
>NC_051418.1:10692703-10692866 GCF_015228065.2 Penaeus monodon | reverse complement strand
ACTAATTAATAGTTTGATGGACTTCATATTGGAACTTGCTCTCATAGGGAGTGCCAATGTTAGGGCTAAAATTTCCAAACAGATATGATCAGTTATCAAAAATTTTTGTTTTTACCCTTCTTCATATTTTTGAGAATTTTTAAAGATACACTCAAAAAAATCC
>NC_051418.1:10691470-10692607 GCF_015228065.2 Penaeus monodon | reverse complement strand
GTGAGTACCCTTTTTTTTAAAACAAGTATCACTTTTTCATTTTTTAAAGGATAGCTTGAATTGCTTAGCTGAAATATTATTTTCAGTAAGTTGTCAAAGAAAACTGCATGAATGCAAAGTTTTTTTTTTGTTCAGCTTTTCTCGAAAGGGTTTAATAATTTAAACTTGTTTTTCCCTGTGAGATTTTGTATTATTTTTTAAAAGGGTCTAAAAATTTTTAAAAATTTATTAGGATCCAGTTCTTTTATATAGAACTTTTTTGATTTTTTTTATGGTTAAATAATCAAAACTTGGTCAGATTTAAAAGTAAAATATTGGTGTACCCAGTTCAAAGTAAGGGAAAGAACTGTAATTAAATTTTTTTTTCTTTTGTAAGATTCATAATTCAAATTACCTTTAACCCTTCCTATTTCTCTTTCACTAAACAGATTTTCTTTTTCCATAAATAAAAATATTTATTTTTGCAATAAAATTTACACTATTTTTTGCATTAAGGGAATTTCTCAGCTTTTTTGTTTTTTTTTCCCCGAAAGAGTATAGGGAAATTTAAAAAATGTTTTTTTTTTTTTCCAAGTAAATTATTTGAATTCCAGCATTTCATTTACTGTCAATATGAAAAAATTCCCCTTCCCGTTCTGTTTAATTTCCCTGAGTGCTATTTTGAGTAAACCTTTTGGGTTTTCAAGTTTTTGTATTTGCAAAAAAAAAGTATTTGATGTGATTTTTATTTAAATTTTTTTGGGAATTCCTTGGCTAAAAAATCAAAAATCTCCTAGGTAAGTCTTTGTGTGTGTTGTGTGTGTTGTAATTTTCCATATTTCCATAACCACATGTCATTCAAATAAATTAGAATCATTTTAATTAACCAAAAAGGGGTTATTGCAGAAGAAAGGAAAGACCCACAAACCAAAAAAATCATTATGTATGAAAGGTTCCCCCATTTAACCCCAAACCCTAAAAGGTCTTTTTCATTTCGTAGGTTTTATCATAATTTAAATTTTTTCTTACTAATGGTTTAATTACTGATGCAGTAGCTTATTGCAATTTTTAGTCAATTCCCAGTTAGGAAGTGACCCATTGTTTTCTAAAAATTGCAAATTGGCTTTCCTGATAATTAACCTTCGTATTTACTGACAC
>NC_051418.1:10690538-10691311 GCF_015228065.2 Penaeus monodon | reverse complement strand
CCCCCCCCCCCCCCCCTTTTATTTGGATACCCCCCTTTTAACCCAAACGAAAACAGGGACACACCGGCTATGTTCAGCCCCCCCCTTCATGGCCTCAGGGAAAGCCCCCCCCCCCCCCTACCTCCAAGGGCCTAAATTCCTTTTTTTTTCCCAACTCAATCTCTACAAGTTTCGCCCCCATAACCCTGACTATTTTCCCAGCCCGGCATATTTTCCTACCCCTTTTTTTCAACCCCCCCTTCTGAAAACCCAGAACGACCCCCTCAAATTTCCCCTTTCCCCCTGCGGAAACCCTAATAAAAGGCTTCCCTTTTTTTCTTGAACCCAAACTTCCTTTTTTATTTGGTTTGGTGCCCCAAATAGGGCCCTTTTCTAATTTTTAAAAAGTAATCTCCGGCACTCATTCCTTCTATTCCTTCCCCGAAAAAATTAAACAAAAACTCCCCTTTTTCCCAAAACGTCCTCCCTGGATACGCAGAAAAATTGCTTTAAAAACTCTTTCCAAAAACCACTTATCTAATTTTTTTAAACTCCCAAGTGGTCTAATTCCTTTTTCCCTTTTTCCCCTTTCCCGGGTTTCCGGGGCCCCAAAATTAAAAGTGCCTTCTTTCTTAATAAATTTCTCGGTTCACTAGGAACCGCTTTCCATTTTTTTTCCCTAAAAATTAATCCCCAGTCGTACCATGTTTTTCTCCAAAAAATGGGCCCTTTTTTTACCCCCCAAACTTTTCCTTTTTGCCTTTTCCCCAACCCCCCTTTTTTAGGGGCATCAT
>NC_051418.1:10686507-10686841 GCF_015228065.2 Penaeus monodon | reverse complement strand
GCGTCAGTAAATGACGAAGGTTAATTATCAGGAAACCCAAATTTGAAATTTTTTAAAAAACAATGGGTCACTTTCCTAATTTGAATTGACGACAATTGAACTAAGTACTGCTCAGTAATTAAGACCATTAGTCAAGAAATAATTATATATGTAAAAATCCTCTGTATGAAAAAGACCTTAGGGCTGGGTTAATGGGGGAACACTTCAACTAATGATGATTGGGTTTTGTGGGTCTTTCCTTTTTCTGCAAAACCCCTTTTTGGTGTTTTTACAATGCCCTTATAGATATTTTTTGAATGACATGGTGATTATGTGCAATTGGGAAAAATAGTAC
>NC_051418.1:10685637-10686486 GCF_015228065.2 Penaeus monodon | reverse complement strand
AGATTACCTGGGAGATCTGTTGTTTTTTACCCAAAGGAAATTTACGCAAAAATTAAATAAAAATCACATCAAAAATTTTATTTTGCAAATAAAATAACATTAGAAAACCCAAAAGGGTTTATCAAAACTAGCACTCATGGAATTAACAGAACAGGAAGAGGAATTTTCATATTGATCAGTAAAAAATCTGGAATTTCTGCAAAATAATTTCTTGGAAAAAGAAAAAACTTTTTTTAAATTTCCATTATCTTTTTGGGAAAATAAAAACAAAAAAGCGAGAAATTTCCCCTTAATGAAAAAAATAGTGAAACTTTATTGCAAAATAAATATCTTTTTTATGGAAAGAAAATCTTGTTTTATGAAAGAGAAATATGGAAAGGGTTAAGTGTAATTCTGAATTATAAACTCTTTACATAAGAAAAAAAATTAATTACAGTTCGTTTCCTTATTTTTAAACATGGGTAACCCTATTTTATTTTTAAAGTCTGCCCAGTTTTGATTTTTTAAACCAAAAAACACAAAAAGTTCTATAAAAAAGATCTGGTCCTAAAAATTTTAGATATTCTAGCCCTTTTCAAATCAATAATACAAAAATTCTACAGGAAATAAACAAGTTTATAATTAAAACCCTTTCGAGAAAAGCATGAACAAAAAAAAAAACTTTGCATTCATGCAGTTACTTTTGACAACTTCTGAAAATAATATTTTCAGCTAAGAAATTCAAGCTATCCTTAAAAAAAAAATAGTGATATTGTTTAAAAAAGGGTACACACAATAAATAAATAACATCACATATAAGGGTTCCTGTTACATGTTCTACTCAAGTGTAGTAGATAAAGGTTCACCGGG
>NC_051418.1:10685454-10685618 GCF_015228065.2 Penaeus monodon | reverse complement strand
GGATGTTTTAGTAGGTATTTTAAATTTTTTCTCAAACTATGAAAAAGGGTTTTAAACAAAATTTTTTGAAAAATGATCAATCTTTTTGGGAAAATTTAGCTCCTAACATGGGCACTCCCTATGAGTTTTGCAATTTCCCCAATATGAAGTCATCAAACTATTAC
>NC_051418.1:10680392-10681421 GCF_015228065.2 Penaeus monodon | reverse complement strand
ATAACAAATAGTAATATTTGATGGACTCATATTGGAATTGCAATCTCATGGGGAGTCCCCAAAAGTTAGGAGCTAAATTTTTAAAACGTATGATCATTTATAAAAAATTTTGTTTAACCTTTTTCATATTTTTGAGAATAATTTTAAGATACACAACTAAAAATCCTTTTTTTTTTCTTTTTTCCGGGTAAACCTTTATCATACATTGAGTAAGAACAGGTAACGGGGAACCCTTTATATGTGATTTTATTTATTTTTTGTGATGTACCCTTTTTTTTAAAAAAGTTCACTATTTCATTTTTAAAGGATAGCTTGAATTTGCTTAGCTGAAATATATTTCAGTAAGTTGTCAATGTAACTGCATGAAGCAAAGTTGTTTTTTTGTCGCTTTTCTCAAAAGGGAAATAATTATAAACGTTTTTTCCCGTAGAGATTTTTAGTATTATTGATTTGAAAGGTTAAATTCTAAATTTTTTAGGATCACAGATCTTTTAATAGAACTTTATTGATGTTTTATGGTTTAAAAATCAAAAATTTGGGGCAGATTTCAAAGTAAAATAGTTTTGGTGTACCCCTGTTCAAAAGTAAAAGGAAAGAACTGAATTAATTTTTTTTCTTTTGAAAAAGTTCATAAACGAATATACCTTAACCTTCATATTTCTCTTTTTATAAACTAGATTTTTTCCTATAAAAAAGATATTTATTTTTGCAATAAAATTTTTAAATATTTTTTTCATTAGGGAATTACTCACTTTTTTTTTTATATTTTCCCAACAAGAGTATATGGAATTCAAAGAATGTTTTTTTTTTTTCCAAGTAAATTTTTTTTGCAGAAGTTCCGCATTTCATTTCACTGATCAATATGAAATTTCCCCTTCCCGTTCTGTTAATTACCCGGGGTGCTAGTTTTTAGTAATCTTTGGTTTTCTAAAGTTATTGTATTTTCAAAAAAAAAGTATTTGATGTGATTTTTATTAATTTTTTTTGGGTAATCCTTGGCTAAAAAAACAACAGATTCTAGGTAAGTCT
>NC_051418.1:10680043-10680370 GCF_015228065.2 Penaeus monodon | reverse complement strand
ACTATTTCCTATTTCCATAATCACACTGTCATTAAAAAATAAACGTAAATCATTTAAAACCAAAAAGGGGTTATTGCAGAAGAAAGGGAAAAACCCACAAACCTAAAACATCATTATGTATGAAAGTTTCCCACATTAACCAAGCCCCAAGAGGCTTTGTCATTACAGTAGGGTTTTATACATATAATTATTTCTTGCTAAGGTCTTAATTATGATGCGTGCTTTGTTTCAATTTTCATCAATTCCAAGTTGGGGAAAATGCCCATTTTTTTCTAAAAATTGCAATTGGCTTTCCCGATAATTAAACCTTCAGTCATTTTTGACAGC
>NC_051418.1:10676933-10677306 GCF_015228065.2 Penaeus monodon | reverse complement strand
CCGCTAATGACCTTAGATTGGTGGGAAAAAACATATACAAAAATAAAAATAGAACCACACACCCTTCATTTGCCAGCCTGCCAGCACTGGGGTAAAAGTAGAGAAATAAAGACTGCTGTGCGTGATTAAATCCCCAGTTAAGGCTGTTGCCTGGTAGTTTTTTCCCAGTATAAATATAGAAAACTCTCCAGTCCCCACCCCCTTTATGTTGATGAAAAAACCGAAATGGTAAAGTTCCCAAAACTTTTGTATCATGTGGATGGCCAAAAAATAACCCAAGCCAACAGTTTAACACCAACCCCACATCTTTTTTTTTGGCGGGATTTTGCGGTTATATGCGTGTTTTTTTTTCACTTTTTATAATTAATCTACT
>NC_051418.1:10676169-10676518 GCF_015228065.2 Penaeus monodon | reverse complement strand
GAATGGTTATCTATCCCTTTCGTGCTTGTGTTAGTTGATTATGCAATCAACAATCCAGATTACACAACTCAGAATACATCCCTTCCCTCTCCCAGCATCCCTACTCCATCCCCTGCCCACTTCTTCCCCCGTCCTCTCCTCCTTTTAAAACCTTTAAAAATGTTTTGGATTTGAGCCAAGTAGTTTGATTTTTTTATTCCTTAGCACCCCTCCCCTTGACAAAAAACTCATTCCAACAATATCTCAAAAGTAGGAACAAACTTTTTCGCCCTTTCCATCATTCTTGAATTTTTTCTCGAGCCCAAGCCCCCGCGTTGTTTCACTGACTGACCCCCGACAAATCATTTAT
>NC_051418.1:10675804-10675925 GCF_015228065.2 Penaeus monodon | reverse complement strand
GTTTAATCTATAGACCCCGTAAAAAAAAGGTTATAGATAACAGTGGTGCCCCTTTTAAAAAAGCCCCAACGGAATAATGTTGAGTAAATTTTAGTAGATGATTGAATTTCCGTTTATATTA
>NC_051418.1:10673615-10675593 GCF_015228065.2 Penaeus monodon | reverse complement strand
GTTTTGGACAAAAACCTTTCAAGAAAAAGGGGGGTATACAATCACTAAACCCTACCAGGGGTGCCAAAGGGGTGGGAAAGTGTATTAAACACTCAAAAGGGTTAGGAAACTATTTTCCCAAGTGCAAATGCCCTTTGCGCCCAGCGCTTTCATAAAACTAAAACATTGTCCCCCCTCTCCCCCCCTCCTAATATGTACTCCCTCCCCCTGACTTTTCCCCCTTATCCTTACCCCCCCCTTTTTTTCCCCCCGTCAAATTTTTTTGCCTTTTAAAAACAGAGAATCAGTCTCCACCCTTCCTCCTACCCCGTCTTTACAATAATTCTCGTAACCTCTTTCCCCGTTCCCAAAAAAAATTCTCCCTTCTCCTTACAAGGAGGAGAAAACTTTCTCAGCCCTTCCCCCAACCCCCCCCAAAATACTTGAAGAAAATCCAAAACTTCTTATCGACCCCGGAGTGCTCCCCTCCCCATTCGTCTCAATCTCGCTACTCCCCTTTCCCTTTTACATTTTAATAACTACGACATCACCCACCCCCCCTTTTTCTCGCCTCCCCCCCCCCCTTTTTTCTATTTTTCCCCTTTCCCCATCTCTTTGGGGGTACCAATCCCCTTTTTCCCTTTCCGGGAATAGCTTTTTTTGGGCATTTTCCCCCCCTTTCCCAAAATAATTTTATCCTCGCCTTGCCCTTTCCTTTTAAAAACCCGCCTTCCTCCATTTGCTACCCCTCTACCCATTCGCTAACATTTTCCCTGTCGTCCCCACGCCCTTTTGACAAAAAAACAATTTGTTCCAATCAAAACTCAGTTTTCCCTTTTTTGCCAAAATATTTCACTTTAAGCAATATGATTTTTTGGGCCCCCGACATTTTTTATGTTAACTAGTATGATATTCTTAGGGTAAATTACATGCAGAAAATTTTAAAATTTTTAAAATAGCACTTAGAAAGGATTTTTAAACCGTCTAGTCGAAAACAAAGACAGTACAAGTTGAATGAAGAATGCTTTTTTCCCTTTTTTGTGGCAAAATAGATTAAATATACCAAATGGAAAAAAGTAACCCACAATGTGCAGCAACCCAAAAAGCCTTTTTTTCCAATGCCCAGCAGGGCCCCATTTCACAGCGGTTTTTTAAAGTGAAGTTTAAAAAGTTTAAATGCCATGACTCAATTTTCCCCCGTCTTGCAGTTTATAAAATAAAGGGTCTTCACATTTCAGAGTTTTCGTAGAGGGTACGTTAAATTAGAACTAAATTTTCTTTGCTTTCCCATTTGAAAAAATTGGGGCTTATAGACCCACCCCACTTGAGAGGCCAAACACAACTTGTTTTACAAAAAAGGCACTTACCCCGGGAGTGAGTATCACAGGAATTCCCCCAATTAATATGCCCTAAAGTAAATATTTTTAGAAATGAAAAAGAATGTTTTTGATTTTACTTTCGAATAGTTTAAAAAGACGTTCAACGTACTTTAACCTTTATGCGTTATCATAGGGACCCGTTTTAATTTTTCCTAAAAAATCAAATGTAGGTTTCGTGGGCCCTCAGTACGTAATACTGAAATAAATGGAGTTTTAATCCCAAGAAAAACGTCATATCAGCTTCTAAGCAGTCATTAACAATTTGTATTATAACATGCCCAGTACATATGCCCGCTGCTAGTGTCCTCTTCATGGTCCAGGGGTTTCCCCAGTTGGGGAAGGGAGATTAAAATTTTTTGGGGAAAGACGCTTTACAAACTGCACTGAAAAAGGAGTTGACACAAAGGACGCAGCCTCTTCTAAGATAGCAGTCAGCAACATGATAAAACCCTACGAATTATGGAAATAAGGGTTTATATGCAGTTCAGCAGGTGATCAGATTTTCAACAAGACATGGTCGTAGTGTGACTTCATTTGACAATATTTTTTTTCTAAATAACATAACAGGGTCCTTTCGCCCCCGGAATTCCATCATTTTCATTTTCCAGGTACTGAAAACT
>NC_051418.1:10672709-10673584 GCF_015228065.2 Penaeus monodon | reverse complement strand
GTCATGGAAATTTGCTTTGGGTGACTCAATTTTCCAACCCAATTTTTCATGAAAAGCGTCTGTGTCATGATACAAAAGGCAAAGAATCGTGTTTCATTTTTTAAAACTGGGTACTAGAGATTTGATTAGTTTTTTTTGTCACACATTTCCGTGGACTATTTTTTACGTTGCTCTAGTTGTACTATCTATTTCAATAATATAGTGCTTGAAGACAGTATGATGGAGTTTTGCGTTAAAATAAAAATAGTTATGAAAAAGGGTTTACGAGAAATATACTTAGGGTTGGTATCTTCATTTCGCATTTATTGTATACCTTTAAAAACTGGTGTCATATTTTGTTTAAAACCATACTTGAAAAAAAATTTTTTGGCCCTGGAAATGTCCTGTTTTTCAGATTCAAATGGGGGGAAGAACCCTGTTTTTATCTTCATTATTTGAATATTCTAGTCACTGAATTTTACTGGAGGTGGAAAGGGAAAGGGGGAACCCTCAATAACATTGGTTTTATTGCCCACGAAGGATGTTCACTTTTCCCTTTGATTATAATTTTTGGGGCATCATTTCGGGCGGAATGCACTAAAGCATTGGAAAGCTATAGAAGTTTTAGAATGCTCCTTTCTAGTATGTCTGAAGTATTGATTAATTTGATGAGTAAAAGATTATTTAAATTTCTAGATGGGTGTTTAGATTTATAGTTGCAGGTTTTAAAATCGAGATTATCAAAAATATTCAAGTACTTCAAACGAGAGGATCGAGGGAGTGGAAACGCTATGATAAGGGTAAATCAGTTTGATTTTTAAAAGACATAAAAAAGGTGGTCAGGGTTTGTTTTAGAATCACTAGGCACTAGACAAACAGGATATTTTTAAAAACGC
>NC_051418.1:10672459-10672579 GCF_015228065.2 Penaeus monodon | reverse complement strand
GGACTGAGGTACGCAGCGCCCAAGGTGACAGAGTGCATGATCTAGATTACATCAGTAGAAATAGATAAATTCTGGCTCTGTAACCAGGATGCATTACCAAATACTTGTGATTAACTTCAC
>NC_051418.1:10671329-10671716 GCF_015228065.2 Penaeus monodon | reverse complement strand
GCACGCGCAAGCGTGCCAGTCTGGACGCGAAGGAAGTTGTTACTCCCAGGATATGGGGGAGACCTAGCTTTTGTGCATCGGGAATTGTTTTCTCTGAAAGCTCATCGGAACCGACAAGGTTTGTTACCAGGGGGGTTCACTTTCCTTCAAAGTAATGTTGGGGAGGTCAATACCCCTTGGCAGAGAGGTTTATTAATGAAGCGTATAAAACCCCAGGTGTGAGCAGCAGGGTTGTTTGCAAAAGTTTGATGTCTGGGCGGTATTTTGTCAGGTGTGTTTTGAGATGTGGATCCTTTGGGAAAAGGAAGGCTTGCCCATTAAAGTTCGTGAGCCCGGGAAGAGTTGCTCAGGGGTGGGACTTCGTCACCTTGAGGGAAGGGGGGGGGG
>NC_051418.1:10670364-10671301 GCF_015228065.2 Penaeus monodon | reverse complement strand
TTTTTCCCTTTTAACCCCCAGCCTCAAGTTTGCCATAAGGGTGCCCTTCAATAGCCCCATACCTGGCAGTTTATTTTAAACCCCTGTTTTCCTTTTTTTTTTGTTTTGGGCAAAAGGCAAGAACATGTCCAAAAGGCCGGGGCATGTACATGAAGATGGATAAACTTTAAACACTGAGTATATTGCCTCGTTGATGCATGTTCAGAGGGCATGAGTGATCTCGACTAAGAAGGTGCCTCTGGGCTATCAGGCTTTCATATGGATGAGTAGAATGCTTAACTACATGCGAAGGTTAGTGATTTTCGTTTTGTTTTAAAGTGGGGATGAAGACGATCAAGTACAGAAGCACAGGTGGTTGTAGGAATATAGGTAGATCATGTGATTCTGCGGCACTAAATGATGTCCATGCTCCAATGGTATATTGCCAAAATTTCATAGAGTAGTAACTGATGTTCCACTGGAATATACTTGGGTAACACCAATCTGTGGTACCCCAAAAACAAAGGATTTAGCCATCAGAAACCTCCATTATACCTCCAAGATATCAGAGTCTAAAAACTCCGTCGTGGAGATCTCAAGAACTAAAGATCATTATCTAAATAGACTGGTGTTTTGAGACCCAATGGCGCCTGCTTGGGGGAGGTGAAATAACGGAAAGGTAAATGAGGGAAGGCGGAGTCCAGAGGAACCCACCAAAGACGGTTCTACAATAGAGTGGTCAGAAAGCCAGTTTACATGACGTGCAGAACAAGCGGCTTGCCATAGGATATAAAACAGAAAGCTTAAACATGTGCCCAAATTTAAATGTCAAAAACATTTGGGGTATTGCGGACCCGCCGAAAAGAACAGATAAAGAAATGGCAAGACTAGGGAAAACACAAAAAAGAACACCTGCGTTCCTTGAGGAGACCGTTTTGCGGTTGAACAGTATTCACTT
>NC_051418.1:10669596-10670142 GCF_015228065.2 Penaeus monodon | reverse complement strand
CTGGGGAAACCACTATGAAACAAATACAAACCCCCCTGTCGCTATTTTTGTTACGCCGCTAAGGACTTAGGTGGTTTTATCGTATCTGCTGCAGGCTATGCGATGCGCGGCACTGTCGGGGTTAATTGCGGGCCGGGTTTTTTTAATTACTTTTCTTTCACTGGCATACTTTTGTGCCAAAATGTTCGGAAATAGTAGATGGCAGTAAATGTTGAATTTGGTGGAGATGCATAATCTGATCTTGCTCTTTTATATACTCTGCTTTCTTTTTTCCGAAGGAAACCTTGAGATATGACATTTCATGTATGAATTGATTTTGTAACGACCTCGGCCTGAAGAAATTCTAGACTACAAATCTTTGTTCAGAGGAGAAACCAATATGCCTCAGATTTAGTTTTTCTCCTGTGGGCAGAGTATAACTCTTCCTCTGCAAACTGAGAATCCCAAGCACGCCAAAATCGAGATTCACAATGGGTTTCAATGGATGTTCACTGAATTTGCAAGACCTCTCGACGGGGAGGTTCGATCTGGGAACAGGAGAAGGTA
>NC_051418.1:10669184-10669286 GCF_015228065.2 Penaeus monodon | reverse complement strand
GGAAATGTAATAATATTTGTATTAAAATGTAAACACATACAAATTTTTATAGTAAAAACATATATGTGTTGTTTTTGGGATGTCGGGGGTGGTTTGGTATAA
>NC_051418.1:10668652-10669071 GCF_015228065.2 Penaeus monodon | reverse complement strand
AAAAAAACACCCCAAAACAACCCCGTATATTATATAACGTGCATCATATTTTCTTTGCTCGAGTTTTATTTTTGAGCAAGATAAAAAAGGCAGAATTTTCCAACACAGGAATCAGTAAATCAATACCCATTTTTTTATTTTATTTTCGTATATTGTAAATCAGCCAGGAACCTATAATAAAAAGTTTCTGTTAAAACAATCCGGGGATGAAAAAATTTGAATTTTTACCTTTGGACCTTTAAAAAAATAAAGTTTAGGTTTTTTTTTATTGTAATAATTTAAAAAAAGTAATTTTATTTTGTTTTTGATTAGTAAAAAAAATCTCTGGAAACAAGGCTAGTTTTTCTCACCTATTTGTAATGGAAAGAAAAGAGAAAGAAATTGTTAATTCCCTTTTTACAGAAAATTTTTTTTATTTT
>NC_051418.1:10668519-10668620 GCF_015228065.2 Penaeus monodon | reverse complement strand
GTATATTTATTACATGTCATCATTATATCTTTTGCATCGTGTTTTTTATTGTTTTCAGCAATGAAAATAAAACAAATTCCTCCGTGCTCAAAAACAATACC
>NC_051418.1:10668095-10668502 GCF_015228065.2 Penaeus monodon | reverse complement strand
CGTTATTGATAAAACCCAGGGACCATAATAAAATAGTTTCTGTTCACATCCCGTAATTAAAATTTTGTTTTCCCTTGCCTTGTTTTGGTTTTTATTTTAATTTAAAAAAGGTTTAAATTTTTTTTAGTTATTTTTGTAAAGAAAAACTTTGGATCAAGGTATTTTTCCCCTTTTTTTGAAAAATGAGAAATTGCTATGTTTATTCTTTTTCCCGAATTGTTTTTTACGAAAAAAAAGTCTCTTCGTGTGCCCTCGCTTAGATGTAGGAAATTTTTTCCCCTGGTTTTCCTTCCCTGCTCACTTCAGCGCGGGAAATTGGTTTGAAAAAAGAAACGCGCATCCAAAAGGGAAAATTCTTGCGTGACGATGTTTTAAAATAATTTTTGTCCCTTTCGAAACCCTAACCC
>NC_051418.1:10667838-10667902 GCF_015228065.2 Penaeus monodon | reverse complement strand
GCCCGCCACGATACAAAACATTTTAATTATATAAATTTTAATATATTAAAATATATATTAATGC
>NC_051418.1:10665704-10666758 GCF_015228065.2 Penaeus monodon | reverse complement strand
AAATTCAAAAGTTGAGAAAAAATTTATTTATCACCAGGTCTGTCACCTAATAGCTGTCATTTTTGGTATTGCGCTTTTCTTTCTTTCAGAGTAAACTTTCATGGGGAAAGGTACAGGGGAAAGGGAAATTTTTCCATTGGGAAAGTTTCCAAAATCTAAGAGTGGGGTTTTTTCACATTGATTTGATTAGTATTTTTTTTTTTCGTAAAAATAACAATTTTCTGTGAAAAATTAAACACTAGTTTATAGTTCCATTTCTTTCCTTTAAAATAGGGATAAAATAACAGTCCTTGTATTCCAGAAAATTTTTTCTTTTCTACTCAAAAATAATAAAAAATAATTTTTTTTTAATATTACTAAAAAACCATAAATTTTTTTTTTTTTTAAGGCCCCAAGGGAAAACTTCAAATTTTTCATTCCCAATGGTTGTTTTAACAGAATACTTTTTTAATATAGGTCTCCTGCGTTTTATAAAATATACGAAAAAAAAAAAATATAAAAAGGGTTTTGTTTTACGGGTTTCACGTGTTGGTAATTTGCCTTTTATTTCATTGCTGCCAAAAAAACATCGATGAAAAAGATATAATATGATGAACGGATATAATTTAACGGGGGTTGGTGTGTAGTATTGTATTTTTTTTTTTTTTTCGAAATATAACAATATTCTTAAAAAGGGAAATTAAACCCAAGTTTAAATTTCTATTTTTTTCCTACAAATAGGTGATGAAAAACTAGCCTTTTGTACCCCAAGTTTTTTTTCCTAATCAAAAACTAATAAAAAACCCCCTTTTTTTTAAATTAAAATAAAATAAACCCAAAATTATTTTTTAAAGTGCCCGGGAAACATTCTAAATTTTCATCTCCAATGGTTGTGTTAACAAATACTATATTATTTTTTGGGGTTTCCCTGGCGTATTTACATATACGAAAAAAAAAATTAAAAATAGTATGATTTACTGAGTTCAGTGTTAGGAAATTTACCTTTATTTATATTGCTGCAACAAAAAAAACACGATGCAAAAGTTTAAATATGATACAGTGTAATGAATATACG
>NC_051418.1:10665534-10665622 GCF_015228065.2 Penaeus monodon | reverse complement strand
CGCGGCGTCCCCTTTGTTGTGGGGTTTGTGATTGTTTTGCTGTTTTACCAAGCCACCCCGCAAACCAAACATAACATAATGAGTTTTT
>NC_051418.1:10664604-10665195 GCF_015228065.2 Penaeus monodon | reverse complement strand
GTACATATAACACACTTATTACCTTTTCCCTTTTACCCTTTCTCAACCCCAAGATCGGAACACCCCGAGCGTCGAGGGGCTTAGCGAAATGGTAGAAGGAACATCGCAGTTGAAACCCCATTTGTGAATCTCAAATATTGCGGGCTTCGGTTTCCCTCGATTTGCAGGGAAGATTTTAACCTGCCCAAGAGTAAAACTAAACAGGTCTAATTGGTTTTTTCCTTTGAACAAAGAGGTTTTGTAGCTAGAATTTTTTTCGGGCCGGGGTTCGTTTACACAACAATTCATACATGAAATGTCAATATCTCAAGGGGTTTTCCCTTTCTAAAGAAAAAAAGCAAGTTTAAAAAGGCAAACAATTAGCATCTCCACCAAAAAATTCAATGTTCTGCCTTTCTTTTTCCAACTTTGGCAACCAGTAATGTCCGTAAAAAGAAAAGTAATTAAAAAAAGCGGCCGAAATTAAACCCCCGGACAGTCCCCGCGCATGCATACCGCGCAGATAGAAAAAAACCCTAAGGCCCTTTTGGGGCGTTACAAAATTAGCGACAGGTGGGGCTTTTTATTGTTAAAAGGGGTTCCCGAAGGGGA
>NC_051418.1:10663644-10664424 GCF_015228065.2 Penaeus monodon | reverse complement strand
GGTGGGTTGAGGGTCCAACGTAGGGGGTGACCCCCTAAAGGGGAAGGAATTCTGTAAACCCCGAAAACGGTCCCCAAGGAACGCAGGTGTTTTTTTTTCCTGTGCTTTCTATGTTTGCCATTTTTGGATCTTTTCTTTTGGGGCGGGTCCCAATATCCCAAATTTTTTTTTGAAGTTAATTGCACTGTTAAGCTTTTGATTTATTACCAGGGAAGCCGCTTGTTCGCACAGTCATGTTAACGGGCTTTGCCCACTCTATTGTAGAACCTGTTTTTGGGGGTTCCTCTGGACCCCGGCCCTTTCCCTACATTTTATTTTTCCGTTATTCCCCCCCCCCCCAAGCAGGCGCCTTTGTCTAAAAAAACCAGCAAATTAGATAATGATCTTATTCATTGAGACTCCCGACGGAGTTTTTAGATTGATATTTTGGGGGTAAAATGGGGGTTTCTAGGGTAAACCCTTTAGCTTTTGGGTCCCACGATTGGTTTACCAAAGTAATTCCATGGAACACGTACTACTCTATGAAATTGGCATATACCATTTGGACTGGACATCATTTAGTCCCGCAGAATCACTGATTCCCTATTTTCCCTAAAAAACCAACTGTGTTTTTACTTTGATCTTTTTCATACCAGTTTAGAACTAAAGAAAAATCCAAACCTTATTAGTTAAGATTTATCATCCATATGTGCTTGAAGCAGAGGCACCTTCTTATCGAGTCACTCATCCCCTTGCATGCATCCCCGGGGCAATATACTCGGTGTTAAAAGTTTATCACAT
>NC_051418.1:10662573-10662663 GCF_015228065.2 Penaeus monodon | reverse complement strand
ACCGAATCATTTTCACGAATCAATTAAGTTTCCATTGGGTGGCAAAATTTTAGAGCAATGCATGTGGAAAACCCCGGTAATTTCTTTGCG
>NC_051418.1:10662259-10662371 GCF_015228065.2 Penaeus monodon | reverse complement strand
TTAAAAGAATCAGTGAAGTAATCCAAAAGATTTGGGAAGAGGATCAAGCCAGTTTTTTCTATATTTTATAGTAATCAGACAACTCTGCCTTCGGCGTGCGTACCTCATCGAA
>NC_051418.1:10661298-10662131 GCF_015228065.2 Penaeus monodon | reverse complement strand
GCTTATTGTAATATTGTTTTGTCTAGGCCTAGTGATTCCCAAACGAACCCTGCACACCCTTTTTTTTGTTTTAAAATCAAAAATGATTTCCCTATTCATACGATTCCCCCCAAACCCCCGATTTTTAAATAAATTTAACTATTTCTTCGATAATCTCGATTTTTTTAAAACCCCGCAGACTATAAAACTCAAAAAACCCCCCTAGACAATTTAAATAAAGTTTTACTCATACAAAATTAATCAAATATTTATGATCATAACTGCGAGATTTTTAAAGCTTCTTAGCTTTTCAATGCTTTAGTGCTTCGTCGAAAAAAGTGCACCAAAAAATAAAAACAAGGAAAATGCTCCTTTGTGGCAAATAAAACCAATTTTATTGAGGGGTTCCCCCTTCCCCTTTCCCACCCCCATAAAATTCAGGACAGTAAATTCAAAAATTTAGTAATAAAGGGTTCCCCCCCCCTATTTGAATCGAAATACAAGGACATTTCCCGGTCCAAAATTATTTTAAGTAGTTTTTAAAAAAAAAATTTACACCCGTTTTTTAAAAAGGATACAATAAAAGCGAAAAAAATGATCCCCAACCCCAAGTATTTTCTCGAACCCTTTTCATAAATTTTATTTTACGCAAAACTCTCTCAGTACTGGTTTTAAGCACATATTTTGAAATAAAAGTACCTAGAGAAAATAAATATACCAGGAATGTTGACAAAAACAAATAATCAAAACCTAGTACCTATGTGAACATGCCGATTTTTTGCCTTTTTTATCTGCCAACGCTTTCAGAAAAAAATGTTGGGGAAAATTGGTCACCCCAAAGCAATTTTCCCTGA
>NC_051418.1:10659356-10661262 GCF_015228065.2 Penaeus monodon | reverse complement strand
AGTACCCGGAAAATAAAAGTGGAATTCCGGTGGCGAAAGGCCTGTTATGTTATTTAGAAAAAAAAAATTTTCAAATGAACACACCGAATGGCTGTTGAAAATTTACCCCGCCCGGGAAATGATATAAACCCCCTTTTTTCCATACATTCGTAGGTTTTTCATGTTTCACTGCTATTTAGAAGAGGGCGTCACTTTTTGTCACTCCTTTTCAGGAGTTTTAAAACGTCTTCCCAAAAATTTCAAATTTCCTTTTTCCCCCAAATGGGGAAACCCCTGGGCCTGGGGCACTGTAGGGACATATGTAAGGACTGTTATAAAACAAATGTTTTTGACTGCTTTAAAGCTGATAGAAGTGTTTCTTTTGGGTTAGAACTCCATTTTTGTTTTAGATTACATTTCCTGACGGCACATAAACAACTTATTTGTTAAAGGGAAATTTAAAAGGGCGGGCCGTTTTAACGCAAAGGGATTACTGTTTAACTCATTTTTTAAATTTTTCGAAAGTAATTCAAAATCATTATTTTTTCACTTCAAAAAAAATTTTTACTTAGGTCATTTAAATTGGGGAGATTTTCCCGATGAAACCCCACTCCCTGGCATAAATGCCCTTTTTTGATAAGACGAAGTGGGGCTAGGCCTCTCAAGTAGGAGGAGCTCTATGAAGCATCACAAATTTTTTCAAAACCGGGGGAAAGTCAAAGAAATTTATTTTATGATCTTGACTGTAACATCACAAGAATACTACTGAAAAAGTGAATGACCATGATTTCATTAAACGCTAAGACGGGAAAATTTAGTTGGCAAGTTCAATCTTTTTAATTCACTTTAAAACCCCCTGTGAAAAGGGGGGCCATCTGGTCTTGGAAAATGGCAGGCTGTTTATTTCTGCACATTGGGCTGCTTTTTTCTTTGGTATATTAAACATATTTGCCACAAGCAGAAAAATGATTATTTCTTCAAATTTTGGACTTTTGTTTTTCGCTAGACGTTTTAAAAATCCTTTTTAAAATGCAATGTTTTAAAAAATTGTAAAAATTTTGCAGTAATTACCATACAAAATCATACTAATTAACATAAAATTAAAAGGCGGGCCAAAAATATATTGCATTAAATGGATTTTGGGAAAAAGGGTAAAACGAGTTACTGATTGGGAAAAAAAGGTTTTTTTCAAAGGTGTAAGCACGACAGGTAATAGTGCGAATGGTAGAGGGGTGCAAATGGGGGAAAGGGGGGGATTTGTAAAAAAAGGGGTTAAAGGGGGAGAGGCGATTGGAAACAAACGGGGGAAAGGGGGGAAAGCCAAAAAAAGCATTCCCCGGAATAGGAAGAAGGGAGTTCCCCGGGAGCACCCAAGAGATGCGGAAGAAATAAAGAAAAAGGGGGGTCATTTAAAAGGGAGGTGAGGGACTGTCGTAGTTACTTAAAATGTAGAAGGAACGGGAGTAGCGGTTGAACTGAATGCGGGGAGGGCCCTTTTTGGGTCTGTAAGAAATTTTTTAGTCTTCAAGTATTTTGGAGGGGGGTTGGGGAAAAGGGTGAGAAAAGTTTTTTCCCCTTTAAGGAAAGTGGGGACATATTTTTGGAACGAGGAGAGGTTTACGGAAATTTGTAAAGACGGGGGAGGGACGGGGGGAAAGGGGGGAGACATTTTGGATTTTGAAGGGAAAAGAATTTTTGGGGGGAAAAAAAAGGGGTGGAAAGTAAGGGGAAAAGATACAGGGAGATGCAGAACAAATTTGGAGGGGGGAGGGGGGAGGCAATTTTTTATTTTAGGCGCGAACAAAGTCATATTTCAATTTTTGTAAACTTATAACCTAACCCCTTTTTGAGGGTTTACTACCCCTTCCCCCCACTTTGGGACCCCTTGAGGGGGGTTTTGAATTTTATACTCCCTTTTTACTGAAAG
>NC_051418.1:10659000-10659107 GCF_015228065.2 Penaeus monodon | reverse complement strand
AATTTATCGATCTTTGTAGAAAATTTTCTCAAATTATTCCGTTTCGGCTTGTTTACAAGGGCACCACTGTTTAATCTATAGACCTTGTTTACAAGGTCTATAGATTA
>NC_051418.1:10657666-10657894 GCF_015228065.2 Penaeus monodon | reverse complement strand
AGTAGATTAGATTATAAACTGTGAACACAAACACAGCATATATACACGTCAATATCCTAGCCAAACAAAAGATGTGGGGCTTGTGTGTGTAAGCTGTGTAGGCTTGGCTTTATGTTTTAGGGCCTATCCACATGATTGAACAACGTTTGGTGAACTTTACCCATTTACGGTTTATCATCACACATAAAGGGGTGTACTGCAGAGTGTCTATATACTCACAAATACACA
>NC_051418.1:10656038-10657105 GCF_015228065.2 Penaeus monodon | reverse complement strand
ATCTAATAGTAATAGTTTGATGGACTTCATATTGGAACTTGCAATCTCATAGGGAGTGCCCAATGTTAGGAGCTAAATTTCCAAACAGATATGATCAGTTATCAAAAATTTGTGTTTAACCCTTCTTCATAGTTTTGAGAATAATATTAAGATACACTAACTAAAACATCCTTTTTTTCTTCTTTTTTTCCAGGTGAACCTTTATCTACTACACTTGAGTAAGAACATGGTAACAGGAACCCTTATATGTGATGTTATTTATTTATTGTGATGTACCCTTTTTTTAAACAAGTATCACTATTTCATTTTTTAAAGGATAGCTTGAATTGCTTAGCTGAAAGTATTATTTTCAGTAAGTTGTCAAATGTAACTGCATGAATGCAAAGTTGTTTTTTTGTTCATGCTTTTCTCGAAAGGGTTAATAATTATAAACTTGTTTATTACCTGTAGAGATTTTATGTATTATTGATTTGAAAGGTCTAGAATATCTAAATTTATTAGGATCACAGTATCTTTTATATAGAACTTTATTGATGTTTTATGGTTAAATAATCAAAACTTGGTCAGACTTTCAAAGTAAAATAGTTGGTGTACCCATGTTCAAAGTAAGGAAACGAACTGTAATTAATTTATTTTCTTATGTAAAGAGTTCATAATTCAGAATATACACTTAACCTTCCATATTTCTCTTTCACTAAACATAGATTTTGCTTTCCTATAAATAAAGATATTTATTTTTGCAATAAAGTTTACACTATTTTTTGCATTAAGGGAATTACTCAGCTTTTTTGTTTATATTTTCCCAGACAAGAGTATATGGAATTCAAAGAATGTTTTTTCTTTTCCAAGTAAATTATTTTGCAGAAGTTCCAGCATTTCATTTCACTGATCAATATGAAATATTCCTCTTCCTGTTCTGTTAATTACCAGTGAGTGCTAGTTTTGAGTAATCCTTTGGTTTGCTAATGTTATTGTATTTGCAAAATAAAATGTATTTGATGTGATTTTTATTTAATTTTTTGCGTAATTCCTTGGCTAAAAAATCAACAGATCTCCTAGGTAAGTCT
>NC_051418.1:10655667-10656013 GCF_015228065.2 Penaeus monodon | reverse complement strand
ACTATTTTCCATATTGCACATAATCACACATGTCATTCAAATAATATCTAGTAAGTCATTGTAATTACACCAAAAAGGGGTTATTGCAGAAGAAAGGAAAGACCCACAAACCTAATCATCATTATGTATGAATGTGTTCCCACATTAACCCAAGCCCTAAGAGGTCTTTGTCATTACAGTAGGATTTTATACATATATAATTATTTCTTGACTAATGGTCTTAATTACTGATGCAGTAGCTTAGTTGCAATTGTCAGTCAATTCCAAGTTAGGAAAGTGACCGATTGTTTTCTAAAAATTGCAATTGGCTTTCCTGATAATTAACCTTCAGTCATTTACTGACAGC
>NC_051418.1:10646596-10646681 GCF_015228065.2 Penaeus monodon | reverse complement strand
TTTTCCAAATCATTAATCATTTACTTTTTGCCCAGTACTTTACATGTGTGTGTGACCTTTGATGATGAACATTTTTTTGCTTTTT
>NC_051418.1:10646107-10646500 GCF_015228065.2 Penaeus monodon | reverse complement strand
AAGGGGGGTGGGGGAAAAAAAAAATACAATAAATAAAAATATGACACCACCATCCTTTAAATTTTTCAAGCACTGCTTTCAGAAATCGGGAAAATTGATAGAGAAATCAAGACTGCCTGTGCCTGTGATTAAAGTCACCAGTTAAGGCTGTCTGCCTGGTAGTTTGTTGCCAGGTATAAATATAGACAACTCTGCCAGGTACCAGCACCCCTTTATGTGTGATGATAAACCGTAAATGGGTAAAGTTCACCAAACGTTGTTCAATCATGTGGATAGGCCCTAAAACATAAAGCCAAGCCTACACAGCTTACACAACAAGCCCCAAATCTTTTTTGGCAGGATATTGACGTGTATATAGGCTGTGTTTGTGTTCACAGTTTATAATCTAATTAT
>NC_051418.1:10645317-10645719 GCF_015228065.2 Penaeus monodon | reverse complement strand
TTTTTTAAACTGTAGCTGAAATTTTGACCTTGGCTCTCTTGACAGTGGTTTTCTATCCCTTTTTGTCTTTCGTTAGCTGATCTATTGCCAATCAAAATCCAGGTTTTTACAAACCTTCAGAAACATCCCCTTTCCCCTTCCCAGCTCCCCCACCATTCCCGTAAACCATTCTCTTCCACGTTCATCCTCCTATTTAACCCCTTTCAAATTTTTGAGTACTTTAGCCAAGTGAGGGTTTTTTTTTACCCACAAGCCCCTCGCTCTGACAAAAACTCATTCCCAACAATATCTCTAAAGAGAAGCAACTTTTTTCTGCAGCCCTTCCAATATCTTGTAATAGTTACTTGAGCCCCAAGTCCCCCCGTTTTTACATGATGACCCCACTGACAAATCTATTCTTAC
>NC_051418.1:10644968-10645053 GCF_015228065.2 Penaeus monodon | reverse complement strand
TAATCTATAGACCTTGTAAACAAGGTCTATAGATTAAACAGTGGTGCCCTTGTAAACAAGCCGAAACGGAATAATGTTGAGTAAT
>NC_051418.1:10644006-10644079 GCF_015228065.2 Penaeus monodon | reverse complement strand
TCTATTATTTCTTCCGCTATCTCTTGGGTGCTACCGGAACTCCCTTCTTCCTATTCCAGGGAATAGCTTTTGT
>NC_051418.1:10642582-10643746 GCF_015228065.2 Penaeus monodon | reverse complement strand
GATATTCTGTATGGTAATATTACATGCAGAAAAGTTTTACTAATTTTAGAACATTAGCACTTTAGAAAGGATATTTAACAGTCTAGTCGAAAACAAAGACAGTACCAAGTCTGAATGAAGATAATGCATTATTTCTGCTTTGTGGCAAATATAGATTAAATATACACAAATGAGAACAAAGCTAAGCCACAATGTGCAGCAATCAACAGCCTGCCATTTTCCAATGACCAGCCATGGCCCGCACTTTCACAGCGGTTTTAAAGTGAAGATTAACAAGATTGAACTTGCCATGACTCAACTTCTCCCGTCTTAGCAGTATATATGAAATCATAGGTCATTCACATTTTCAGTAGTATTCTTGTAGATGTTACATGTCTAAGATCATAGAACTAAATAGTTCATTTGACATTCCCCAGGTTTTGAAAACAATTGTGAGTGCTTCATAGAGCTCACTCCTACTTGAGAGGCCCTAGACACAACTTCGTCTTATCAGAAAAGGCACTTATGCCAGGGAGTGAGGTATTCATCAGGAAATCTGCCCCAATTTAATATGACCTAAAGTATACATATTTTTAGGAAGATGAAAAAGATAATGATTTTGATATTACATTCGAAGTAGATTAAAAATGACGTTCAACAGTACATTAACCTTATGCGTTATCATACGGATCCGACCTTTAAATTTTCCTTAAACAAATCAAGTGTAGGTTTCATGTGGCCGTCAGGTACTGTAATACTGAACTAAATGGAGTTCTAATCCCAAGAAAACACGTTCATATCAGCTTCTAAGCAGTCATTAACAATTTGTATTATAACATGTCCAGTTACATATGTCCGCTGACTAGTGTCCTCTTCATGGTCCAGAGGTTCCCAGTTGGGGGAAGGAGATTGAAATTTTTGGGAAGACGCTTTACAAACTGCACTGAAAAAGGAGTTGACACAAAGTGACGCAGCCTCTTCTAAGATAGCAGTCAGCAACATGATAGAACCTACGAATGTATGGAAATAAGGGGTTATATATGCAGTTCCAGGCAGGGTGATCAGATTTTCAACAAGACATGGTCGTAGTGTGACTTCATTTGACAATATTTTTTCTAAATAACATAACAGGGTCCTTTCGCCACCTGGAATTCCATCATTTTCATTTTCCAGGTACTGAAAACT
>NC_051418.1:10641639-10642552 GCF_015228065.2 Penaeus monodon | reverse complement strand
GTCATGGAAATTTGCATTGGGTGACTCAATTTTCCCAACAATTTTTTTCATGAAAAGCGTCTGTGTCATGATACAAAAGGCAAAGAATCGTTGTTTCATGTTACACACTAGGTACTAGAGATTTGATTAGTTTGTTTTGTCACACATTTCCGTGGACTATATTTACTGTTGCTCTAGTTGTACTATCTATTTCAATAATATAGTGCTTGAAGACCAGTACTGATGAGAGTTTTGCGTTAAAATAAAAATAGTTTATGAAAAATGGTTACGAGAAATATACTTAGGGTTGGTATCATTCATTTTCGCATTTATTGTATACCTTTTAAAAACTGGGTGTCATATTTTGTTTAAAATACATACTTGAAAAATAATTTTTGGACCTGGAAATGTCCTTGTATTTCAGATTCAAATAGGGGGAAGGAACCTGTTATTATCTTCATTATTTTGAATATTACTAGTCACTGAATTTTACTGGAGTGTGGAAATGGAAGGGGAACCCTCAATAACATTGGTTTTATTTGTCCACGAAGGATGTTCACTTTTCCTTGATTTATAATTTTGGTGCATCATTTTCGACGGAATGCACTAAAGCATTGGTAAAGCTATAGAATGTCTTTAGAATGCTCTGCTAGTTAGTGATCATGAAGTATTTGATTAATTTTGTATGAGTCAAACGATTATTTAAATTGTCTAGATTGGGTAGTTTAGAGTTTTATAGTCTGCAGGGTTTTAAAAATCGAGATTATCGAAGTAATAGTTCAAGTTACTTTCAAATCGAGAGGATCGAGGGAGTGGAATCGCTATGATATAAGGGTAAATCAGTTTGATTGTTAAAGACATAAAAAAGGAGTGTGTCAGGGTTCGTTTTAGGAATCACTAGGCACTAGACAAAACAGGATATTTACAATACAGC
>NC_051418.1:10641374-10641496 GCF_015228065.2 Penaeus monodon | reverse complement strand
GGACTGAGGTACGCAGCGCCGAAGGTGACAGAGTGCATGATCTAGATTACATCAGTAGAATATAGATAAATTCTGGCTCTGATAACCAGGATGCATTACCAAATACTTTGTGATTAACTTCA
>NC_051418.1:10639155-10639963 GCF_015228065.2 Penaeus monodon | reverse complement strand
GTGATAAACTTTTAAACACCTGAGTATATTGCCTCGGTGATGCATGTTCAGAGGGCATGAGTGATCTCGACTAAGAATGGTGCCTCTGTCTTATCAGGCTACATATGGATGAGTAGAATGCTTAACTACATGCGAAGGTTAGTGATTTTTCGTTTAGTTCTAAAGCTGGGTATGAAGACGATCAAAGTACAGAAGCACAGGTTGGTTTGTAGGAATATAGGTAGATCATGTGATTCTGCGGCACTAAATGATGTCCATGCTCCTAAATGGTATATTGCCAAACTTTCATAGAGTAGTAACTGATGTTCCACTGGAATATACTTTGGGTAACACCAATCTGTGGTACCCAAAAGCATAAAGGATTTAGCCATCAGAAACCTCCATTATACCTCCAAGATATCAGAGTCTAAAAGCTCCGTCGTGGAGATCTCAATGAACTAAAGATCATTATCTAAATTAGACTGGTTGTTTTGAGACGAATGGCGGCCTGCTTGGGGGAGGTGAAATAACGGAAAAGGTAAAATAGTAGGGGAAAGGCCGGAGTCCAGAGGAACCCACCAAAGACAGGTTCTACAATAGAGTGGTCAGAAAGCCAGTTATACATGACTGTGCAGAACAAGCGGCTATGCCATAGGATAATAAATCAGAAAGCTTAAACATGTGCAATTAACTGTCAAAAACATTAGGGATATTGCGGACCCGCCGAAAAGAAACAGATCACAAGAAATGGCAAGACATAGAAAGCACAGGAAAAAAGAACACCTGCGTTCCTTGAGGAGACCGTTTTGCGGTTGAACAGTATTCACTT
>NC_051418.1:10636626-10637766 GCF_015228065.2 Penaeus monodon | reverse complement strand
GTATATTCATATACACGTGTCATCATAGTATATCTTCTGCATCGATGTTTTTATTGTTGCAGCAATGATAAATAAAGGTCAGAATTACCTAACACAGTGAACTCAGTAAATCAATACCTATTTTTATATTTTTATTTATTCGTATATTGTATAATACAGCCAGGAAACCTATAATAATATAGTATTCTGTTAACACAATCCATTGGTAGATGAATAAATTTAGAATGTTTACCCTTGGACACTTTAAAAAAATATAAGTTTATGGTTGATTTTATTGTAATAATTAAAAAAAGGATTAATTTTTCATTAGTTATGATTAGTAAAGAAAAAATTCTCTGGAATACAAGGACTAGTTATTTCATCACCTATTTGTAATGGAAAGAAATGAGAACTATGAAACTAGTGTTGAATTCCTTTTCACAGAATATTGTTATATTTACGAAAAAAAAAATACTACAATACTACACACACACACACGTATATTCATATACACGTGTCATCATATTATATCTTCTGCATCGATGTTTTTATTGTTGCAGCAATGATAAATAAAGGTCAGAATTACCTAACACAGTGAACTCAGTAAATCAATACCTATTTTTATATTTTTATTTATTCGTATATTGTATAATACAGCCAGGAGACCTATAATAATATAGTATTCTGTTAACACAATCCATTGGTAGATGAATAAATTTAGAATGTTTACCCTTGGACACTTAAAAAAAAAAAAAAGTTTATGGTTGATTTTATTGTAATAATTAAAAAAAGGATTAATTTTTCATTAGTTATGATTAGTAAAGAAAAAATTCTCTGGAATACAAGGACTAGTTATTTCATCACCTATTTGTAATGGAAAGAAATGAGAACTATGAAACTAGTGTTGAATTCCTTTTCACAGAATATTGTTATATTTACGAAAAAAAAAGATACTACATCAAAATCAGATAGTGAAAAACCTCATCGCTTAGATGTAGGATAATCTTTCCCAACTGAGAAAATTCCTTCCACTGCTACACTTCAGCGCATGGAGAAGTTGAGCTCTGAAAAGAAAGAAACGCAGCAGATACCAAACATGACATGTCTACTTAGCGTGACAGACCTGGTGATAAATAAATTATTTGCTCAACTTTCGAATTT
>NC_051418.1:10634903-10636039 GCF_015228065.2 Penaeus monodon | reverse complement strand
GGAGGGGATGAATATCAATCAGGTATTTTTTATAGAATAATTTCAGAAACGGTTGGTATCCCTGTAGAGGTATTTACGGTTGGTAGCTCTACTTGGCCATGTGTTGTCAGCGCAACGTAAACAAACCTGAGAAACGTTTTGCCTCAACTCCGGTGGTAATATTTTGTTCTATATTGAAGCTCTTGGTTATATTTTGCCCGTATTTGTATAGGCATTCTTTGCATTACTCTTGGGAAGATTAGGTATGTCGATTTGTCTTTAAAATCCGTGGAATATTCTCGTATTTACAAATGAGTGAATAGTTGGCTCAAAAAGAAAAAAAAAAATCCTTTACTGGTGTGATCTTTGAGGTTATCATTCTATCAGTGTTTTCGTAGGTAAACAAGTGTTTCCGGACGCAACAATAACCATTATCGGTGGGAGTTTCTTCATCAGATTAGAAGTGATGTAGTGGTTATTAGAATGACGCTTGATGAGGTTATCTCCCTTGCCTGGAACCTGTTACCGGTATTTGATATTGTTTTGCAGAGGCGTGTCATGTTTTCTCATGACATTACTGTTGCTAGGAAACTTAACATGCAAAAGCAGGTTCCCAGCTCCATATTCTAGACCCAGGTTGAAAACTCAATTTTACACAACAAGAAACAGGACTTTTTCATAATTACAATGGCAGTTTTTTGTCCAAAACCATTTTAAACCTTCAGTGATCTGTGATAGATGGCCTTCAGTCTGAATTCCATCTCCAAACTATTGATAAACTTGGATAATTTCAAAAAACTTTTCTGTGGAAAAATATGCACACTTCCAGTTGATAATGGTCTACATATATATTGAAATATGAGATGATGCTTATGTCAGTTACAAGGCAAAGATGAGCAAATAATTTTTTAAGAAGTTCTGATACAAAATACAATTATTTTATTTGTTCAAGGAGAACATGACATGAGTTATATATTAGTAGTGGAATTCTTGTGAATGGTAACCAAACGTTCATATCAATTAGAGAGTTCTGACAGATGGAATATATATATACCTTGGGCCCAAATTAAGGATGGTATGGCTATGGCAGTGGTGTCTCTTTTGTGTTCTGTACATCCTAAAGGTTTGGATTTTTATGGCTCCAGCAGTGCTAGTTC
>NC_051418.1:10634310-10634705 GCF_015228065.2 Penaeus monodon | reverse complement strand
GTCAATAACGGGTTAAGCTACAGCTTCCATCCTGTGCCTAAACCTAAAATTTATTTGAATGACAATTGTCAAATTATTTTGTCCAGAACCAAGACAAAGAGAAAAGAAATTAAATTCTTGCAAGAAACTTTGAAATTAACCCTGACACTTGATGTTATCGTGGTACATTATTTTGAGTAAATTAGAAATTGTGTATTGGACTACAAGTAATTAGTTTTTAGAAATTTTATCCTTTGACACTGGGAACATGCACTATCTATTTCTCCTCTTCTTCTTTTCTTTTTCTACATAAATTGTTCAAATTATCACTAAGGAATCAATTAATAAGTTTACTTGACATCTTATATAGACCTATATACATATCCCATTCCTAAATTTTCGGAAGAAAAAACAAC
>NC_051418.1:10633570-10634129 GCF_015228065.2 Penaeus monodon | reverse complement strand
ATTTGCGTAAAGAAGAGTTGATAAAACAAAACCAATTATGAGTTTAAAGTTGTACCAATATCCATAATAAGTAATAACCTCACATGATGCCAGAATGATGTGATTCTAAGCCTTCTTTGACTGTTTTCTCAGGTAAAGTAGAAATTATTGTTTGTAGAATGTGCATACGTTTTTCTTTTTCTTAGGCATTATCACCATGCAAAGCATCTCATAACAGTTGGCTTTTTTTTATTATTTAATGTGACACAGAAATTACATGGAAACTATAAGCATTTGATTTTGAGGGAGAAATATAGTAAGTGTACAGTTTCATTTTTAAAACTGTAAGTTATTGGCACTGTTGTGTGTGAGTGTGTTACACATGATAAAATCATAGTGAGTTTTGTTAAGCTGCTGTATGTTTATATCTGTGAAGCACAAAAACAGTATTCTGCAGGGTGAGGGCAGCACACAGCATTAGCCATGCTGCAGAATCATATCAATGACAAATGCAAAGTGTTTACTGTGTTCTAATTTCTGAGGAGTGATTTCTTTTGTAATGATGGTTATTGATTAGCTA
>NC_051418.1:10630161-10633123 GCF_015228065.2 Penaeus monodon | reverse complement strand
CGGTTATAGATTTTTAAATTGTGCCAGGTGAGTTTGTTTAGTCTTCTGGATATTTATTATACTGGAACTTAGCAAGTAGATTAAGAAAATATTTTTAGATATGTATGTGCTACTTTATACATGCACAAAATGTACTTAAAAAAAAAAAAGAACTCTGGTACTTGGAATTTATCATAGAAAAAAAAAATACTCAAAAACATGCTTCTGCTTGTCATTGCTTAAAAGTTTACTAAGTCTATCTACAGAATGTTGTGTGAGGAAAACTTTGTTCTTCTTTCAGGAAAGTGGAATAAGTGAGAAAACGCTGTTGTCAAATGGTGTAAATGTACGTGGAATAAAGTCTCACTTTTGACACAAATTTAACAATGGCAGCAAAAAAAGCACACACTATTAGTGACCGAGAACGGACTGACGACATACATGTAGAGGAAAATGTGGATTTTGCAGGTATGTACTTATCTGACCATGTCCTAGAGGGACTGAAGAAATCTGGATTTATCAGGCCGAGTCCCATTCAACTTGCTGCCATTCCACTTGGTCGCTGTGGGCTTGACCTTGTGGTTCAGGCCAAGAGTGGAACAGGTAAGACATGTGTGTTTACTGTTGTTGCTCTAGAGATGCTCAGTGTTGCAGCCTCAACAACTCAAGTATTGGTCATAGCACCAACAAGGGAGATAGCAGTGCAGATCACTCAAGTAATCAATTCCATAGGCAGTGGAACACCAGGGTTGAGGGCCTATGCCTTTATAGGTGGAATTCCTCTGTCACAGGATAAAGCAAAGCTAAGCTGTTGTCATATAGCTGTGGGCACACCAGGACGTTTAGCACAGCTGGTTGAACTTGGTCTCCTAAAGCTTGATAATGTTCGCTTGTTTGTTCTTGATGAAGCTGATCAGTTGTTGACTGGTCAGTTCACAAAAGGAGTAATCAGTCTAGCTTCAGCACTTCCTTTGAATAAACAAATATTAGCATTAAGCGCTACATACACAGATGAAGTTGCAAAAGTTGCAGAAGAACTGATGCGTTCACCAAATCATGTTCGCCTTGATCGAGATTGTCCTGCTCTTCTTGGAGTGAATCAGTTTGCTAGGCTGCTTCCCTTCCATCATCAGCCACACAGAATACAGCAAACCAAAATGTCTGAGCTGTTGTCAGTATTATCAACAGTAACTTTCAACCAGTGCCTTGTCTTTACTAATTCCCAGTTACGTGCTGAATCAATTTGTAATGAATTACGAGCAACTGGATGGCCAGTATCATACCTGACAGGTGGACAAGCACAAAGAGATCGCTTACAGGCACTTGATGCACTCTGCTCCTACAAGTGTCGCATCCTTATATCCACAGACCTCTCTGCCAGAGGTTTAGATTCAGAACACGTCAATCTAGTGATAAATCTAGATATGCCACGGGACCAGGCTACTTACTTGCATCGTGTTGGACGAGCAGGACGCTTCGGTTCTCGAGGAGGTGCCATCACACTGGCTACTGAAGGGGATGATTGGACAGCTATGAGAGCTATTGTGACACTTGCCAATGTGAAAGCATATTTGCTTCAAGAGGGCTGGGACTCCAATATCACTAGTAAAGAGGTAGCAGGTATGGAGGAAGTAGAGATGCTGGGGGAAGAGGAACTGAATCTGTGGCTGGAGGTAAACAAGCAAAAAGGCTTTCCACAAGACCAAAAGGTTATGAAGAGTATACAAAATGGGAATGTAGGAGAGAGAATAACTGAGTCGGTAGGGAGAAAATCTAATTCGAAAGTAGAATTACATGATGAATCTGAAAAAGAAAATCTGAAGGATACATCAGTGAGAAAAAAAAATCACAAGCAGAATAAGACAGTTGTAAAACAAGAAAGTAAAAATGATAAACCAGGTAATCAGGGAAAGTGTAATGTAAAGAACACAAAAGAAACAATAAATGACAGTATATCATGCAAGAAAGAAAGCGATCCTGAAGAAGTGGCAAATAAAGCAATTGAAAAGAAGGCAGAAAACCAGAAAAAAGTTTCAGCCCTTCTCAGTAAAGTAAGCTTTTCCTTGCATAAGTTTTCATATGCAGAGATTTACAAGGAATTATCAGAGAAAGGTGACACAGAAAGTGCTAGTATATCTTCAACAATTACTATTCCATCCTTGCCAGATAAGCTGAATCCATCTGAGTCAGAGCTGAAGGTTCTCTGTGACCACATAGAGGACACTAATGAGGACCTTGAAAACAAAATTACAAGTATAGATAAATTCTGGAAGTCCTCAGAAGTTGATATAAAAGAAGCACTTCAAGCTTTAATTGAAGGCAAAGATCCAAGTTCCCTACCTCGCAACAATGATTATAAGGAATCTTGCAGTGATGTGACTGATCATGTATGTCTTTTAGAGCCAGATGAAAAGGGATTATCCCCAAAAACAGCTCTACCAACACATGAATTTAATGGCATTACACATAAGAACACTTCTGATTGTGCAGACAAAGTAACAGAGAGTTCTTTGTCAGAGAGGGAGAGTAAAGTCAACACAGACTCTGGCAGTGGGTTATATCAGTCTTCCAAGAGCACGACTCAGTCTACCTCAGAACTGTGTTCCTCAAAGAAGACCAGTAATTCAGGAGAAAGCAAAGAAAAAGTACTCAAGTCTCAAGAAATAAAACAAAAGGTTAAGAAGTCAAGGTCACACCATAAACAGTCACAAGAAGATTTAGAAATGAGAAGAGAACCCAAGTCTAAAAAGGTACAAAAGAAGCTAACAAAGAGGTCCACATCTACCAGCACAGATACTTCTTTTGAGAGTAGCTCAAGCACTGATTATCATTACCAGCAAAATTATAATGGATTTTATGATAGTCAACAACAGCAAAGGGATTATTGGAGCCAGATGCATGGTATGTATAGTTCAGGTTATCAGCAATATGCACAGGCAGATTATTCTTCATATGGAGGAGCTTACCAGAATTTCCAACCACC
>NC_051418.1:10629588-10630141 GCF_015228065.2 Penaeus monodon | reverse complement strand
ATCAGTGGAGCCAGCAGCAACAGAACTATTCTACAGGTTATCCTTTTGACTGGGACTACTACACTATGAGTGCTTACAGTTATAAGAGAGCTTATGTTGAGAGTGCTCAAAAGTTTGCCTCAATGATGGATTATGTTCAGAGCATGGGACGAATGAGTGCATGGATAGCCCGTGACTATCATTCACGCAATAGCCAAAATAGTTATAAATATGGTAAATGCTATAAGAAAAGCACTAATAAGCAAAGTTAGTGATAATAGACAAAACAAAATTATGAGTGTACATAGAAAATTTATTAATACACATTCTCTAGTGAAATTTTAGTTTTAAGTGATGAAATGTGATTATTATTTTATATATTTTTGTATTTAAGAATAATTTGCAAAGTAAAACTTAATTTTGGGACAAGATTTGCACAGAATTTTAAGTTGTGAAAATCATAAAATGTCAAAAAGACTAAGAAAACTTTCAAATCACCATACCAAAGTGATGCGTACAGATTTATCCCTTGCAACAAGTGATCCAACTGTTAGCCCATACTTCACAAGTTCAA
>NC_051418.1:10628341-10629569 GCF_015228065.2 Penaeus monodon | reverse complement strand
GAGCAGTTGTAGCACAACTGGAGAAAGCAGAGATAATCAGAGCACTGCAGATAGTGTGTGTAACTTGGATCCTGATGAAACTACAAGTAAAAACCACCAGCCTTCTCTCCAGCAGTCACAAGTAGCAGCCTCATCTATGTTGCCTGGGAGAAGGTTAACATATAGTTTTTACAATCAGGAGTGTGTGACCCTTGCTAAGGCATTATTAGGTAAGTGGATTTTTTTTATTGAATGTATCTGGTACCCTGTAATAATTTTAGAGTGGCTTGATTCATGCTTGGATAATCTAATTTGAAATGAGTTTCACTATATGTGATTTGATTAAATATAGGTGGGTTACATGTTAACATGGATTATATTATCATCTTACTATTAAATGTATAGGAAAATTAATATCTAAAGCTTTTTGAACTGAACAGGTCAAGTTATGGTGAGAATGATCGATGGTGTTCGTGTGTCAGGGGTCATTGTGGAGACAGAAAGTTACCTCGGAGGAGAAGACGTGGCATCTCACAGTCATAACAACAAGAGGACTCCCAGGAATGAGCCCATGTACATGAAGCCGGGTACATCCTATGTTTATCCAATATATGGGATGTACTACTGCTTTAATGTATCCTCTCAAGGTAATATTTAAGGAGCAGGCGGTTGAGAGTACACAATTAAGTATAAAAAGATAGCAAAAATAAACCACATTTTCATATATGTTCAGACTTTCTTAAAACAATCATTCTTTAAACATAACTGAGAGCAAGATCAGCATGTCAATTGCTGATTTCTAGTGTTCATTTGGAAGCTGAAAGTTCATTGTTTCAGATATGTAGAATGAGTATTTAACTTTTTTTCTTCTAATTTCATGTCAAAAGCATAAATTTTATAAGGTAAAAACATTCATTAAAGGCTCATTTACTTGTAAATAAAATATTTGCAATGTGAGATTTGTAGAGCCTTTAAATAGTTATATAATGATGCTAAATCGAATTGAAATCACTGATAAAAGGCACATTCTGCCTTTTAATTATTTACTAACTTTTTCTTTAGGTATTTGATTACAACTCTTATTATTTTCTTTTCAAAATGTATGTAAAGGCCTTTTGTCAGAACTGCAAAGAAGAAGAGGTACAAGATCTAACAGCTGCATCATTATAATTCAAGTGCACTTGCAATATTTATTAACTGCTGTGTTTTTGCTTCTCTCCATTACATTAACGATGGTTTAATACAGATT
>NC_051418.1:10628206-10628308 GCF_015228065.2 Penaeus monodon | reverse complement strand
GAACCATATGTAAAAGCTCATGGGCTACAGAGAAAGGTTCCCTAACTGCATATGAACAGATTTGAGGATGAGCAGACTTATGAGAACATAAATCAGGCAAGC
>NC_051418.1:10627934-10628163 GCF_015228065.2 Penaeus monodon | reverse complement strand
CACTATATGATGCCATGTCACCATGCATCTGATTCATCACCCGTATAGATGAAATAGTAATTAAAGATACTTATAACACTAATTTCGCTATGAAACGTGTCATCTGTCATATTTTCAGCCATAAATGAAGGTACTAAGAAATTTTATTTTTCATCTTATTTTTTGACCATTGGATGTGGATGTTATGATTACATGACATGTTCACTGTAATATTAACCCTTTGGATCTG
>NC_051418.1:10626616-10627604 GCF_015228065.2 Penaeus monodon | reverse complement strand
TCTCGCATATTCAGGAAATTGGGAAATCAAGTGCAGTACACAACTTTGTGTCCATTGGGTTAGCTTGTCTTAACAGTGAAACGTGAATTTACCTTTTCATCTTTTTAAATGGCATGAGAAACAGTGACTTAGTGTCTTAGCATTTCAAAATGTTATTTTTCTATATTCCCCCCCCCCCTTTAACTTTGAGAGCAGTTCTACATGTTTATTTGAGATCAGTATTGGATAAATTGATTCATTAACTAAATTCTGTCTCTGGCTACCAAGGGGATGGATCCTGTGTGTTGGTCCGGGCATTGGAGCCTTTAGAAGGAATGGCAATTATGGCAGTTGGAAGGAACCAGAGGCGAAAGAACACAACTCCTCTGAAAACACATCAACTCTGTAATGGCCCCTCTAAACTATGCCAGGCACTAGACATGACAAAGGTAAGGCAATAGTGTCCAGTATGATGTAGTATGAATTGAAATTAGTATATTTGTATTTGTCGGTATTACTACAAATTTTAATATTTGCTTATATCACTAACAATGATTATAAACCTCGAAAATTGGGTGATGTGTGTGTTATTGTCTCCTTTTTAAATTTCCAGGATTCGTGTAATAAGTTGGATCTCGCAACATCTAATGTTCTTTGGCTAGAGGCTGGCACATCCATTCCTGAGAGTCAGGTGGTTATTGGAAAAAGGATTGGTATTGAATCAGCTGGTGAAGAATGGGCCAATAAACCTCTTCGTTTCTATGTTGCAGATAATAAGTTTGTCAGCGTCTTTGAAAAGAAAAAAGCAAACCAGTCACTGGCTTCATAAATTTATTGATATGCTGTAGGATATTTGCCTTGTTATTATTTTTGTTAATAATGAATTTTTATTCAGATATTCTCTATGCTTTTTATATGTCCTCAGAAGTCATACAGATACGTTATGATTTTCACAATGCAGCCATATATGCAGGTATGCCTGTCAAAAGGGGTTCTCAGACCTATTGCT
>NC_051418.1:10625810-10626593 GCF_015228065.2 Penaeus monodon | reverse complement strand
TGTAACATAAGCTTTGATATATTCAGATTAATGCACTACAATCATGAGATAGCTTTAATGTGAATATATTGTTGTTTATGTTGTAAATGATATTTTAATTTTAAAAATATTTAATAAATGTTATTTCAGGCAAGATTACCTTTGGACTCACATACCCTTATATTGAACCTTCACTGTTATAATTCTTATTTCTAAATATCCATGTTTGTTTTTTTATTTAGCATGTTACCCTTAATAATTAAAGGAAATAATCCATAAAGAATATAATTTACCAGATATTTATGTTCAATTTTAAAAACTGCCTGCAGGGTCACAAAACCACTTTGTAAATCATTTCATTTACTTGTCATTTTTTCTCTATACCATAAAAAGAATATTTGACATTTTTAGGCACATTTGTAACTGGGGTGCCCTTGTCCTATTTATAATCTTTGTTTCTTACTATATTCCTGGTACACAAGGAAAATATGTGAATGACCACTTTACCAGCTTTTTATATAACCAGGAAACTATCAACTAATTGTCGCGGTTACAATTAAGTACATACAGAACACGTTATTTATTTATTTTAGAATTTGATATTTGTCTTCCTTTCCCTTCATAATTTTTATTATCTTTTTAAAAAATTAGGGTCGTGTCTTTCTTTTCATTAATATGCTAAACAGCTTCAAGAATCTGAATTGCTTCGCTGTGGAATAAAAAAAAAGGGATATAAGAGGTGTAGATTTTCATTTCAGTAATTACCAGTACAATTTAAGGAACTTTAGATAAAAATATTTGTCC
>NC_051418.1:10623215-10625743 GCF_015228065.2 Penaeus monodon | reverse complement strand
AATGCAAAGATAAGGATTGTGAAACAAATCTATAAGAAGGCTAGAAAAAAAATCAGTTAAAATTCTAAGGGAAACTAGTGTGGTAGTTACAGTAAGTTTTCCATTGTTTTATGAGAGAATAACCTACTATTGTCTGGCTATATAATGCTCTTAGCTTACTGAAAAATTCAACTTTTTCAAGAGTAAACAAGGTCAGTAAACTGGCAGACTAGCATGCCTCATATTTCTGATGAATATTGCACTAATTCTGTAACATTGTTATGCATCTCTTATCTATAAATGCACAAAGTCAGTAAAACTGCATTGTAATAAAAATGAAAGAAGAAAATTTGCTTTTTTTTCCACAATTAGATACGCATTCTAATTTTATTTAAAACCAGGTCTTTACATGTAATAATTATTACTTTCATGTGCTGCTAGAGTGATGGTTTCAGCAGATTTGAATACTGTTTAGTTTTTCTTTTTTATTCTCAGGTCATAGTCTCAAAACACAACTTGATTTAAAATATTTAATAAAATAAATATACACAAAAATTATTTTTTTATTTAAATGCAATACTGGCAAGATACAGTACAAGTCAACTAGATACACTTATGCAACTTCAACCTATCAGACCTCATTGTATCTTTTCACTGTCTAGAAAAATATTTATCTATTATTGAGTGGGCTTGGAGAACCTACTCAGTGATTCTCAAGGAAAGTCTAATTTAATTTAATGCTTTTTTTCCAGTATCTCTATATTTGCCATGTGTAAATAAAAATATTCCTATTTGAAGAAAAAATGGCATTAATGCAAATGAAAAGAAAACAAATACATCAATACAAAGGAAAAGAAAAAAAACATCAATACAATAAACTTACAAAAATATATTTCTTTGCAGTCCAATCATACAGAATGATGTAAATAAAATAACAAAAATATTTATTTTTGTAGTCCAATCATACAAAATATTTGTTTACAAGAAAATGGATACTCTACTGTTAAATCTATGCCTTCATTCAAATCCTTCACAACCATTTAAAGTATAAAGTAATTTTTGAAGATATTTTATGTTTATAGTCTGAGGCACTGATACCATATAATATAGGATTTAAATTTTAAAAATGGCACATGCTGAATTGTATTAAAAAAACATATTAACATAGTACCATGACATTGATCTTGAACTCTTCTGAAACTACTACATACAATGATAGACAGAAATTTGAAATGATATCAATATTTGCTACTTTCCTCATTTTTCCATCCAAGCACCTCACCACTGACTTAGTGATTAATTTGTAATGATTAAAGTTTACAATAGCTATTGAACCATGATTTCCCTGGTTCCTCTGGAGCTGTATTGTGCCACTGATAGTAATGGGTTCTAGAGTTGCCTTTGGTAAGTACTCTGAAAGAAGTTCATGTAGTTTTCATGTAGTTAAAAGCCATTCACACATCCAGTACCCATCAAATGATGGGTACTGTGGATATTAATGAGATGTCATTAAATTCTCTAAGAGATATTAAGAGATATGGTTTAAAATAAAACTTAGAGGACACACCTGTTTTGGCTGTATTGGCAAAGCCTTAAGCAGGGATATGGTACTGCCATTCAAAAGATAGTGTATCCATAACCGACTTGTTTTATTGATATGTCAAAGTCGGGAGACTACTACTACATACACCTGATTACACATGTGAAAGACATTCATAGAACAATGATGGCAACAGATGTCCACATTCCAGTCATGCTATAATCAATCTGATTTTCTTACAAAATAATAAGTAAATTTTAAAGTATAGCTTTTACAAATCAATGATATACACTTTGGACGGTAGGCACAGTACAGTTCTATTAATAAAAAACATGAACTCTGTATTACCATATAAGATTATAAGCAAAAAATTAACACATACTGGACATAGGCAAAATGACTTCTTTGGAAGAATATCAACACCTGACTCTCTAAAACCTTAATCACTGATTATGACTAGATAAATGCATTGTAATTGTACACAACAGAAATTTCAGTTTACTAAGAATTTTTATGCAGAATTCTTTACTTTTCTTTCTTTGAAGGGAATTGAACCCATGTTGACACAACCTGGTTCTGGTAAACCCAGTCCTTAATTAGACTGATAACATATGCCAAGATCACTAACACAGCAAAATATTGTATCCATGCCCATTTAAGCACATACCAAAACCCCGGAATATACAAAACAGTTTGTTCGGGGTATTTGACAACCAGATTTATGGTAAATGAATCACTCTGTCCTGTCTGCCAGCTGGTGTATGTGTTCGTAAATTTGGTGGTAACTGGAAATATTTATTAGTGTCAGAAATTGAAGTACAAAACTTACAGCATATATTCCATTATTACACATCTTTTGCAACACAATATATCACCATATCACCAATACTTTTCTACTCTTTTACAAGAAAGTTAAAACTAGGAACCCATGATTAATTTTCACTTAATAAATTAGGTAACAGTAAATTAATAAGTAAAGCATAAATATGAATGAATGATGCAAAATTTC
>NC_051418.1:10622250-10622831 GCF_015228065.2 Penaeus monodon | reverse complement strand
TATGATCCCACCAAAGTGCCTCACATTTACAATTAATTATCTGACAATAAACATTAAAGTACGCAAAATCTTACTTACTATTTCTTTTCCAGTAACTAGAAAGAATTTCCTGTAATCTCCAGCTTCTTGTGTCAGAGACAGATGATGGCAGTACAGATGTGTTATACAAATCATGTATGCCAGATGGAGGAAGAGGCTGACGTTGGTGCAGGGATAGATCAGTTGTGACATGAAGGGCTGACACAGGAACTCCACTAGAATGCTGAAACAGTCCTGCACCCTCCATTATCAACTCACACATGTGCTGTGAAAAAAAGAAAACTAATTATATTACAGAAAGCCAAAGCCAAAGAGAGCTAGCACTCCAGAGAACACAAGTGGGAAAAGAATTATTTCCCTTTCCTTATTTACTTAATGTTGAATTAATGTTAGGATGAAGTTATACACCAAACCTTTATTTGCTACAAATGTTGAAGACCTACAGGCTCTATTACAAAATTTCAAAATTACCCTAAGATACTTGTCAAATAATATTCAGGTGTCCTATTACATAATAAAAATGGCATCAGCACAAGACTCTC
>NC_051418.1:10620216-10621527 GCF_015228065.2 Penaeus monodon | reverse complement strand
TCTTTATATTCATTTACAAAGTTATACTACAATAATTACATGTAGTCTGTAGTCAAATGTCAGCAACAGTGTGGTGCCATACACCAACTCACTGCTCAGTAAAGGAATATTCAAGCTGAAGACTAGCCTATCATTCACACCATCATGGTTTTCATCCTCTTCATATGACTGAAAGAAAATCAGAAGGTAAGAAATTAATATTCATACAAAGCTGACTGCCAAAAGTTCATCATTTTCTAAGCCCCTCTGCCTTTCTTTGTGGGCATGAACTTAAAAATGAGCTTTCTGTCTACAAATTATTCTTTTAATTGTTAAAAGAAAAAGATAAAAAACAGAAATCTCTACATAATCTTGTTTAATGGTCATTCACTTCAAGAAAAAATACATATAAATGGACATATTTAGTTAAGAAAGAAAAGTAAAGTGAGTATCTAATCAATAAAGTGAATACCTATTTTCTGTTAAAACTAATAAGGAATGTTTTGAGATATTATACATGGACAAATTCTGAATACTTTGTAATTACAGTTGCTTGAAAGTACCTTTGTACCTAATGTTTATTCCAGTGGTATTATATACAAAAAATCCAAAACAATGTACCATATACATGAGAATCCAAAGCAGCTACTTATGGAAATAAGGCATGGGACTTACAAATAACTTTCATTTTTTCAATTAGTTTTCATATTGAACTACCTGCTCATTGCATTATCATCTTTGACAAACCTTATATACTCATTCCTAATATACTTCAAAATACCATATGCGACAATTCAGTATGTGTGCATTGTAGTACATGGTGACCTGTAGTTCAGAAAAAAAAATTGCTGTTCAAAAAAATAATCAATATTCTCACCTTTACTAGTGGAATGCGTAAGTACTTTCTCATGAGATTATTGAATGAGGGCTGGGTGGACCACACAAGAGGGCCTGAAGCTGTGTCACTGACAATGAGGATTTGGTGCTTAAAGTGGACATCTGCCTGTTCTCTATATTCTGCATGTTTTATCCACAAGCCTGTAGAATAGATGGAAGATAATCGAGATGCTCATAGAGAACTTATCAATCTAAATTCTAAATAAATGTACAGCTAGTTGTAGTAATGCTCTGGCAGTGGGAGTAGGAGAAGAATGAGAATGTGTTATATTTGCCTAGCTGAGTTCAGGCAATACTGACCTCTGTTAGTATTTGAGAAATAACATCTAAAGCTCCTGGACCAAGCAATCACTACCACTGTGCAATTATGCATGTTGTATTAGTGAATGTGTGAATGCATGTGCTAGAAGTGGGGAAAGAACAGACAGACTTGTG
>NC_051418.1:10618646-10620151 GCF_015228065.2 Penaeus monodon | reverse complement strand
ATTTGGATCTATCTAGATATATATCTGAACTGTAACTATACTTATTCTTAAAACAGCTATTAACAGATAACCCTGTCATTTCAAGATCCTATGATCTCATTCAGTTTATACTAATGAAAAAGAAAAAAATTATCCACAAGATGAAAAACATATTTTTTTATATTCATAGTTAATAACATGTAAAATACTATTACTTGGAATGACAAAATTTGTTATAAATATTTTAATATGCATAACGCTATATACATACATCTCAAGTCTATCTATAGGTATCTATATATCTATAAATAACAGAAAGCAGTCACACTATTTGGCCAAATTGATTTTAGTTTTCTATTGCTATTTATCCTCTGATCTTTATGAGAATTATTCCACTACTAGATTTATAGTTCTCTAGACATTTTCATGAAGCAATGGAAATGTTAGAACAAAGAGTTCAGTCAACTGAAGATATGTTAAAAGGTAATCAAGCTCTTAAAACCAACTGGAAGTCTGTTCAAATGGCTGTGCTGTATGGGACTCATCCATTTTGAGCTTCAAAAAAATCTGCAGGATGTCAACTTAATGCTCAGGATCTATGGTTATGATGAAGTTCTTTACTTCAACCCTTTCTATTTTTGGAAACCTGTAATTATAATAGCAACTATATAGTCTCCTTGAATATAAATATGTAATTTATTCTCCATTATTAACATAAGAAAATTTTAAAGCTAGCATTTAAATACAGAGGGAATCCTAAATGTTATTACTTGGCCAAAGGAAGGCGAATCTAGATGCTATTAAGACTCTTTAATGTAACCTAAACCATTTAAATCAACTGCATATTTATGATGAAAGTGTACCCTAACCCAAGCTGTTTTATTTTATATTCCATTACTTACTGTATATTAGCCGAAATGTCACCGTATCCATTCCTGCCTCAAAAGAATTTTACGAAGCCATGAAATGATATGACAAGTATGAGTTTTCTCCCTTGGTTATTTTGGTATATGAACTTGACAGTCTAAGAGTTAATGTGTGATCTAAACGTCTTGAGACCTAATATATGTTATATAAGCACAAATGACAACTAAATGACAGGTTCGTCTCCATCGGTAAAGAAATCCCATCTCTAATTTACATCACTCAAGTTGCAACTCACCCTGGCTGCGATACACAATCAAGAACGGCGATATAACTGTTAACAAAATGCAGAGAATTAAGAACAGTGTAGCTTTTGAACATACACTGGTCTTATGCACAACGACCAGTGGACGCTTATACACATCGTACAACACCATCGCCGTCTGCAGCGGAATTTGTATTGGGTTTGTTTACATTTCCGTTGCGTTCGAGAATAAATATAATTTGACAATCGGTGAAACATATGATTGTTTGGTTTATCGTATCCCAAAGAAGCAATTAAAATTCACTGCGCCACATGTGTCAAGATTTATCATAGATATTGTAATATCCAAGAAATAATATATCTTTAGTACAAATATGGCGGCAGAATTTGATTTATT
>NC_051418.1:10617171-10618240 GCF_015228065.2 Penaeus monodon | reverse complement strand
GAATTGTTTCCGCAGTTTGACCTAATAAAGAAGTACAAGAATATGGAGAAATAAAAAAAGGATTAAAAATGGTATTTTTTCCATGAATGATGTAAAGGTCTTTGTCTATATGCATAAGAGGGAGGACATATTTAAAAGTGATACAACGGCAAGCATAATGTGACTGGAGGCTATGAGAAGCTATGGATTTAGTGGCTCCACGCAATAATGAAGTACGGATAATTGCGGTTTTATAAATAAGCATATAGTTCCTGTACAAAGGAGAGAGAAAGTTTCACAGATGGATTGCATAAATCTGCATGACAATGGATCCAAAATACTTTTCAAACACTGAAGTTATCCCTAGAAAAAACTACAAGCGTGCACAGAGAAAGATAAAATAAAAATGTAGGGTACGATAAAAACTGCGTTGGAAACCATGAGCGATCTTTGGAGAGCCAAAAAGGGGAAGGGAAAGACTCGATGAAAGAAATTCATTGAATGACTGCAGTATCAAGACCCACAAGGGGTTAGTGAGAGAATGCTATGTGACTCGGATCTTGGAACCAATGAGGAAGAAACATGGCATGGAAAAAGTTGATGAAAATGAGGTAAGGAAGGATTCCTCGCGGGAAATTTAAGTTGTGAACAATACTTGATGTAAGGGATGAGTTAACATAAAAATGGAGATGACTGGATGTTTTGAAAGAAAGATGGACAGAGTAAATCACTGTGCAGCTTTTCCGTGGTTTACAAGGAGGAAATATAAGTCCTTCAACTAATTATGATAATCTTGGAAAAGAATGGAGTATAATTTTGTCTTAGACTAAAGTTAATCAAACATCGGGGAAGAGAAAAGACATAACAAGGAAATGTTAGAGTTTAACACATTATCTTAGACAACTTGAACGAATAAAAGAGGCGATCCGCAGTACTAACGTGGACCAGTGATTATGCGAGACGATTTTCAATAAGTGCATATCGATAGCATTAGTTGCGTGACCACAGGACGGGGACATGGATTGTACTAATCAAAATATGATTATTTTCTTAAAATCAAGAGTGGTGGGACTGACAAGGATTATCCGAA
>NC_051418.1:10615609-10616999 GCF_015228065.2 Penaeus monodon | reverse complement strand
CACAGACCTGATCGCGAAGCTTCTATATCGCTCTCCAAAGTAACTTTTTATTTGTTCCTTTCTACATATATGATTGTCTGCGCCGAGGTATCCTTCAGTTTTCGACTTCCAAATTTCTTATACTTTATGAATTATCACAACAAGAATAAATATCCCCAAAAAGTTAATTTCCGCAGAGTATAAGCAATTATAGTCTATGTAATTATCGAAACGTTTCTCAACTATCGTAGTTTACCATGAACGAAGGAAGGTTTTCTTTGTGTATGTTCCAGTAATTAAAAAGTTGAATTATCATGATATTTACCTTCATACCAATAAGTGTCTTGTTTCATTATTTATTTATTGTTGTAATGCAAACGGAGCACAAAGTTATCTATGTATCATATGTAAAATCACAATTTTATCGACAAAGCATGCAAGGGAATAAATCATAATCTAACACGAATCTTACATAATGTTTAACCTATATGAAAGCAATAAAATTCTAAAAGGCATACATTAAAAGTAAGTAATTGAATTCAGAGCCCAAAATATAGATGGAGTAACAAATTCAAACCATTGTTTATACCTTTTATAAGAGTGTATTCTCGCCCCAGGGATTCACGTAGTCGAGATCGGACAGCAAGACGTTCCTCATCCCTCTTCGCCGCCACACCGTAAACATGAAGGCGTCAGGCACGGTATGTTTCTCGATGTTGACGCCGATTATAGGCTTCTCTGGTGATTTTGAGTCGCTATGACGATGGAAGAGAGGAATATAATATGTATGCGTAGTGCTTTTGTAGGAATTTGTGAAATATAAAGGAAAAAAACATGTTTTGAAAAAGAAAGTTGAGTGTTCGGTGGTATTCGGAGTAACGTGTTCGGAAGTGTTATGATACTTGATTTCATGGATTACATGAAGCTGGTTATGCCGCTGTTAGTGTGCGAATATACAATTGGAAACAATAAGTTACCATCTCATGTGAAATTTAAGGACGGATGATAATTGAACTCGTGGATATTTACCGATGAAAATTGGGATCATTCGGTAAATGCGAGATTCCACGGAGGTCGGAACCATCCGTTTCAGTTAGATTGTATGGACATTTTAGGTGTTTTGCAGCAAAATGGCAAAGTGCTTTTATAATTAATTGTGCGATTATGACGAAGTCAAGTATTATTAAAAGATTTTATGAAACCTAGTTGAAACTGCCAGGCTGGCACTGAAAACCTACTATGGTTATCCTTAATCTATAAGTCAGACTCGTTTAAGATTTTTTTTTTTTTTATTGCTGGGGGTGATAAGTCTTCATGGTAATTCGTGGTAATTTGTGCTTTTAATGTGAGGGTTCATGGCTTAGTTTGTGTTGGACTTTCTCTTATGGATGTGGTCTACTTGTAAACTATA
>NC_051418.1:10614667-10615297 GCF_015228065.2 Penaeus monodon | reverse complement strand
CAATATTACTGGGATTTTGCAAGGTATACTTTCTATTCTCTCCAGAGAGAATGAATGTGTTATATATATATAAAGAAAGACCTTTTAGCTAGGTTCATATTTTTATTGGGTAAATATTTATTTATGATTTATGACTATCAAGATGTGTAAAATCAAAGGACACTCATATAAAGGGGGGGAAACAACTAAGCTGTTCAACAAAAAACTATTAGGGTATATCTTTACAATGGAGATGTACTCGCCCGAGACTGGCCCCCAACTGTCACAAAATCTATTCTACAAAGTTACTGCAACTGTATCCATAAAGTAAAGATCAATTAGTAATAGATATGAAGGGATATACCTGGACAATGATTGGCAGGATATCAAGCCTTACCTCCCCGTGCCTTGCAGAGAACAACTTGCCTTGGCAGTATCCCTGAATGAAGTCTTCACATTAGATCCTAGTCGGTAATATGAAAAGGGCATGGTCTTTAATTCCTGATAGTATGGACACACTTGCCAAAGACTGGCCCTAACTTGACTGCACAAAATTTGTTCATTCTTTAGTTGCTCTGACTTGATGAACAGAAGGATGGTGTGCTCTGCCACCCTACACCCCCGGAATACATTGTTTTCACCTCATGATAA
>NC_051418.1:10613608-10614612 GCF_015228065.2 Penaeus monodon | reverse complement strand
GCATATATCGGGGAAATTACAAAGTGAGTCTAAGATAAAATTGATATAGAACAGAAATATATAAAAATGCCAGAAATATGGCTAATGACCTCAGTAGACATACAATGGAAGACTGTGGGCTGATGCACCATCTTTCAAACACTTACAGGTATTCAATCAATCTCTAAAAAATCTACAGACATATATACCACCAAAAGTCCTTGATTATGGTCCACCATAAATAATTGATGCCCTTTTTTTCCTAAACTCTCGTGCATGTAATTACACCATGTTAAATGAGAACTTTTAATTTGAACAGAATACAAGTTATAAAATGTCAGTTTTAAAAGCTGGTGTTGATATATTGAAAAAAGGGCCATGTCAATGGTATATTTTCTACCAGCATTTTACTGCCATTCTACATCTTCCAACCATACTGCTGTTCTCTCATGTTTTTGGTGCACAATAAGTAGCTGAAATTAATTGGTCCTACAGCCAAGGCAAATTGGTAACTAGCTGCATTTACTCAAATAGTCTTTATATCCAGAATTTTGCACATGTACCAAAATTAAGATAATCCATTGGTTAATTGAGTGATGTCTATGTAGTATGAAAAGTATGGGCCAAGGGGAAATTGCTGCCATATAATGGATAAGAGGAACACAAGAATACACAACACACTTGGAGGAAGATTGACTCGGTGGGTCTTTAGGAATGGGCTCATTTGCAGGATTTCAGCAGATTCACAAGGGTGAAGTGTGCCATCTTGAGCTATTCCAGGGAAAGGTCTCTCATTAGGAAGATATTGTCTATATACCGAAACTTGTTCCTACTCGCTTGTACCAGTTGTAGGAAGGTGAATAATACAAAAAATTCCTACTCGCCTGTACCAGTTGTAGGAAGGTGAATAATACAAAAAATTATATGTTACCATCTCTGTATAAATTACCTGGAGGTGTCTTTGGAGTCTGCTCAACAAATAAATGACAGACCTTGGCAAGAAGCAGATAGGAAAACTTGTCTCC
>NC_051418.1:10612559-10613448 GCF_015228065.2 Penaeus monodon | reverse complement strand
ACCTAACAGGTATGTACATGCTGTTCAGCTGTACTTCACCCTACCTTTCACTGAACTTTTTTTTTTTCTTTCTCCAGAACAAAACTTAAAACTTTGGCCTTTCCAAAACATTAATTTGCAGTTTTGTAATAGATTTTTCATTCTCTGTTTGTAATAGATTTTTCATTCTCTGTTTGTAATAGATTTTTCATTCTCTGACATGTACAACTTTTTGTAATGTAGCATTAATTTTAACATACACTTTATATGAATGAGTAATCAGGAGTATATTTTAAGATTTACCTGCTTAACTATAATAAATTTTGATTTTACTCGCACACCTGTAGCGATTCCTGCTTGATAGGAGTATAGCGTAATGTAGCACAGTATAATGTATAAAGTATTCAGTAATTTTTCCCATGAATTGATTGATAGACTGAGGCAGATACAAAATGTGAGCTTGTTCATTTATTAGTCTTGATTCACAGACTTTGGTGTGGATAAGATTCTTGTGCCTGGTATGGTGACATTTTCCTCTTTGCCATTTACTTGTTTTATTTTTATTTTATTTTTTATAGCATCTTATGAATGAATTGGTTTATGGGATTCATAAGTTTAGATTTTTTGTCGTAAGATAATTAAAAGCTTTCACATATTAATGGAAATTTTTTCTTTACAGTTGAAGGAGTATAGCGTGATTGGGCGCAAGCTCCCATCAGAGCTCGTCCCCAATCCCCAGCTTTACAAGATGCGAATCTTTGCTCCTGATGTTGTAACTGCCAAGTCCCGTTTCTGGTACTTCCTCTCCAAGCTTAAGAAGATGAAGAAGGCCAGCGGTGAGATTGTATCAATCACACAGGTGAGTTTGGCATCTACAAACCTCAGAGCATATGGAAGTGGTTACCCCCTC
>NC_051418.1:10611529-10612508 GCF_015228065.2 Penaeus monodon | reverse complement strand
AAACCATTTTGAAAATTGGTATGTCATTTAGTAATTATAAACTATCTTTATATAAAATATTACTGCATTTAATTCTCAGGTCACTGAACGCAAGCCCAATGTTATCAAGAACTTTGGCATCTGGCTTCGTTATGACTCCCGTTCTGGAACCCACAACATGTACAGGGAATACCGGGATCTGACAGTATCTGGCGCTGTTACCCAGTGCTACCGTGACATGGGTTCCCGTCATCGTGCCCGTGCCCACTCTGTGCAGGTTTGTACAAGTGCATTTTTAAGACTATCTTTATTGTATCTGTGCAAATACTTTCATTCTAGATTCTATATTGAATGAATTTATTCTAATGCTCGGATGAAATCCACGCTGTGCACTTTTTTTTTATTATGGGAACTAGATTTGAGACTTCAAGAGACTGTTTATTCCCTTAGATTATGCGTGTGGAAAGGGTGGCAAGCAGCAAGTGCCGCAGACCAGCCATCGTCCAGTACCACAACTCTAAGATCAAGTTCCCCTTCCTTCCCCACTCCAAGAGGAAGAACATGAAGATGGACCGCATTACACCCAAGATCCCCATGATTCCAACTTATTAAATATAATAAATGGTCGGGTGAATTAGGTTGTTTTACTAAAACCAAAATAGGCAGGGGTTGTGCACTTCTGACATGAAAAAAGCCTGATTGTAGAATGTGAAAAAATATATAGGAATATTTAATTTAATAAATACAGGGATACATCTAAAGTGAGGAATGGCTTGATGGTAGCTAACATTGTCTACATTATATCAAAATGAGTTAACAGAACTTTCTTCTTCAAATCGAACCAAGCTTCAGTATGCTAATTGAAAGATTGCAAGAGAAATTATAGTATTTAAAGATTAGAAAAACACATTTTGGGAATGCTAATTTTAAAAATTAGTTTGTTTTCTTTCCTATGTAGAATTTAGTGTTATACTAGAGGGCTTCACCCCTAAACCCCACC
>NC_051418.1:10607336-10607975 GCF_015228065.2 Penaeus monodon | reverse complement strand
GCACTAAATGATATATGCAAGTAAAAGGCATAAATAGGCAACATAATTTTATCTTATAGGTGTTTATTTCATTATCATTTTTATTATTTGTTAATAAATTTCATGGAAGCTTTTATCTAGTGAGTGTAAGCTGTAGGCAGTCTGATAAACCACATTCTAGGCCCGTGATATCGAAAGGCATTACCCAGTGGAACACCGCCTGGCCCGTGACATGACAATCATAGCGCACTCGAGGGAAGCAAAAACTATCTGCATATACGTCAGCTATTTTTTCCTTGATACATTGGTTTAATGCACTTAAAAAACGAAGAGGAAGCAACCACCACGATTGTGAGTTACACTGTAGTTTGACAGGAAAGCCCGAAATGTGTGTAATAATGTGGATATTCCTGTTGTAGATGTCTGCTAATATTAAACATCTTCATCCTTTTCAGCGCCCTGTTCTTGTAGTTGTAGTATATTCCATAATTCCTCATTGTCAAGGGGGAATAAGAGACTTCAGAAGGAAGATCCATGCTCGAACTTTGCGCCAAATGAGTTCCATATATGTTCGCATTAGAAAATAAGTACTATAACTATTCATACTTTCAAGCAAAATAAGTAAAGAAAGCATGTACAACTGTATATTAAGACACCAAT
>NC_051418.1:10607139-10607302 GCF_015228065.2 Penaeus monodon | reverse complement strand
TCAAATTTTGTTTTGATTGGCGGGGGTCAACGAATATCGAAGGTCAAACTCGATTTTTCTCCGTCCTTAGAGAAAGGATAAGCCACGGTGAACAGCTGGGCCGGGATAAAATCACCGCATATCTTTGGTCCCTTCTATAACAAAGAGTAGTGTGACCGTGGTT
>NC_051418.1:10604351-10605503 GCF_015228065.2 Penaeus monodon | reverse complement strand
ATAAGAAAACCGTTTGACAGTCCTTTCCAGAAACTCTCGAGGATATCCCAAACATCCTTAACATGAATAGGGAAATGCAGGGTATTCTGGAGTCTAGGGTGAGTTGCTAGTTTTTTTCTTTCCAGAGGCTTTGCAAGTCTCATCGTAGGAAAGAACAGTGGCGTAGAACAAGTTCACATATTGAAGAAAACCAGACATGTTTTTATCACTGCTTCTGTGAACATTGCCCAGGTATGCCTGAAGAACCTGCTTTTACACAATAACGCAGAGCTGACTTTTAACCTTTCAAGACATTGTGCGGCGTAGTGAAAAAAACACATGGGTAGGAGTATATTTGGAATATATGGAGGTTCCGCTCACCTTAAGGGAAAAAATATCTGAATTCATCCTTAAGATTTACCGCACCATACGTATAAACTTTTAAGTACTTGCGCCGTTGTAAAGCATGAAGATGATTCAGTATGCTGAAATTTTCAAATTTCTGTTTTCAATGTAACATTGGAATTGTAATATTTTATTTGAATGTTTTTTATGCTTTAGGGGAGACTATGGAAATTAAAGGAGAGTGAAGAATATTACTTGTTTAAGGCGACTAAAATAAAGGATAACTACTCATTTTTAATGTCTAATAATCATATGCGGACAATAAATTGTAATACCTCAGGGGACTAAAATAAATAATGGAATAACTAACCAGTAATTCAATATGTATATGAATTAGTAATGCTCAGTTTATGGTAACTTTCTTAGAAATTTTTCTTTACAAAATTTAAATAACACCACACAATAATCTTTGTAAAAATTACATACACATATATATTGGTTTCACAAATATAATTCATATACTGTATGTGAATGCCCATGGATAGCTGCCTATTTTACCCATGGGAATGTAAAAATTCGATAACTCGTTCAGCAGCAGCTATCGGAAAAGAAAATAATTTTCTACTAGGCAGATGAATTAATATTCAATGTAAGTCGCTTTTCCAAATTTTATAATTTCTACAACGGACAGAGCAGTGTTTCTGAAAGGTCTCCAGGGTTGTAGATACTGCAACCATCAACGAGCTGTCTAGACTGCAAACATTAGACTGGTGTTGCTACCACAAATAATTTTCTGCCCCTCAGAGTAACAGTGATTACAGATTTTTT
>NC_051418.1:10603890-10604097 GCF_015228065.2 Penaeus monodon | reverse complement strand
GAGCTAATAAGTCTTTATCGCTGACATTAGATGGCGATGAATAAGGTCAGTCATCACCTGTTTCTTTGGAACCTATAATTCTTTATCACTGACTATGGATGGTGACAGCAAAAAGTCCCACTCCATCATCATGTACATTCAGTGAAATATAGATATAAAACAAGATGTCTAACAGATGTTCATGGTGGAAAACGACTCTGATAGATA
>NC_051418.1:10601992-10602073 GCF_015228065.2 Penaeus monodon | reverse complement strand
TAATTATTCAGTACCCCCTTTTATCATTGTATCGTTTATTTTACATAGGCATTATAGTTGGTTTGCGTTTGACAGCAGATG
>NC_051418.1:10601411-10601969 GCF_015228065.2 Penaeus monodon | reverse complement strand
TCGCCGATAGTGTTACGAAAACCATCCTACATGTGGGATTTAAATAGATGTAGTCGATATTAAAACATATGACGTAGAATTTCTTGTTCAAAAATATGCATTCTTGCTTTAGAACTTACCCAAACAGAAAGGAACACCCACATAAAGGTGAAAAATCTCTTTGTTCATTGATCAGTTCAATTTTAGTAGCATATGAAAACATGAGAAAAAATACATAGTGTTTAATAAAATATCCAAGGAAAAAATCTGCATAAAGTATGAAATTCCTTTAAGAAAGGCTTACATACATATCAATTTCCGCCAGAGTGAAATGAGCGTAAAATAAAGTACATTAATAAATGTTCATTCTTACAACATACGCAGTATATGGAAAACGTGTTAGACGTTATCGTTTTAATGGGAATTTTACTTATCCTTATCTTAAAGTGCCCACATGAAACGTTTGATGGTTCTCTATTCTAGTTTATTTTTACAGGTCTTCACATCCTCATGGATAGTGCTTTAGATGTATTGGTATTCAAAATCAATGTGAACTCGATTTTCATTCGATTAACCTTC
>NC_051418.1:10599443-10599987 GCF_015228065.2 Penaeus monodon | reverse complement strand
AACGAACAATAGAACTGCCTTCCGCATAACAATTGAACTAACTAGATTCCCAGCATGTTTTTTTATGCACTTTTGAATCCCTTAAATCAAATCAAATCAAGTGCCATGCGATTTGGAAGTGGGGATTTCATGAAGAAGGAATGTATAACTGTAAAACGAAGATTATCTTGGTATTTTATTTTGACTAAAACAAAGATGACATCGGTGAATGAATATACTATAAGAAAGATATATGGATGAAAATTGAAAAAAATATAACAGATTTATACAGTAGAGGGAGGAGATTGCTCTTATATTTTTATTGTTACTGTAGATGCCGAAACGAGCGGTTATTTAGATGTATTTTGAATGCAACCTGCGGAGAACAGAGAATAATTCTAAGCGATTTGCGGATGTAGAAGGGATACTTGGGTCACTGACTAGCAAATTAAATTAATAAAAAAAAGCAAATACAGTGAATAAAGAATATAATACAAAATTACCTCTATCTCAGCATGGACTAATATAACTACACTTCCGTCTGTATGTGCTACAAATAACTGTT
>NC_051418.1:10599032-10599414 GCF_015228065.2 Penaeus monodon | reverse complement strand
TCAGTAAACAGGATATCAAAGTGAGACATATCTAGTGTCAATAAATCTGTGGTAGCTTCACCTACAGCCACTTCTCAATTTGTAAATGTTATTTCCCAATATAACAACAGTATTTGAAATGATGAAGTCGTTTTATATAATCCTGTTGTTATTCGTAAGGTAACGAACCTTTTCCCCAAAAAAATTATGAATGGAAAACTCCACAAAGTCCGAGAAATCAGAAACTTCCGAAGCCGCAGAATTTCAGGGCTTGCGATAAAAGCTTGCAGTTGTATATCTGACGTTGTTTATATTACATAAACGTGCTACGGGATAGATAAATGAAAAGGATAAGTAAAAGTATCTTATTAATTAGAATACGATGAAATTGAGAAATTTTGTC
>NC_051418.1:10596564-10598732 GCF_015228065.2 Penaeus monodon | reverse complement strand
GTTGGGGGGTGGGGGTTATAATCAGCAAAGGCTACACTAACGTCTTAAATCATATTACGTATATTATTCCACACTTCCTTCGCTGATCGGGAAGCGGAGGGAGATTCCAAGAGGTTTCGAAACCCAAACGAAAAATCCTACCCGCCTTCCTGTGGTGTAGCGGTGGATCACGCGGTCTTCTTCCAGCCAATCTCGCCGTCTTGTGGGCTCCCGTTGGCGCCGTTGCAAGTCGGTTGCCCTGTCTTTCAACAATCACTAAACCCGTCGGTATGACAAGGGACATGAAGCATTCCGCCATAAGCATCAGTCTGCACAAGGCTTCCGTTAGACCTACAACTCTGTCATTCAGCCGACGAGAACCTTGTGTAAATCAAAATACGTGGGCAGTTTCAAAGTATCTTCTCACGTCTGGTCGTCTTGTTTGAAAAAAAGGCAAGTTCATTCAAAATTGTTGACAGCTTTGTTATAGGATACTACTATTATGTCATTCAAAAATTATTACCAGATACATAATTTCACTTAGGTGTTTCGTAACCACTTGGATTCCGAGCATTATCATTATCACTTGTCTAGTTTCAACAGCACTGGTGTATCATAGAAGACAATTTATATACAGTCACTCGTTAAGAAGCGCGTTGTAATTACGCCCTTCTCGTATATATCTCGAATTTAATCATTAGAGATTGAACCTTACTTTCCCGTGTGAAATGACGGTTTGCCTGACATTTTATGAACAGAAACAATGGAGATTTTCCCCTCATATCCAGAGAATTTAATGTAGAATGAAGTATATGCGACTAATGGGACCAACTCAGAAAGGTCGCAAGCATACACATTTATATTACTCTTCAGTGAATATTAATAAAATAAATGTTTGTAAATCTGCTAAGGGAAACTCATAGTAAATTGTTTGCTGTGGAGCTGTCGAAAAAAAAAAAAACAACTTGCATGTGATTAATTAACAATATTTTTCATTGTGTCAATGACAGTCATGACAAGGGACGATGTCCTTGAATGATAAAATATGCCTAGCGGCAAAGTTCATTATCAAAAGCTTACTTAAGCTTTTTACTTAATGTTAAAAGATTCAAATGCATTCTGCGCATAAACATGCACAAGGTAGGTCTTCGTCTTCATATCGGAAGTGCTTTTTAGACAAAATATGAGAAGGAAAAGCGCCTTATCCAGAAGATTCTCTCTCTCTCTCTCATTTAATCTCCTTTTAAAAGTCTGTATTGTACGTCGCTCATTACATTACACTACTCAATACAACAATTTATATCTGGACATTTATCATATTCAATTTCGAGTTCAGTGTCTACAAACCCTGAGATATTTAACTATCTAACTGAAAATCATTGAGGCTTAAATAATAACTCAGTATCATTCATAATTTCTTTGACTGCGGCACATGCGGCCCATGTTTGCCATCGGGTCACTGTAGTTATGCTCCTTTCATATTAAAGTACTATGACGTCAAACTTACAATCCGTATTCATCTTTAGGAACACTGACTTAAGCTTTAGCTCTTCTCTGCTTGAGTTTCTCGTGCACTGCCTTACGCTCAATTTTATGCTCCGCTGTTCCGACAAATATGTTTTTATCGAGGAAGTTAGGTGATACCCTTGTGTCTATGCAGACTGCATATATTCTTCCTCAGACATGTCATTATCTTTGCACATTATAAGCGTCTTTAAAAGCACATACAGTCTTACCCTGCATCACATCAGAAGACATGCGCATAGCACAGATATCTTTTTTTTTATGTTACGTGGAATTAGAGACAATTCGGCAGAAACTTTTTATCGGATTTTCGATGTTGCACATACTTTGGAAAACGGACTATGAAGACCATAAAATCATGCCCTTTCCTCATTGTAATCATACATAGGCTAAACTCGAGAGTATCCAAATCTGCAACAGATGATTGATGAAGGTTGACACTATCACTGGAAAAGTGACTTTCGCGGATAAACCAAACCGTAAGATTTCAGGAACTAATATTTGGTAACGTGACACGCATAATCTGAACCAGCAATGGCAGCTGCACTGTGTTGATAATACAAATAATGATTGTAGCAAAAATACCAGCAACGTTGGTGTTGATTTGTTTGTGAAGAACAGCAATTGGAGAACGTTGCTAAGCAACGATTTTGAGGTGGTGAGGA
>NC_051418.1:10595564-10596479 GCF_015228065.2 Penaeus monodon | reverse complement strand
AGTAGTTTAAGATTAATACAAGCATGGAACATCTGACTCTGCAGTATGTACAATAATTCGGAGTGCGCAAAGCTGCAGTTCTTATATCAGAAAATGAGGGAATCCTATTCATTTTAGCATATGATTGTCTTCAACATTTGAATCTAATGACTTCTGTTCAGTGGAGTGGTGAATGAGACGCCTTTTAGCAATATTGCTTCTTTGCTTTTATTTCTCATAATTCATACAGTTGTCATTTTGTATGGGTCTGCCGATTTATAAACAACTACCATTGAAATCTGAATGAGAAAATCAAAATCATCGTTTTCATTATTTTCGTTTGATCTACACGATAATTTGAGCTAAAGAAAATGTAATGCTTTCTGTCAGGCAAGGGAAACTACTCTAACGTGATATCTATCGCAACATAGTTTATGTTTGAAATTGCTTGATTACTATTTTTTACAAACTGTGGAGTGTTGGTAATATAATAGCATATTGTACCATGTATAATATACATTTATAATTGTAAGTCAGATGCAAATATGCACTTATAGTGTTTTTAGTGTATAAATATACAAGTTTACATTTTGACGGTGACGGATGTCACTCTCGATGCCAGAAAATGCAACTGGCAGTAGACGGTAAAAGCCGAAGCGTACTGGTCATTAATAGTAATTGCTTACAAGCAAGATCTGTTCACTCTCATGTCAGCTCACGCGAGTAACCTTGAGTCTCCTTCCAAACTAGTCCACACTTATATCTCGAACAACGGGCACGTTGTTGGTATCACCTTGCCCAGAGTAAGGTCGAAGAACCTTGGTGCAGGCGGTGCCACATTCATGCTTAGAACAGCGAATACGTTGTGTCTGTCATTGTATCTAATAGAAGACTTCTGAGGAAAAAGAAATTACTCTGTAATGAATACAAGACTTC
>NC_051418.1:10592262-10594394 GCF_015228065.2 Penaeus monodon | reverse complement strand
TTGGAAAAGAAAATATACTGGATAATTTACCTAATTCTGCAAAGTTTGATTGCATTTGTGTGAATATTCATCATCATACAGGGATCTGGTGCAGCAATATATTTTCTCTCGGATATAAGCAGGAAACCAGAAACAACTAGACATATCAGCAATAATATTAAAGAACTGCTTTCAATTTAGATAACGATATTGGTAACAGATAATGATGATAGATTCAATTGAAGAGATTTAAAAACGCATAGGATAATCACACAGAAATATATGAATTGTTCCTTGGCTTTACTCATTTCTAAAGTTAGGCGAGTACTGATTTCTGATGCAAAACTTAAGAGCTAAGAATCATAGCTGTCGCCTGATGGTGTAACTGTTTCACCACACTCGTCCATCATGATCTATAAAACGTATTTGAAGAGGCTTGGTTAATAGTGTACACGATATAAATATACATATAACGACTGTATTTAGATATTATGAATAATGTACGATACACAAATAGCTGGCATTGGCCGAGTCCATCTGACCTTCACATCAAGAATCTACGTTATTCCCTAGTGCAAGGTATTGCAGTTCTTAACACTTGACCATATGAAATAACATCGTAGTTAAAAAAAAAATAGAAACACAAAGTAAGGTGTATCATGCTTAAATAATTGCGAAATATCTGGCTAGGAGCGTCAAAAGATGCGGTTTACTCCCATGATTACTACAGCGTGACGAATGTTGAATGTTCACATCTCGGAATTACTCATAGTCAGCGGGGGAGAAAACGTTCTTTTGAAAGCTATAAACATTATTTCTCATTTCATTATTATCGAGGCTCTTTTTCGTTTAGTTTAATTGACGTTTGGAGGATATACATTTTGAAGTTATTACAGGGCAGAGGCGTTCAATTATAACCTTTAAACATGTGCGGCATAAGGCAAATTAATATTTTAGCTTTAGATATTATCATTACCTCTTCGAAAAAATTAGCATACTATGTAATAAAGATCTGATAGAGAAGAAGAGAGCAAAATGTCCCCCAAAGTGAATAAAAACGGCGATAGAAATATCTTAACCCTCAGTGCATTGTTGGAACCTCAGTGTGACAACATGTAAGGCGGCAGAACCTCGTGCAAAACATCACAATTTCGGGAAAATGGTTTCGCGATATTCCTGAGGGACACCCGACGTGACCTCCACAAGGCATAACATACATGCTGAAGACAGTGAGTAAAGTTGGAGTGCCGTGGGAGTAGCGTTTGTCCCTTAAATATAAGGCATGATTGTTAAGCTCCGACTGTTGTGAGAAGAGTCGGGGTTGAACACTGAACAGCTGACTCTTGCCTGAGGTCAGCACTCGCGCAAGGTCGGCCTGCTGAGTAAAAGGCCCTTTGGCTCTGCTTTTTTTGGCTTGCAGTCGCATTGCTCAGAGGAGACATCTGGTTTGCCTGTGGCTTGTTACTGCAGTTGCCAGGTGTGTGTGTGAGGTGCAGAGTGGTGTGGGCTGCTGCTAGCCAGGGGTGTGAGGACAAGTTATGCAGTTCTGCTGATGTTGTTTTCGTATTCAACGAATTAAAGGTGTATGGTTGTTTTTATTTGTTTATTTTTTAAAATCTTAAATTGTTACAAGTGCTGTTGATACCATAAGGATTACAGGAACTAAAATATTGTGGTTGGCAATTTTCTTATTAATTTGTATAAACAAGGTATTAATCAATATATTTTCAAATTTGTAAATTTTCATATATGTACTTACAGCTTAGAAAATTATTACAATTATGCATTTTGATGATCTTGTGCCAGTAGTAGGAAAAGTTTGTTAATCTGTTGTTTATCTGTTATTAACAAGAGGCTAATGTTAATTACAACAAAATTGAGCTGAGGTTAAAATGGAAGGATGGACAAGAACAAATTTTGATCATTCCTATTTCTTATGTTTAAGGTGGCTTTCAGCTCATCTTTTGCCAAGGTTAGTCACTGATTATTACCCATTTGGCTAGGCATAGTTGCATGGTCTTGGAGACTGCCTGTATGCATTGCTAACCTCCTGCTTAGTCTTTTAATGGACAATAAGAACTATAGTATGAATATTGAATATATCATATGCTACCTATTGCAGAACACGAAATTGGGAAATACATAGTGGCGAA
>NC_051418.1:10590895-10591954 GCF_015228065.2 Penaeus monodon | reverse complement strand
TTGCAAGGTTGAATGGCTGTGTGAAACTAAAAAAATTCCAGTTAGAGATCTTTAGTTTCTCCATGTTATGATGGATAACCATTAACCTGTTGCACTAAGAGCCTAAAATATCAAGTTGCCAAAAGTACAGACGTCTTACACTGAAATCTGTTTGGGAGGTTTAGTGGTTTCAGTAATTTGTCATGTGTCCCCATAGTTGGGACGTTGTTTACAAAAGTATTCAAAAATAAGAGTTTTTGGCCAGCTTTCAAAGGCTGTATCTTGAAGATGTAAAACTTTTCCATGCTGCTTAGGGCACCTTGAGGAATGTAGCTAGAACCACACAAACTGTTAAGTTGCCTCAAGACAATATCGATATGCTCAGGCTGGGAATTTAGCAGTCAGTTATGTCTTGACACTTATAAGCAATAAATTAAGGATTAATATTTATTGCTTACTAAACTTATGGACAGCATAGGTGCACATATCCCAGGCTAGTGTAATAATTGTAAAATAAACAATACTAGTGGCAAAGGAGCTGCAGATGTAGTGAAAGAGTGGCTTTACTGAATAGGAATGCTTATTAAAGACATGGGTAACTGTGTACATTATTATGTGTATGAGTAACAAGATTTTCATAGAGAAGATTTATAATTTGAATTTTAATTTGTTGTATTAGAGATATGTTCATTTTAGCAAACTTTCTCTTCCAGGGTTTACCTCAAAGCATCCATATCTCACAAACTTGGGGAGCTTTGGAAAATTGGAAATTTGGGGGGAAACTAGATATATAACGGTTCTACATAGTTTTTTTTAAAAAGGAAGCAGGGGCTTTCTTACAATTTCTCCCCCCACTGGCAACTGTGAATTACTGCAGTTGTGGTTGTCTGTCCCTAACAGTTTTGGGGCAGTTGGGTTCCAGACTTTAATTCTTGGGGATAAAATTTGGAAAAATAGACTCTTGTTCAGCACAAATAGTATATATGTACAAAATTTGTAAGTCTTATAGAACAATGTGATCACACAATTTTTTATCAGGGAAAAAAAAAAATTTAAAGAGCGCTCCCGTAAAAAATGGCA
>NC_051418.1:10590409-10590669 GCF_015228065.2 Penaeus monodon | reverse complement strand
GGAGGGGGAAAACTCCCCCGAGGGGATCGTTTTATAAAAAATTACCAGTAATTCTTATTTTAGTTTGTGCCGAAATGTTATGAAGAAAAATCCTTGTGAATATCCATTTATTATTTTTTTAAAAACCTTTGTCATGCACTGAAAAAATATTGAAAATGTTACAAAACACCTCTGCATCTGCAGCTCAAAAAACTTTGCACCAGAAAAATGACTGCCATCTGATTTTAACAATATATAACTTTTAATTTGGGTTTAAAGAG
>NC_051418.1:10588048-10589680 GCF_015228065.2 Penaeus monodon | reverse complement strand
AACTCTGCTATACTGTTGTGTATTAAAAACCCCGTTTTATCTTGCCTGAATTACGGGTTGTTTCCGTATTTGAAGCCCCACAGAGAGAGTGGCCCAACAATATGTGATACTTAACATTTTTGGGGTTGAGATTGTAGATTTGGATGGAAGGACCACAGCCAGTGAAATTAAAAGAGAGAATATAAATTCTAAAAATCCAATGGGGGGCTTTATGATATTTAAGCAGGGTGTTTTTAATATTTAAAGATAGCGTTATAGTCTAGTAGTAAAAAAGGTCACCAGATTTAAAAATTCCCTCAGAGGAAGTTTTTTCAACTGCTAGCTATTCGTTATGGTATATCATATTAAGAGCAAGTATCAGGGAGCTCAGTATACTTTACCCATTCACACTTATACACCTAGCATGCTCTCATACATACACACTCACACCGCAGTCATGTTTGAATACACTCACAGTTGTACTCAGGGTTTGTTCACAGTTACTCAAAACTAAAGTAATCTCACCACCCCCCCCCCCCACTCAAACCCAGTATTCCCCTTTCTTCAAATTTTTTTCCACCCACTCACCATTCACCATTCACTCCAATTTACCCCCCCCCACCTCCAAAAAACCCTTTTATTCATTCACCCCCCTACCCCTCACCTTTTTTTGCACAATTTTTTTATCTTCTTAATTTAAGGTGGGAGCACACAAATAATCTGGGGTTTATTTACCCCAAATATTGTGTAATAAATAAAAATAATTTTAAAAAGGAAAAATTAAAAAAAATACTTTTTTATTAAAAAAGTAAAAAAAAAATTTAATCTCCCCTCCCCTCTCCCCTACCCCCCCCCTCCCCCCCCCCCCCTCTTCCTCTCTCCCCCCCCCCCCCCCCCCCCCCCCCCCCCCCCCCCCCCCCCCCCCCCCCCCCTCCCCCCCCCCCTCCCCCCCCCCCCCCCCCCCCCCCCCCCCCTTCCCCCCCCCCTCCAACCCCCCCGCTCCCCTTCTCCCCCCCCCCCCCCCCCTTCCTTCCTTTCCTTCCCCCCCCTTTTTTTCCCCCCCTTTCCCCCCTCCCCCCCCCTCCCCTTTTTTTTTCCCCCCTCCCTCCCCCTTTTTCCCCCCTCCCCCCCCTCCTTTCCCTTTCCCCCCCTTTCCCCCACCTTTTTTATTCTTTCCCCCCCTCCCCCCCTCTTCCATCTCCCTCCTCCCTCTTCCCCACCTTTCCCCTCCCCCCTTCCTATTCCCTTTTCCCCCTCCTCCCCCTTTCCCATTTTTCCCTCCCCTTCCCCCCTTCCCCCCTTTCCCTCCCCCCCCCCCCCCCACCCTCCAAATTTCCCCCCTATTCCCTTTTTCCCCCCCCCTCCTTCCTAACCCCCCCCCCCTCCTTTCCCCTTTTTTCCCCTCCCTCCTTTCCTCCCTTTTTTTACCTTTCCCCCCTTTTTCCCCTTTTTTTTCCCCCCCCCTCCTTCCCTTCCTTTTTCCCCTTTTCCCTCCCCTTTTTTTTTTCCCCCCTTCCCCTTTTTCCCAATTTTTTCCCCCTTTTTCCCCTCTCCCCCCTTTTTTCCCCCCCCCCCCCCCCTTTAAAAAAATTTTTTGGGGGGGTTTTTTTTTTTAAAAAAAAAAAATTTTTTTTTTGGGGGGATTTTTACCCT
>NC_051418.1:10587696-10587909 GCF_015228065.2 Penaeus monodon | reverse complement strand
TTTTTTAAAAAAAAAAAAAGGGGGAGAGGAAAAAAAAAAATATTTTTATACACAGTGTCACATGATATGCTGTAATTTTTTGGGGGGTGAAAACAAAGTATTGATTCCTCCCGTTATCATTATGCTCTCATGTGACTGTTGCCCACAGCCTAGCATACGATTTTGTAGATTCTTGAATGCTTTACAATTTTTCTTGTGATGATGGATCAGCTG
>NC_051418.1:10585302-10585424 GCF_015228065.2 Penaeus monodon | reverse complement strand
TTTTCTTTTATTGGCATGGCTTTTTAGTTTCTTGCTTTATTATTTTAATTATTTTGATCATTGTTGTAATTATTATTTTTTTTTCTCACTTTTTTTTTGGTTAAATTACATTTATATTGTTA
>NC_051418.1:10583110-10585184 GCF_015228065.2 Penaeus monodon | reverse complement strand
GAATTTCCCACAATTTTTCTTTTTGTTAATATTCTTATTTTGCTTGCTTGCTTGCTTTTCCAGGTAATGTTTTTCTCTTGTCAGTGATATTGCTTTAAGGAGAGACTCTCCTGTCTCTCTGATACACGTTTATATATATGACCTACACTTCCCACCACTAGATATACATAAACTCGTAACACTCAAGATGCTTGGCAGATGCACAAAAAAGGGGAGGGGGATTTAACAGTATCATGCTTTTGGAGATAAGCTAATCCTCCTTGATGAAGCAGGTAGCTATTTTTAAAAGAACGTGAATATCTGTATGAAATAATAGTTACCACTCCATTACTTGATAAACTAGAGCAAGAATGCTTATGATGTTAGAGTATCTTAATGCCATAGGTTACAAAGCCATTAGTATTTTAGTATGTAAAAACGAAAAGAAAAAGAAAACTCATATAACACAGAGAAGTGCCTATGCTAAATGCTTAATATTTTTTTCTCAACCTTGTACTAAAATCTGCCACGAAGTTACATCAATGCCACTTCCTCTGTTAATCACTCTAACATTCAGTTGCATTTCTTGATAAGGTTTCTTGTTATCATGTTAAACACTCAGGTTTAGAACCATATCAGTTGTCCCCCAAATTGTCAGTTGATTTAGCTTACACACCAATATATGCAGCAGATATGAGGGAGACCTTTCTACAAGGTGCTTAAACAAGTCCTGTGATATTGTATGTCAATATATTTAAAAAAAAAGAATCTCATAGGAAACAATATATACTGATATATTCAGTTATATAGAATTTGTAATAGCGTATCCCTTCTATTGTTATCATATACATGTTCATGTCACAACCATAATAATCATACTGTAAAAATCAACTCATGTAATTAATTGACCATCAGTATCAGCCTCTGCCAGTTCAAAAGTCTGTCGTATCAATTGCCAGCTAAGGATAAGAGACACTTTCTGAAACCAGAACCTCTATCATTTTCACATTTATTTCTCCTTCACTGCCAAAGAGAGAGAAAAAAATCATAATAGTAAATGTGTAAATTCATCAATTGCAGATAGAAATAACATGCCTGATGTACAAGATAGAAACTAGCCTGCCTAGACAAGAAGAAGGAACATTCACACAAAACAACACCCTTTCCTTAATTAAAAACTACAAACACTGCCTAAACTGTTTACCTGACTCTGCATCTCTTGAATGCTGATGTCACACAAGACACTGAACACCTCTCTCCAGTAGCAATATGCAATGAAGACACCTATGTAATATCTCCTTACAGAGGAGATATTAGAGGATGTTATTATACAATATTGTGGATACCTTACAGAAGGATAATTTCTATTATAGTACCCATTTCCAAATACTGAAATTGTTACGTTACTCTGTATTCCTGTTCCATTATACATAATTCATAATTCATATGGTTGTATTGTAAATACTCTCAAACAAACCAGATCAGCTGTTACTATTCTATTGTTTCTATATTTTAAGTAGACACATTATTGTATTGGTAGGGCAGGGCGAGGGGAAAAAATGAATGCACATGCTAGATGTGACATAAGCATTTGTATCAAATGAATCTTTTCCTGGAAGTACAACATAAACAGGATTCACTGGTCTCTGGGGATCTGAGTCATGGCATATCCTTTATTTTATTTAACACTGCTGTCTTGGACTTGAACAGTTTTACCTGGTGTTTATCATTGCATAACAGTTATTTGTAAATGACTTGCTCTATAAGAAGCTCATTCATTCATTCAAAGAGAATTTTTTAAAATTTATTTCTTAGCTCAGTTTGTATTTCCCCAATGTGACTTTAGCTGTCAGTTTAAGGTCTTTTGGTTCTTTGCAGCCCAGTTTAGCCTTTGTTTTCTCTTTGTCCCTTCTTTTGTCTACAGGAAGCACTCTGATAAGGTCTGGACTACAGAGGTGAATGAATTTCTTGGGATTTTGTTTTAAATTAGTCACTGTTTAATTTTTTTGGGTTTGTTTGTGTCTAGCATGGAAGAAATCTTTAATAATCATTACAAAATGTTTTGTGGGGAAAAAAGTCTTGATTGCTCTCATTA
>NC_051418.1:10577244-10579526 GCF_015228065.2 Penaeus monodon | reverse complement strand
CCACAAAGGGAAAAGAAAAAAAGAGGGAGCTGGGAATAATGAGGCAATCAAGACTTTTTTTCCCCAAAAAATTTTGTAATATTATTAAAGATTTCTTCCATGCTAACACAAAAAACCCAAAAAATTTTAAAAAGTTTACTAATTTTAAAACAAAATCCAAGAAATTCATTCACCTCTGTAGTCCAGAAACCCTTTTCAGAGTGGCTTCCTGTAGGCAAAGAAGGGACAAAGAGAAACAAAGGCTAAACTGGCTGCAAAGAACCAAAGACTTAACTGACAGCTAAAGTCACTTGGAAATAAACTGAGCTAAGAAATAAATTTTAAAAAATTCTCTTTGAATGAATGAATGAGCTTCTTATAGAGCAAGTCATTTACAATAACTGTTTGCAATGATAACACCAGGTAAAATGTTCAAATCCAAGACAGCAGTGTTAAATAAATAAAGGATATGCATGACTCAGATCCCCAGAGACCAGTAAATCCTGTTTATGTTGTACTTCCAGGAAAAGATTCATTTGATACAAATGCTTATGTCACATCTAGCATGTGCATTCATTTTTTCCCCTCGCCCTGCCCTACCAATACAATAATGTGTCTACTTAAAATATAGAAACAATAGAATAGTAACAGCTGATCTGGTTTGTTTGAGAGTATTTACAATACAACCATATGAATTATGAATTATGTATAATGGAACAGGAATACAGAGTAACGTAACAATTTCAGTATTTGGAAATGGGTACTATAATAGAAATTATCCTTCTGTAAGGTATCCACAATATTGTATAATAACATCCTCTAATATCTCCTCTGTAAGGAGATATTACATAGGTGTCTTCATTGCATATTGCTACTGGAGAGAGGTGTTCAGTGTCTTGTGTGACATCAGCATTCAAGAGATGCAGAGTCAGGTAAACAGTTTAGGCAGTGTTTGTAGTTTTTAATTAAGGAAAGGGTGTTGTTTTGTGTGAATGTTCCTTCTTCTTGTCTAGGCAGGCTAGTTTCTATCTTGTACATCAGGCATGTTATTTCTATCTGCAATTGATGAATTTACACATTTACTATTATGATTTTTTTCTCTCTCTTTGGCAGTGAAGGAGAAATAAATGTGAAAATGATAGAGGTTCTGGTTTCAGAAAGTGTCTCTTATCCTTAGCTGGCAATTGATACGACAGACTTTTGAACTGGCAGAGGCTGATACTGATGGTCAATTAATTACATGAGTTGATTTTTACAGTATGATTATTATGGTTGTGACATGAACATGTATATGATAACAATAGAAGGGATACGCTATTACAAATTCTAAAATAACTGAATATATCAGTATATATTGTTTCCTATGAGATTCTTTTTTTTTAAATATATTGACATAAAATATCACAGGACTTGTTTAAGCACCTTGTAGAAGGTCTCCCTCATATCTGCTGCATATATTGGTGTGTAAGCTAAATCAACTGACAATTTGGGGGACAACTGATATGGTTTCTAAACCTGAGTGTTTAACATGATAACAAGAAACCTTATCAAGAAATGCAACTGAATGTTAGAGTGATTAACAGAGGAAGTGGCATTGATGTAACTTCGTGGCAGATTTTAGTACAAGGTTGAGAAAAAAATATTAAGCATTTAGCATAGGCACTTCTCTGTGTTATATGAGTTTTCTTTTTCTTTTCGTTTTTACATACTAAAATACTAATGGCTTTGTAACCTATGGCATTAAGATACTCTAACATCATAAGCATTCTTGCTCTAGTTTATCAGTAATGGAGTGGTAACTATTATTTCATACAGATATTCACGTTCTTTTAAAATAGCTACCTGCTTCATCAAGGAGGATTAGCTTATCTCCAAAAGCATGATACTGTTAAATCCCCCTCCCCTTTTTTGTGCATCTGCCAAGCATCTTGAGTGTTACGAGTTTATGTATATCTAGTGGGTGGGAAGTGTAGGTCATATATATTAAACTGTATCAGAGAGACAGGATAGTCTCTCCTTAAAGGCCAATATCACTGACAATAGAAAACATTCCTGGAATAGCAAGCAAGGCAAGCGAAAATAAGAATATTACAAAAAGAAAAATTGTGGGAAATTCACAAATGAAAATGAGGACAATGATAATAACATAACACACCACCAACATTATCATTATAAGACTATACCAATAGTAACACAATAACCCATTGTGATGATGATGATTGATAACAATGTACATATAAATGGTAATTTTTAACCGAAAAAAAGTGAGAAAAAAAATAATAATTACAACACTGAGTCAACAA
>NC_051418.1:10573987-10574826 GCF_015228065.2 Penaeus monodon | reverse complement strand
GCCTAAATGATATATGCAGTAAGGCATAAATAGGCAACATAATTTTATCTTATAGGTGTTTATTTCATTATCATTTTTATTATTTGTTAATAAATTTCATGGATCTTTATCTAGTGAGTGTAAGCTGTAGGCCATCTTATAAACTAATTCTAGGCCCGTTGATATCGAAAGGCATTACCGCAGTGGAAAACACCGCCTGGCCCGTGACATGACAATCAATAGCGCACTCGATGGAAGCGACACTACTGCATATACGTCAGCCTATTTTTTTTCCTTGATACATTGGTTTAATGCACTTAAAAAACGAAAGAGGAATGCAACCACCACGCTTGTGAGTTACACGCTAGTTTTGAACAGGAAAGCCCGAATGTGTGATAATGTGGCTATTCCTGTTGTAGATGTCTGCTAACTATTAAACATCTTCATCCTTGTCAAGCGCCCTGTTCTTGTAGTTTAGTATATTCCTAATTCTCATTGTCAAGGGGGAATAAGAGACTCTTCAGAAGGAAGATCCATGGCTCGAACTTTGCGCCAAAATTGATTCCATATATGTTCGCATTAGAAAATAGTACTATAATAACTATTCATACTTTCAAAGCAAAATAAGTAAGAAAGCAGTACAACGTTATTAAGACACCACTTTAGTAATTAATGTATTAATTGGTAATGTTTCTTTCAGAAATTTTGTTTTGTTGGCGGGGGTCAAAACGAATATCGAAGGTCAAACGTCGAATTTTTCTCCGTCCTTAGAGAAGGATAAGCCAACGTGCAACAGCTGGGCCGGGATAAAATCACCGCAATCTTTGTCCCTTCTATAACGAAAGAGTAGTGTACGTGTT
>NC_051418.1:10571205-10572339 GCF_015228065.2 Penaeus monodon | reverse complement strand
ATAAGAACACCGTTTGACAGTCCTTTCCGAGAAACTTCTCGAGGATATCCCACACATCCTTAACATGAATAGGGATGCAGGGTATTCTGGAGTCTAAGGTGATTTCTAGGTTTTTTCTTGCCAGAGGCTTTGCAATTCTCATCGTAGGAAAGAACAGTGGCGTAGAACAAGTTCCACATATTGAAGAAAAACCAGACATGTTTTTTATCACTGCTTCTGTGAACTTGCCCCAGGTATGCCTGAAAGAACCTGCTTTTACCAATAAACGCAGAGCTGACTTTTAACCTTTCAAGACATTGTGCGGCGTAGTGAAAAAAAACAAATGGTAGAGTATATTTGGATATATAGCAGTCCCTCACCTTAAGGGAAAAGATATCTGAATTCATCCTTACATTTAACCGCACCATACGTTAAACTTTTAAAGTACTTTGCGCGTTGTAAAGCATGAAGATGATTCAGTATGCTGAAATTTCAAATTTCTGTTTTCAATGTAACATTGGAATTGTAATATTTTATTTGATGTTTTTTAATGCTTTAGGGGAGACTATGAAATTAAAGGAAGTGAAGAATATTACTTGTTTAAGGCGACTAAATAAAGGCTAACTACTCATTTTTAATGTCTAATAATCATATGCGGACAATAAATTGTATAACCTCAGGGACTAAATACATAATGGAATACTACCAGTAATTCATATGTATATGAATTATATGCTCAGTTTTCTGGTACCTTTCTTAGAATTTTTTCTTTACAAATTTAAATAACCCACAAAAACCAATAATCTTTGTAAAAATTACATACACATATATATTGGTTTCACAAATATAATTCATATACGGTATGTGAATGCCATGATAGCTGCCTAGTTTACCCATGGGATGTAAAAATTCGAATACTTCGTTCAGCATCAGCTATCGAAAAGCACATAATTTTTCTACTAGGCAGCTGATTAATATTCCATGGTATTCGCTTTTCCAAATTTTATAATTTCTACAACGGACAGAGCAGTGTTTCTGAAAGGTCTCAAGGGTTGTAGATACTCAACCATCCACGAGCTGTCTAGAACTGCAAACATAGACTGGTGTTGCTTACCCGACAAATAATTTTCTGCCCCTCAGAGTAACAGTGATTAC
>NC_051418.1:10570717-10570949 GCF_015228065.2 Penaeus monodon | reverse complement strand
GCCTCATATTTGTTTGGAGCCTAATAAGTTCTTTATCGCTGACATTAGATGGCGAATGAATAAGTCAGTCATCACCTGTTTTCTTCTTTTGAATATATTCTTTATCAACTGACTAATGGAATGGTGACAGCAAAAAGTCCCACTCCATCATCCATGTACAATTCAGTTGAAATATAGATATAAAACAAGATGGCTAACAGATATTTCATGTGGAAAACGACTCTGATAGATA
>NC_051418.1:10568817-10568894 GCF_015228065.2 Penaeus monodon | reverse complement strand
TTATTCATACCCCCTTTATTCATTGTAATCGTTTATTTGAAAACATGGCATTATATTGGTTTGCGTTTGACGCAGAT
>NC_051418.1:10568243-10568794 GCF_015228065.2 Penaeus monodon | reverse complement strand
TCGCGAGAGTGGTTACGAAAACCATCCTCATGTGGGATTTAATAGATTAGTCGATAGTAAAACATATGACGTAGAATTTCTTGTTCAAAAATATCATTCTTGCTTTAGAACTAACCCAACGAAGGAACACCCACACAGAGGTGAAAAATCTCTTTGTTTCATTGATCAGTTCAATTTGTAGCATATGAAAACATGAGAAAAAATACTATGTTTAATAAAATATCCAGGGAAAAATCTGCATAAGAGTACAAATTCCTTTAAGAAAGGCTTACATACATATTCAATTTCCGCCAGAGTGAAATGAGCGTAAATAAAGTACATTTAATAAATGTTCATTCTACAACAGACGCAGTATATGGAAAACGTGTTAGACGTTATCGTATTTTAATGGGAATTTTACTTATCATTATCTTAAAGTGCCCACATGAAACGTTTGATGTTCTCTTTCTAGTTTATTTTTTAACGGTCTTCACATGCCTCTGGATAGTGCTTTAGATGTATTGGTATTCAAAAATCAAATGTGAACTCGATTTTCATTCGATTAACCCTTC
>NC_051418.1:10566258-10566808 GCF_015228065.2 Penaeus monodon | reverse complement strand
TTAGTGGTTCTGTGTGAACGAACAATAGAACTGCCTTCCGATACATTGAACTAACTAGATTCCCAGCATGTTTTTTTTTTATGTCACTTTTGAATCCCTTAAATCAATCAACTCAAGTGCCATGCGATTTGGAAGTGGGGATTTCATGAGAAGAATGTATACTGTAAAACGAAGATTATCTTGGTATTTTATTTTGACTAAAACAAGATGACATCGGGAATGAATATACTATAAGAAGATATGGATGAAAATTGAAAAAAATATACAGATTTATAACAGTAAGGAGGAGATTTCTCTTATATTTTTATTGTTACTGTAGATGCCGAAACGAGCGGTTATTAGATGTATTTTTGATGCACCTGCGGAGAACAGAGAATATTCTAAGCGGGATTTGCGGTGTAGAAGTGTACTTTGGTCACTGACTAGCAAATTAAATTAATAAAAAAAGCAATACAGTGAATAAAGAAATATAATACAAATTACCTCTATCTCAGGCATGTACTAATATAACTACACTCCGTCCTGTATGGCTACAAATAACTGTTTAGGA
>NC_051418.1:10565786-10566233 GCF_015228065.2 Penaeus monodon | reverse complement strand
TCATTAACAGGATATCAAGTGGAGACATATCTAGTGTCCTAATCTGTGGTACTTCACCTACCGACACTTCTCAATTTGTAAATGTTTTTCCCAATATAACACGTATTTGAATGATGAGTCGTTTTATATATCCCTGTTGTTATTCTTAAGGTAACGAACCTTTCCCAAAAAAATTTGAATGGAAACTCCACAAAGTCGAAAAAACAAGAAAAAAATCAGAACTTTCCGAAGCCTGCAGATTTCAGTGCTTGCGATAAAAGCTTGCAGTTGTAATCTGACGTTTGTTTTCTATTACATAACGTGCTACGGGCTAGATAAATGAAAGGATAGTAAAAGTATCTTATTAATTAAATACATGAAATTGAGATTTGTCAAATCTTTTTCTAAACAGCAAAATAAAAAATCGGTAGAAGGAAAATGTGTATCTATGTCATGTGTGTGTGTATC
>NC_051418.1:10564347-10565585 GCF_015228065.2 Penaeus monodon | reverse complement strand
ATTCACCCAATATATTTGTAGTTATATTATCTATTCATTCGCGCGCGCTCGCGCGTGTTGGGGGTGGGGTTATAATCAGCAAAGGCTACACTAACGTCTTAAATCACTATTACGTATATTATTCCACACTTTCCTTCGCATGATCGGAAGCGGAGGGAGATTCCAAGAGGTTTCGAACCCAACGAAAATCTACCCGCCTTCCTGGGTGTAGCGGTGGATCACGCGGTTCTTCTTCCAGCCATCTCGCCGTCTTGTGGGCTCCCGTTGGCGCCGTTCAAGTCGGTTTGCCCTGTCTTTCAAACAATCACTAAACCCTTCGGTATGACGAAGGGACAGAAGCATTCCGCCATAAGCATCAAGTTCCTGCACAAGGTCTATCGTTAGACCTACAACTCTGCTCATTCAACCGAACGAGAACCTGTGTAAATCAAATACGTGGCAGTTTCAAAGTATCTTCTCACGTCTGTCGTCTTGTTTGAAAAAGGCCAGTTCATTCAAATTGTTTGACTAAGCTTTGTATAGGATCCTACTATTATGTCATTCAAAAATTATTACCAGTAACAGATTTCACTTAGGTGTTTCGTAACCAACTTGGATTCGAGCATTATCATTATCACTTGTCTAGTTTCAACAGCACTGGTGTATCATAGAAGACAATTATATACAGTCACTCCGTTTAAGAAGCGCGTTGTAATTAACGCCCTTCTCGTATATATCTCGAATTTAATCATTAGAGATTGAACCTTACTTTCCCGTGTGAAATGACGCTTTGACTGACATTGTAAACAGAAACAATGGAGATTTTCCCCTCATATCCAGAATTTAAGTAGACTGAAGTTATGCGACTAATGGTACCAACTCAGAAAGGTCGCAAGCATACCATTTATATTACTCTTCAGTGAATATGAATAAAATCAGTTGTACATCTGCTAAGGGAAACTCAAGTAAATTGATTTGCTGTGGAGCTGTCGGAAAAAAAAAAAACAACTTTGCATGTGATTAATTAACATATTTTCATTTGTGTCAATGACAGGCCATGAGCAGGGACGATGTCTTGAATATAAAATATGCTACGGCAAAGTTCATTATCAAAGCTTACTTAAAGCTTTTTACTTAATGTTAAAAGATTCAAATGCATTCCTGGCCATAATACACATCACAAGGTAAGGTCCTTCTTCTTCATATTCGAAGTGCTTTTTAGACAAAATATAGAAGGAAAAGCGACCTTTCCAGAAGAT
>NC_051418.1:10563524-10564330 GCF_015228065.2 Penaeus monodon | reverse complement strand
GTAATCTCCTTTTAAAAGTCTGTATTGTACATCGCCTCATTACATTACACTACTCAATACACAATTTATATCTGGACATTTATCATTTCAATTTCGAGTCAGTGTCTACAAAACCCTGAGATATTTAACTATCTAACCTGAAAATCATTGAGGCTTAATAATAACTCGTTATGCATTCATAATTTCTTTGACTGCGGCACATGCGGCCCATGTTTGCCATCGGGTCACTGTATTTATGCTCCTTTCATATTAAAGTACTATGACGTCAAACTTACAAGCCGTATTCATCTTTAGGACCTGAACTTAAGCTTGAGCTCTTCTTCTGCTTGATTTTCTCGTTGCACTGCGCCTTTAACGCTCAATTTTATGCTCACGCGTTCCCGACAAATATGTTTTTATCGAGGAATTAAGGTGATACCCTTGTGTCTATGCAGACTGCATATATTCTTCCTCAACATGTCATTATCTTTGCACATTATAAGCGGTCTTTAAAAGCACATACATCTTACCCTGCATCACATCAGAAAGTACATGCGCATAGCCAGATATCTTTTTTTATGTTACGTGGAATTGAGACAATTCGGCAGACACTTTTTATCGGATTTTTCGATGTCACATACTTTGGAAAACTGACTATGAAAACCATAAAATCATGCCCTTTCCTCATTGTAATCATACTAGGCTTAAAAACCCTCGAGAGTAATCCATCTGCAACAGATGATTGATGAGGTTGACACTATCACTGGAAGTGACTTTCGCAGGAATAAACCAAACCGGAGATTTCAGGAACTATATATTTTGGTAAC
>NC_051418.1:10563347-10563504 GCF_015228065.2 Penaeus monodon | reverse complement strand
TGAACGCATAATCTGAACCAGCAATGGAGCTGGCCCGTGTGATATACAAATAATGATTGTAGCAAAAATACCACACGTTGGTGTTGATTTGTTTGTGAGAACAGCATTGAGAACGTATGCTAAGGCAACGATTTTGAGGGTTGTGAGGGAATATAAT
>NC_051418.1:10562353-10563261 GCF_015228065.2 Penaeus monodon | reverse complement strand
AGTAGTTTAAGATTAATCAAGCATGAACATCTGACTCTGCAGTATGTACATATTCGGAGTGCGTCAAAGCCTGCAGTTTCTTATAATCAGAAAATGAGGGATCCGTATTCATTTTAGCATATGATTGTCTTCACATTTGAATCTAATGACTTCTGTCAGTGGAGTGGTGAATGAGAACGCCTTTTTAGCATATTGCTTCTTTGCTTTTATTTTCTTCATAATTCATACAGTTTTCATTTTGTATGGGTCTGCCGATTTATAACAACTACCATTGATCTGAATGGAAAATCAAAATCATCGTTTCATTATTTCGTTTGATCTACACGATATTTGAGCTAAAGAAAATGTAATGCTTTCTGTCAGGCAAGGGGAAACTCCTCTAACGTGATATCTATCGCAAACATATTTTATGTTGAAATTGCGTGATTCCTATTTTTTACAACTGCGTGGATTGTTGGAATAAATGTGATATGTACCATGTATAATAATACATTGATAATTGTAAGTCAGATTGCAAATATGCACTTAGAGTGTTTTAGTGTATAAATATACAGTTTACATTTTGACGGTGACGGATGTCCCTCTCGTAGTGCCTAAATGCAACTGTCATTATACGGTACAAGCCGAAGCGTACTGGTCATTAATAGTAAATTCTTACAAGGCAGATCTGTTCACTCTCATGTCGCTCACGCGAGTACCTTGAGTGCTCCTTCCAAACTAGTCCATCACTTTATATCTCGAACAACGGGCACGTTGTTTGATCACCTTGCCCAGGTAAGGTCGAAGAACTTGGTGGCGCGGTTCACATATCCATGCGTTATAACAGCGATACGTTGTGTCTGTCTTGTATCTAATAAAGACTTCTGAGAAAAAGCAAATTCTCTGTAATGAATACAAGACTTCAATCC
>NC_051418.1:10561083-10561155 GCF_015228065.2 Penaeus monodon | reverse complement strand
GGTGGTGTGCGTGCGTGTGTTGGCGCACGCGTGGGGATGTACGCTTGAGTATGTGCGCGCGGTCGGCGGGCG
>NC_051418.1:10558628-10560940 GCF_015228065.2 Penaeus monodon | reverse complement strand
ATTTGACTTATCAAATTTTGTCCTTACAAACACATTGGGAAAGAAATATACTGGATAATTTTCCTAATTCTACAAAGTTTGATTGGCATTTGTTGAATATCAGTCATCATACAGGGAATCTGGTGCGAGCAATATAATTTTTCTCTCGAATAAGCATAAACCCTAACAACTACTACTATCAGCAATATATTAAAGAACTGCTTTCATTTAGATAACGATATTGGTAACAGATAATGAATGATAGATTCACTTGAAGAGATTTAAAAACGCATAGGATAATCACACAGAAATATATGAATTGTTCCTTGCTTTACCCTCATTTCTAAAGTTAGGCGATTACTGATTTCTGATGCAAAACTTAAGTAGCTAAAATCATAGCTGTCAGCCTGAATGTGTAAACTGTTTCACATCACCACAGCTCGTCCATCATGATCTATAAAACGTATTTTAAGAGGCTTGGTTTAATAGTGTCACATATATAATATACATATAACGACTGTTTTGATATTCTGAATAATTACGATACACAATAGCTGGCATTGGCCGAAGTGCCATCTGACCTTCAACATCAAGATCTACGTTATTCCCTATTGCACAAGTATTGCAGTTCTTAACACTTGAACCATATGAAATAACATCGTAGTTAAAAAAAAATAGAACACAAGTCAGGTGTTCAGCTTAAATAATTTGGGGGGGGGGCCACGAAAAAAAAAACGAGAAACAAAAAATATTGGCTAGAGGAGCGTCAAAAGATGCGGTTTACTCGCCATGATTACTACAGGACGTGAAACGAATGTTGGAATGTTCACTGTGATCTCGGAATTACTCCATGAGTCAGACGGAGGGACGAAAACGTTCTTGTTGAAGCTATAAAAACATTTATTTCTCATTTCATTATTAATGCGGACAGAGCATACTTTTCGTTTAGTTTAATTGACGTTTTGGAGGATATACATTTTGAATATTAACAGGGGCAGAGGCGTTTTCATTATAACGCTTTAAACATGTGCGGCATAAGCCAATTAATATTTAGCTTTAATATTATCATTACCTCTTCGAAAAATTAGCATACTATGTATAAAGATCTGATAGAGAAGAAGAAGCAAATGTCCCCCAAAGTGATAAAAAGCGGCGATATGAATATCTTAAACCCTCATTGCATTGTTGAAACCTCAGTGTGACAACATGTAAGGCGGCAGAACCTCGTGCAACAAAAAACCATTTCAAAAAAAAGAAACAAAAATTCGGGAAAATGGGTTTTCGCGATATTCCTGATGGACACCCGAACGTGACCTCCACAAGGCATAACATACATGCTGGAAGACAGTGAGTACAGTTGAGTGCCGTGGAGTAGCGTTTTGTCCTTAAATATAAGCATGATTGTTAAGCTCCGAATGTTGTGAGAAAGAGTCGGGGTGAACACTGAACAGCTGAACTCTTGCCTGGGTCAGCACTCGCGCGAAGGTCGGCCTGCTGAGTGTAAAAGGCCCTTTGGCTCTGCTTTTTTTGGCTTGCAGTCGCTATTGCTCAGAGGAGACATCTGTTTGCCTGTGGCTTGTTACTGCAGTTGCCAGGTTGTGTGTGTGAGGTGGCAGGAGTGGTGTGTGCTGCTGCTGAGTCCAGGTTGTGAGGACAGTTATGTCAGTTTGCTGATGTTGTTTTCGTATTCAACAATAAAGGTGTATGGTTTGTTTTTAATTTGTTTATTTTTTAAAATCTTAAATTGTTACATAGTGCTGTTGATACCATAAGGATTACGGAACTCAAATATTGTGTTGCAATTTTCTTATTATTGTATAAACAGGTATTAATCAATTATTTTCAATTTGTAAATTTTCATATATGTCTTACAGCTTAGAAAATTATTACAATTATGCTTTTGAATGATCTTGTTGGCCAGTAGTAGGAAAAGTTTGTTATCTGTTGTTTTTATTCTGTTTATTAACAGAGGCTAATGTTATTCCGACAAAATTGAGCTGAATGTTAAAATGGAAGGATGGACAAGTAACAATTTTGATCATCCTATTTCTTATGTTTAGGTAGGCTTTCAGCTCGATCTTTTGCCAAGTTAGTCACTGATTTTACCCATTTGCTAGGCATAGTTGCAGGGGTCTTGAGACTCCCTGTATGCATTGCTAACCTCCTGCCCTGTAGTCCTTTTAATGGACATAAGAACTATAGTATGAATATTGAATAGATCATTGCTACCCTATTGCAGAAAACACACATTGGGAAATACATAGTGGGCGAAGGGCGAAGCACCTGGTCGGGAAAGTTTTTGGTTCATATGGAGTATATTTGAAAGATTCCCA
>NC_051418.1:10557289-10558505 GCF_015228065.2 Penaeus monodon | reverse complement strand
TTGCAATAGGCTTAATGCTGTATGAAACTTTATAAAATTTCCAGTCAGAGATCGGTAGTTTATATGGAACAACAAGATTTGTCGGTTACAGTGTGAAGAATTGAAACAAGAAAGGATAATTGCAAGGTTGAGTGGCTGTGTGAAACTCAAAAATTCAGTTAGAAATCTTTAGTTTCTTCATGTTATGATGGATAACCATTAACCTGTTGCAACTAAGAGCCTAAAATATCAAGTTTCCAAAGAGTACAGACTCTTACACTGATAATCTGTTTGGGAGGTTTTTAGTGGTTGTCAGTGTATTTGTCATGTGTCCCCATAGTTGGGACGTTGTTTAACAAAAGTATTCAAACATAAGAGTTTTTGCCAGCTTTCAAGGCTGTATCTGAAGATGTAAAACTTTTCCCTGCTGCTTAGGGCACCTTGAGGAATGTAGCTAGAACCACACAAACTGTTAAGTTGCCTCAAACAATATCGTATGCCTCAGGCTGGGAATTTAGCAGTCAGTTATGTCCTTGACACTTAAAGCAAAATAAAAAAAAATTAAGGATTAATATTTATTGCTTACTAAAACTTATGGACAGCATAGGTGCACATATCCCAGGCTGGTGTATAATTGTAAAATAAAACAATACTAGTGGCAAAGATCTGCAGATGTAGTGAAAGAGTGGCTTTTACTGAATAGGAATGCTTATTAAAGACATGGGTAACTGTGTACATTATTATGTGTATGAGTAACAAGATTTTCATAGAGAAGATTTATAATTTGAATTTAATTTGTTGTGACTTAGAGTATAATGTTCATTTTAGCAAACTTTCTCTTTCCATGTTAGCACTCAAAGCATCCATATCTCACAAACTTAGGGAGCTTTTGGAAAATTGGAAATTTTGGAGGGAAACATAGATCATATAACTTGTTCTACATAGTATTTTTTAAAAAAGGAAGCATGTGGCTTTCTTACAATTTACTCACCCACATGGCATACTGTGTATACTGCAGTTGTGGTTGTCTGTACCTAACAGTGTTGTGGCAGTTAGGTTACCAGACTTTATATATTCTTGCAGGATAAAACTTGGATAACAATAGAGCTCTTGGTTCAGCACTAATATGTATATATGATACAAATTTGTAAGTCTTTATAGCACAATAGTGTATCACACAATTGTTTATCAGGGAAAGATAAAAATTAAGAGAGCTGCTGCAGTAATATAATTGGCA
>NC_051418.1:10556803-10557063 GCF_015228065.2 Penaeus monodon | reverse complement strand
GGAGTTGGGAACTCCACCGAGTGGATCTGTATTATAAAAAATTACCATGTAATTCTTATTTTTAGTTTGTGCCAGAAATGTTATGAAGAACAATCCGTATGTGAAATATCCATTTATTATTTTTATATGAAAACCTTGTCATGCACTGAAAAAATATTGTAAATGTTACTAAACACCTCTGCATCTGCAGCTCATAAACTTTGCACCAGACAAATGTCTGCCATCTGCATTTTAACAATATATAACATATAAATTCCTGG
>NC_051418.1:10555470-10556028 GCF_015228065.2 Penaeus monodon | reverse complement strand
TGCTATACTGGTTGTGTATTGTCAACCCAGTCCGTTTATCTTGCCTGAATGTACAGGTTTGTTTTCCGTATTTGAAGCACCACAGAGAGAGTGGCCACAACAATCATGTGATACTTCAACATCTTTGGGGTTGAGATTGTAGATTTGGATGGAAGGACCACAGCCAGTGTAATTGAAGAGAGAATATCAAGTCTGGAAATCCAATGCAGGATCATTTATGATATTTAAGCATGGATGATTTTAATACTTTCATAGCATAGCGTTATAGTCTAGTAGTAATATGAAGTCACCAGATTTGAAAATTCCTCAGATGGAAGTTACTTCAACTGTCTAGCTATTCAGTTATGGTTATCATCATCATCTAAGGATGCAAGTATCAGGGAGCTCAGTATACTTTACCCATTCACACTTATACACCTAGCATGCTCTCATACATACACACTCACACCGCAGTCATGTTTGAATACACTCACAGTTGTACTCATGGTTGTATACACAGTTACTCACAAACTAATGTAATCTCACCTACTCAGAAAAAACACAAAAACAACCGAAAAA
>NC_051418.1:10555072-10555266 GCF_015228065.2 Penaeus monodon | reverse complement strand
TCTTACAATATTCAGGCCCTGAGGATGGCACACAAAGTGAGAATCTGGTACCACTCACTACTCTAGCCAGAAATCAGTTGTGTGAATATTGAACTCCCACACAAACTGTAATTAGTTAATTTGTACAAAATTAAACTAAATCATACTTTGTTGTATTACAAGATACAGATAAAAAAAAAGTAATTTACAGACTG
>NC_051418.1:10554429-10554563 GCF_015228065.2 Penaeus monodon | reverse complement strand
TCAAATGCGCATCTACTAAAGGCAATTTTTTCTCCCCAAGTCCATAGACGAAAATTTCCTCCGAGATTCTCCTTTCCGCGAGACGTTTTCCTCGCGAGAAACGTTTCTTTCGGAAGAGATAATCCCTCTTCTTT
>NC_051418.1:10551446-10553251 GCF_015228065.2 Penaeus monodon | reverse complement strand
TTTCTCCCGCACACGGCGTGTGTGCATCCAGGAGCTTTCTTGTGCTTCCCGCGTTCCCTCGAGAGCCTTTAGGTGCTTTTAATTGCATTGGGATCCGCCCATTACTGAGGTGACCACGCTCCCTCGCATAAGTGGGTAATTCGGAGAGTATCTACCACATCCACACGGCCGTCCTTATGTCATCGGCAATAGAGTCTGTGTTCGTGTGAATGGGATTTTTTCCTCGCCGTTTCACAAATCCACATCTACATTGTATAAAACCCCGACCTGCATGCTGTCTCTCTTCGGCAAGGGATTAACGGTTGTAATACAATTCCTGACGCAGAGTTCACGTTTCTCTGATATGGCAGCGCAACAGCAGCTTTTTTCCTCCTCTTTTTTCTCAGAAATTAGAGTTTTGTAGTTCATTCTCAATGTGAAGAAATATAGGAGTGAGTCTCCCCTGCGTAGAGCTTATAGAGTGAGGAGGGGTCAAAGGATTGCGCCAGGGGGAGGGGATCCCGAAGGGACAGGGAGGAAGGTCGGGGCGCTAGGGAAAGGGATAGGACAAGGAGTAGGTTTGGGATGGGCAGCCGTAGGTGGACGGCAGCAATCACAGGCAACAGGAAAACAACAGAAGGGAAAGGCAGGAGGCGGGTAAGGGGACGAAATGAGAGGCTGATTGAAAGATCAGGGACGCCAAGGGAGGAGGCGGGAGCGGGTCGAGGAGCCTCAAGCGATGGCCAAAAGGGCGACTGCAGAGGCGACCCTAGAGAGCAAAGAGTCTCAGGGCAGGAAGTAGGCAATCGGGGCAAACAAGACCAGGGTAAGGGGAGGCAGCAAGGGGCAGGCAAGGGCTGGCGGGGGCGCCCCGGCAGAGCGCCCGGTAAGGGAGACGAGCGGCGGCAGGAGCGACCTGTAGCGGCAGTTGCGTGCTGGGGCTGGATCATACAGGAGGCAAGACTCGCGCACGACACTAGTCAACACAACGTACACCGCGCGCGCAGTACATACAACGTGGAATCGTATACCCGTGTATACACATCGCACATGCAGTATATTTAGATGCAATGCGTCTAAGCTTTTTTACACAAGCGTAAAGCATGCATGCCTTTTCTACAATGCAAGAAAGATGATTTTTGTACATGATGTATGTACACAAAGGATGCATGCATGAGTGGATTTTCTGGTACGAATAAAGGTTTACAACAAATGTACATGTACCGGTGGACGCTTATTCCCGATGTGTCCGCATAACACACAGAAAGCATACTCGGGATGGTGATTTATACATTGATAGTTATGCATCATACTTTAAGACACTAATATTATAGAATAATATTAGTGCAAAACAGAGCTGAACAATGAACACAAGGAAAATACGATCTTTGTACGGTTTAGAAGAAAAACACAAAACGATAAAACAATTAAAAGGAAACGTAGGAGTATTATCATTACTAAGAACAGTGCTAACAAAAACATAACCGATATTGATGATAATGATTATGGCAACAGTGATAATACTGAAAGTAATTTCAAGAGAATAAAATCACTTGATACATCAGCATATGAAAGGCTTAATAATGCAAGCAATTAAGAAAAGCCAGTGTAGCAACTCTTTCTTTTCATTATTATTCATGACGTTTCGTAACGGTATCTAATTAACTGACTGGAACAGCTGACGCGTGCAACGTTGCAACACTGCATTAAAGTCAAGGCCTGGATGTTTTGCCTTTTACGTTTCATTCACTTTTGCTTCTCTATCTGTTTTACTTACCGTCTTTTTGCTTTAGTTTTTCGTCTCTCTATCTATCGTTTATTTATCC
>NC_051418.1:10551122-10551302 GCF_015228065.2 Penaeus monodon | reverse complement strand
CTTATTTTATATCATCCCATTTTCTCTCTCATTTACCACGTGAATCTGAACACAGGCCATGATGAATATAATATACTTGCCTCGTGGAGCTGATTCGCGTAAAATGTATTTCAGCAATTCAATTTCCTGATTAAGTTTATATATAAAAACCTTCTTTAATCAAGTCTAATATAAGGTCAT
>NC_051418.1:10550044-10550969 GCF_015228065.2 Penaeus monodon | reverse complement strand
TCTTGTCCTTGGGGGATGTAAACTTTGGTCAGCACTCTCAGTTGTTAACCAACAGTGCTCTTCCTCCTAGCCACATATGGGAACTGCTTAATGCTGGAGGAGGGTTATCTGAGCCACTCACTGAGCCTCAACCTGGAGGTGTATATGTTATTAATGTTGGTGCCAAAGGTATGTTATGAAAAACAAAACCCAAACTAACTTCTATGAGAAAGGTTTGTGCTATGGTAATGTTTGTGCAATATTTCATTTAAATTTTTCTGTCTGTCAATTCTTCTCTTTCAATATTGTTTTCAGAGAAGTTGGACTTGTACCGCTGGAAGACAGTAGGTGACATTCGACTGTCTTCCAATGACTATGGCCTGATGGAAACATCCTACCTTATTACATGGGAGCCAGAGGGACTCTTTGTTTCGCCTCACCTACCACACACTCTTATCAAGAAACAGGACAGTTATACATTACCTTGGGGACTGCAGACCTTATTATGACAAAGCAAAGGTTTGTAATCTTCAGCATATGTTTATAATTTATCTCATTATATAGACAGTAAGACAGCAATCAGTAGTGAATGTTATCTGTTTTGAAAAATGAAGATAATTTATGCCTCATAGAGATCACTAATAATTAAAAAGTAATTATAACATTAAATTGCTTCCCTCAGGCTGAGAAAGAGGAGCGTCAGAAGAAATTGGAGAAACATTAGGAGAAGACTGGAAGCTCTCTAGATATTGATTCAGTTGGTGGTCATGATGCACATCTGTCTCTTTCGGGACATTGGACCACGAGATCCCTGCCAGAAGCAGTTGGCTCTATCTTAGCGGGCCCTTAGGATCCTAATATCATGGACACTGATAATCTCAATCAAACTTTTGCAGAATTGGGGTAAATTATCCAGTTTTTGTTTTTTCCAATCTTTTCAAAAGGG
>NC_051418.1:10549080-10550002 GCF_015228065.2 Penaeus monodon | reverse complement strand
GGAGTCTTATTAGTGTAAGCCATTGGTATGTGGTATTATTGCTTTATGAAGATAATTTGAAGGTAATCTTTTTTGTGCTTTCCATTAAAAACAACATATAAAAGAACAGATTACATGTTTGTATGTTTACATATTTTAATTCCACAAGCCACATTGTTGTACGATTTTCAGAAATTATATTATTTGCCATGAAAACCCAAAGATTTTTGGAACTCTAAACACTATAGTGACGTATTTAGCCTTATCTCCTTCATACTCTAAATATCCCTTTTCTTTAGGAATGCTTACTAAAGAAAAGTATGTATATTTGATATCATGTTATTGTTTCAGTTCTTATAGTAACTTTACATGCTTTCTTAATAAGATTGGAATGTGTTTCTCTATCTAGGAGGAGAAGTTGAAGGTTTGTGTGAGGACCAGTTGTCCCTTCTCACATCACGTCCGGAAGATGAGCACCTGCGTGACTGCAACCTCACCCCTATTGAAGTTCCCTTTGGTTCTATCTCAACATCAAACATTGTGAAAGAACTCTTCCCACAGGGTTTGCCAAAGATAACTATCCAAAAGGTAAAACTTATTTTCAAAAATTCTAATTGCAATGTAGCTCTTTTACTTTGAAGACAGGGAACTGGGTTTAATCACCATAGGGGGAATACATAATTTTCCCTTTTTTTTTCACAGTTCTTGCTCATATGGTATAGTAGGTTACAAATATATTATTGAAAGATTTTCATGTCCAAAATGTATATTGGCTTGTAGTTCAGGAAGGCTTCCACAATAAATGTACAAATTATATCCCTCATTTTTATGAGAAAAATATACAGAAATTTTAAAAGTAGAACAGGCAAAGACTGAACAATTAAAATGAGAACAGCCCCATGTTCATGGGGCAAGAATTACTTTCTGATGAAGTGCAAAAAAC
>NC_051418.1:10548862-10549058 GCF_015228065.2 Penaeus monodon | reverse complement strand
GGTTATTTGTACTTGAAAATTTACATATTCATATATCAGTTCAAACCGAATCTTGTTATTTTTTATGGAAATACATCTGTAGACAGTAGTATATATATATTTTTAGTAAACTATTATAGTAAGATTCACAACTAGGTGTGTATATATAAGGGCATGCATGTCCATAGGTGTTCTCAGACCATTTTCCAGGAAATGT
>NC_051418.1:10546253-10548708 GCF_015228065.2 Penaeus monodon | reverse complement strand
TGTTGCTTTCATATAATCCTGCTTTGAACTCAGCTCCCCCTTATTAACAATTAGTGTCTCATTATCAATAGATTTAGTTTATGCATTGTGGCTTTTTCTACTATAGTGTATAGGGTTAATATGGAAAAATGGAGAATATCTGTAAGATATAATTTTATGGTGATTTATCATTTTTTCCTTCCCTGGAAAAAAATACTAGAGCATGTAGAAAAAACTTTTTTATAAAATTGCCAAATATTGCTTTTATGGCCATTTAAAGGGGACAACCTTTAAATCAAAATTCGTTGCTGTCCTCATAATGTAGGTCCTTGAGGTAGAACCATCAGAGCCTTTGCCCAAGAAGAGAAGACTGAATAATGTCATTGAGTTACCAGAGCCTAAAACCGAACTCAAGGATGATGACAAGATAGTAAAAAGGCTCATTCCGTGCTGTGCCACGAAGTCTAGAAGACTGGAATGTAAGTTTATAAAATAATGAGAAAGTGACTTTATAATAAGGGAAAGGGTGCAGTTCACTGTTTAAAGGATACAATTACAAATTTTATCCTGTTTTTCTTCATTAGGAGGAAGAGGAAAAAAAAGACGACTGTAAAGAAGGGGAGCAACTACATCGCACTCGCCTGCAAAAAAACTACTACTGAACCACGGACTATTGTTTATGTTAGGCAGCAGGAAATTCTGACTGAGAAACAGATTGATCATATGTTGTTTAAGTGAAAAATTGTTTCAGAATAAGATCCACAGGAGCTTTATGTATCAAAACATCTATTTCTTCCATATCTTTAAAAAGGATAATTTGAATATTTAGCAAACCCCTCCAATTTGAGATATTAGCAGAGCAGTTTTGATTTGAATATTAGTTGTTTTATCAATATGTAACAAAAATATGTTTTTCAGTACTAGAATTAAATCTTCTGATAATCATTGCATATGTTTCTAGTTTTGATATATAAATTCCTCTATAATTTCAGGTTTCCCAGATATAAGTCGTATTTTCCCTTCCCGCCACTTATAGATCCACACCAGGGGATGTTTTTGTTGTTGCAATACCATATAGAAAAGGAGGTATGAAGGTTCTAGAGTGTACTAAAATACACTGAAAGTATAACTATACTTTCAGTGTATTTTTGTATGATACTAGAATTTTCTTTTTTACAGTTGAACAATAGAATGTAATATATAGTTCTCTCAGAGTATTACAAAATACATCTTTGTCATTGGGAAGACTAACTAATATATCTTACTGTGTATGTAAATACTGTAATTTACATTGTGGATAATTATTTAATTTTTCAGAAGTCAGAAGAATGGATTGCTACAACTGGTATGTAACCGGGCACAAGAAAGGAAAATACAGACGCACTTACAGCTATATAAAGGAAGAGGATGGCAACATCAGTCACAGATTACTGCGTTACACCTATGACTATGCCTGGGAGAGTATGCCTGGATTACGAGTGATTCACTACATACCTGGGGATCCTCGCCCCCAAGTTCAGTGTGGGGGGAAGAACCCAAAATTTTGAGGTGTGGTTATGGAACTAAAATTTTGAATCATCAGTTTTGGTAGCTGTTTATATCCCAGGGTAAAGAAACTTCTTGATGTACTTTTATTATTTTCATTCCAACAGGAAGAGCCTGAGGGACAAGGAAATGGACCTCTGTAACAGAGCCTACACAGCACCAATGACTCATAGAGATGCCCTAGCCATAATCAGTATGTATATGTTATTTGTGTCATCAGAATTTCTAGTTAATTTTTTGTGTGATTATTTTTATTTCCATAGCTTTTGATTCCCAGTACAAGGGAAATTCGGTTTGCAAGATTTGTTATTGTAGGGTACTAAATAAACTCTGTGATTTGATTATAGCATTTTACTGGATAAAGATATATTCTCTCATTTACATTTCTTTGCACAGCAAAAATTTTTGACTAAAATCTAGAAAAAAAGGATTATTGCAGATGACCCACCAAAAGTACCCACTTGTTGATCTGCCAGTCCAAGATCCAAAAGCTGGAGATGTTTATATTGTCAAAGCCCCCATCAATGGCCATTAGTAAGTAAAAGCCTTTATTTTTTCTTATAATTCCACCCGTTGTTGTATATTATTTCATTTGCATCTTTTAACTGTAATTTTTACATTGATTGTCCATAATGAAAAGAATTGTATTCATAAAAAGTAGTAATAACTATCAAAACTGATTGTGATAATTAATTATTTCTGGGGCCAAATATTTTTTTTTATTTAGTGTGAGTGGTTAGTGTGTGTGTATTGTTTTTATTTTTTATCACATTCTTTCTGATTCTCAAACAGCAAGAAGAGAAATGATGTATGACAACATGACTTGGAGTGAAGGACATGTAAAACATGTTGGGGGATAAACGACCAGTCGTGCGAAAAGTAAATATTCTTCAAGTTTGTATTTTATTTCTGTTTTATTTTTCTGCTCATG
>NC_051418.1:10545890-10546145 GCF_015228065.2 Penaeus monodon | reverse complement strand
TAGATAAGATTGTAGGCTTTATGATCCAGACTTTATATTTATCAGTAGTAATAAAGGTTTTGCTTAATTATTTCAGATCAAATATGTGTCTGTTGATCCAAGTGATGGAGTAAAATCTGATGCAATTTGCCCGAGTGACTTGGGAAAGACTTGTTGATGTGACAGCACTGGATACAGAGATGCCCATATCTAGAAAAAAACAGCTTATATCATTATTCACTACCTTGGAGATGAAACTTTGGTGAGTTGACTTCT
>NC_051418.1:10545438-10545795 GCF_015228065.2 Penaeus monodon | reverse complement strand
GCCCTTATGTATTAGGGTGTTCCACAAGGACTTGACTTGATTTTCTTTGGTGTTATATCTTTAATTGGTGTTTCATGATGTCAGAAAACACCATGTATAAGAAATTAGACAAATATGGAAAATGATCAACCCCTTTAATGGCCATTGTCATTACCCAATTAGGAATGAACAAGAGTCACTAGCATACTGAACGAGTGAAGTCTGTAGCGAAGCTTTGCACTTCACTGGCTTTACTATATTTTAATATTTCTACTCTGGACATTATGTTTATGTTTTATTATTTGATATGCAATACAGACAATAATAATTACTTATATAAGTGTAACAATCACATAAATTCTTTATTGATTGTAAGAT
>NC_051418.1:10545141-10545331 GCF_015228065.2 Penaeus monodon | reverse complement strand
CAAGATGAAAGATACCTTGTAAAAAATAAACACCTTAGAGCAGTGGTTCTTAACTTCTTTTTTGGCTGAACCCAAAATCCCATCCAGATAGACCATGGAGACCCATAAACCTCTATTTATAATTCAGATTCTAAAATACTACAAATTATCTGTCTCTGTGATTTGCTTGGCCTTAGATGTTAACACACAG
>NC_051418.1:10544626-10545101 GCF_015228065.2 Penaeus monodon | reverse complement strand
TACATTTTAAATAGATATACTTGGTGACCCATTGAAATGACTTCATGACCAAACTTTTGGTTGCAACCAAGGGGTTAAGAACTGCTGCCTTAGAGGATTTGATAGTACCATGTTCTCTTTTGCTGCATGAATTGAATTGACTGTGATGATCAGACTCTTCCATTGTACATAAAATTGATAGGTTACAAACAGTGTGTACACCAAACAAGGGACATTTTAAAATAAATGTAGCTGAAATTGTATTATGAAGGTTAGTACTTTGGTGCATGAAAGGCTATCATAAATAATTTGAAAAACAAAACAAATGACATACTAAGAAGACCAGAGGACCAATTTTTGTAATTAAAAATAGTCTAAAGTGAAGTTTAATTTTCTAAGCTATCAAACACTAAGATGCCCAGGCAAAGTTTATTGTAGTTCAACATGAACAGATTGCTGATGAAATTGCCAATGTATGGATGCACCACCTTTGATT
>NC_051418.1:10543052-10543276 GCF_015228065.2 Penaeus monodon | reverse complement strand
TTACAATGATATGATTAAGTACTTATTAAAACCCTCAATGATTTAGATTATGTGTGAGGCGGTATTGCGCGTGTTTGTCATGCGTGCGCACGTGTGTATTTGATAAAGAATTTGTGGATGTCTTATCCGTAACTACATATCTGTTTAATACATTAAGTACATACCTAATCATAGTCTCATTTTTTTTTTATGAGTCAGTCATTGAGTATTGAATAGAATTAGGC
>NC_051418.1:10536429-10538876 GCF_015228065.2 Penaeus monodon | reverse complement strand
TTAAACCATAAATGATTTCGATTAGTGTGAGCGGGGGTTTTGCGCGTTTTTGATGCGTGCCCGTGGGGTTTTGGGATAAAGTTTTTTGTGGATGTTTTAACCCGGGAACTACATATCTTTTTAATATTTAAGTCCCTACCCCATAGCCCTCATTTTTTTTTTTTAAATTCATTTCATTGAGAAATTAAATAAAATTGGGCCCTTTGGAGTAACGACTAGCCATTGGAAAAATTACCCCGCCAAAAAAAGTCCCGTGTGTCGCGTGTGGTGCCCCTGCGTTTTAAAAAAAATCGGGGGAGAAAACATTTTTTTTTGGAAATTAATTTCACGGGCTGAAAAATTAGTCCCGATTGAGGGAAATTTATGTGTATTTGTTTTGTAAAAAGGGCTCCGAAGGGAAATTGGGGGGGCAATAAAAAGCACCTATCCCTTTCCCTAGCAAAGCAAGAAAAAAAGGTGAGCCCCCCCCCGAAATCGATATAAATTTGTTTGTAAATGTCCAGGTCTCTTTCCGAAAAGGGGGCAGTATTTTCCCCCTTTATGAATTGCTTTTTATTTTGCGGCCAGCTAGCCCTTTCAAATTATTTTTCAAAAATTTGGAATTTCAAAATTTCTTTAGCATTTTTGGGATTTTAATTTTAAATATTATCTGAACTAAGAGCTTTGGGTATATATTAAAAAAAAGTACACAAATGTGTAGGGACAGAAACCCCAACCCATGCCCAGGAAAACAATTTTTTTCCCAAAATATTCACGGCAGGATAGAGGTGGGGACATGCTCCGAATGTCGCTTTTTCTCTCTACTGCATAATATTTTTTGGGTTCTTTTTTTTCCCTATTTGGGCGAGGGGGGAAAGTAGCCCCCCAGGAGGGGGTAGAGGGGGCACACCCTTTCGGGTAAAAAGGAAAATATAGTGACGGTTCTTTGTTTTTTTCATATTTTACTCTGAAAATCTCCCGGGAAAACCTTTTCACCCCCTTTCCCCTGCTATCAGGGCCCCAAATGGTTTTTGGGGGGCTTTGGGCATAATTCATACATATAGTGTGCTAAGAGTGAAAAGGAATCCATCAAAAACCAAAATTGCAATGCTTTCCCTAAGGGGACCAGGATACAAATTTTTTTTTACAAAAGCATTTTTTTTGGGGGAACCAATGCCATTGCAGGAAACCCATAAATATTGTTATTTTACTTCATGCCCCATTTTGTTGTTATCAAATGGTATTTTTGTTTTTCCCATTGCGGGAAAATTAAACCTAGCATCAAGGAGTTTTTTTAGCACGGTAAAATAAAGACCCCCAGTATGTTTAAAATACGGGAATTTTTTCCCTTTAAAAGCTGATTGTAGGGTGGGAATGAAGGGCTCCGGGTCCATTTTAAAAGTTGCCTGGACTAGCAAAAAAGGGAGTTCTAAAGGCACCCGTAGCCTCAGGGGGTTTCTAAAGGGAAGGGGTGAATTACTTCAAAAACCCCCATCCCTTTAAAGAGTGCCGCTAGGGGTCTAGGTGCAGAACTTTTTCCTCCCGTTTTGATAGAAAAGCTTAGGGTAGTAACAGAAAAATAAATATAAAGGGGAAGCAAAAATAGATAACACAAGTAACACATTTTACTATTTATTATTTTTATTACAAAAAATTGAAACTACCGGGAGAGATACTGTGTTTAAAAGAAAGCATTTTCATACAGCAAAAACACATGGAAATTTTTAACCTTTGGGGAAAATGCAGAATATGAGCTAATGGAAAGAAAAGAAGAAAACGGGGGTTTTTAAAATTTGGGTGATTTTTTCGGGGTGGGGCTAAAACCTAAAAGATACCCAGGAGAGAAAACTATTCAAGAAAGCCGGGTCCCCAAAATTTTGATCCAATTTAAAGCAAAAGGCACCAGATAAAAAGGATTGGGGGTATGCACTATTTAAACCCCTTTTTATAGGGGGGGGAGGCAGCTTTTCCCCCCACCTGGAATCCCAAAACCCCTGACCAGCTGATAGGGCCCCTAGAACAAAATTTGCACACTGTGTATAATTACTTTATTTATTGAGAGGTGATTGTCCCCTGTTTATGTTTATGGGGGAAAATTAGTGTGCCCAAAAACCCAAGGCGGGTCACTTTATGGCTAAAATGTGTTTTCTTTATTTACTTTAGAGAGAGGGAAAATTTAAGGTAGATTCTTGTGTTACAAAAATAAGAAACCCCAAAATAAAAAAAGGCAATTGCCATTTGCTGTATTTCATTCATGTAAAGTAAAAAAGGGAAACCTAACAAAAAAATTTTAAAAAAATTGATAATTTTTTTTTTCATTTTGATATCCTTTTTAAACCCCCAAAATTTTTATTTTTTTGGAAAAAAAATTTCTACTATTTACTGAATAGGCTATGTCAATAGCTGTTATTTCTTTTTTTGAGTGAGAAAAATTTTGAGTTTTTGGGTGATCAAGTTTTTTGGGGCCC
>NC_051418.1:10535715-10536367 GCF_015228065.2 Penaeus monodon | reverse complement strand
CTTCAAAAATCAAGGGGTAAATTTTCCCAACTTTTTTCTAAAAACTTTGTATTATTTTCGGTGGAGAAATGGTTGAAAAAAAAAAAAAAAGGAAAAGATGGGGCCCTTCATCTTTGTAAAATAGACATTCCAAAAAAGAGACTGGGGCTTTCTTGCTTCGTTCACTTAACAGAAAAAAAAGGGGGAATTTAGAAAGTCACCCAAAGAATTTTGAAATTTAAAGGGGATATGTCGTGTACAAAATTTTATATCTTTGTGCCATGTTTGAAATTCATGAAAAATTTTACTTTTTTTCATACTATTTTTTCCCTAGAGAATATATTGTTGTTTAAATAAATAATTACAGATAAAATAAATGTATTATTTTTGGCAAGGAGGGTTTTCGGGAAAAGGGGTTGGTGCGTACACTAAAGAAAAGAAAAACAAAACATTTGAGGAGTGTCAAAGTTCGCATAAATCGGGGGGGAAAATTGTGGTGATCATAGTGTTTTTTTGCTGAAAATTTTTTTTTAAAAGTAAATTGAAAATTTTTTCCCGCATTCACATTATTGCTCCCTCCTTTTCAGGTTTGTTTCCAAGACGTTGCACCGCCTTGCAACAAGTACTATTGGACGAACATGTAGAAGATATTGTTGCTAGGGGAATGATTTAA
>NC_051418.1:10535442-10535575 GCF_015228065.2 Penaeus monodon | reverse complement strand
CATTTCAGATTGTTAGATGCAAGGGCCTGTGGGGTTTTAACAAAATTTAAAAGAAACCCAACCAGAGATATGTTAATAACTGAGGGCCCTGGGAGGTAGGTGCCCCAGGTTTTAAAAGGGGTTAGTTTTTAAT
>NC_051418.1:10532744-10534525 GCF_015228065.2 Penaeus monodon | reverse complement strand
CCCAGAAGATACAGTAAGTTCACTGTGTTATTATTTTTTTTTTGAAAAGGATTTCATAGTAAAATTTAAATTTTTTTCCACGTATATTGCAAGTAATAATTGATGAATTTAAAATTTTTTTTAAAATAAACAGTATGGGTGAAGTTTATTTCCTGGATAATTAAATGTAAAGGGTAGAAATTTAAAAAAGTTTTTTTCTTTCCTCAGGTGGTGAGCTTTGACATTATAGGTCATTTTGTCACCTCAGACCGGGTCATGTTTTTGTTGCAGCCAAAATTGATAGTTCACCAATACCTGTGGCTGTACCTCAAAGGGACAAAACATAGCTGACTTGACTTCTGCAACCAAAGCATTGTCTTCCCGCAAGGTCCTCCAAAAAAATTTATATCAATCAAATGAAACTTCATAAAAGAGGTTTTTAGACTTTGAATGATTCAACAAAATTTTATTAAAATTTTATGCAAAAAGCCTATTTTTAAAAATTAAATTTTCCTCCTGAACAGGCCCTAAATGGTGTTGGGTCGGGTGGGTAATGTGGGGCAGTGGAAAGACTAAAATAAACCGGCCAGTAAAAGCCAGCAAAAAAAACCTCTATCTTGCACCATTGTCTAATTGCCAGCTTTTGGGATGATCTGCTTCAAGAAAGGTACTTATTTTTTATTTGTAAAGAAAATTTTCGGATGTTTTCCCAAGAAAAATTTTTTTCATGTGTTGAGCTGTTATTTTTTTTCAGTGGAAATCAGTGTTTCAGGGGTTTTTTACAAAATTTCGGGTTTATTAAATAAACACAACAATTTTAAACAGCTAGTGGACATACCCATTTTACTCATTTTCCACGCCAATAAGCCGTTGGTTTTAAATTCCACTTTCAGGTACGGATACTGAAGAATGATAAAACTATTTTTTTATTGTTTGTATATATTAGTATTTTCTTGAAGGTTTATACCACACAAAGTAACCCTAGATCTGTTTATTTTCTTTTTGTGTTCCCAAAGTTTTTTACAAAAAAAATTCTTTTAGGTTAATGGAAAGGAAACCAAACCCTTTGGGTAAGAGCATAGAAAGATATGGGGAGGAAGGGACCCAAAGCAAATGTATCATTAATCAGGTATTTTCATGTCAGTGAGCTCCATAGACTTTTTTCTTCTTAATTCCCTTTTTTTTCCAAAAAAGTCATCAACTACAGTTTCATTTTAAATCTAGCAGATTTTTATTTATGCCAAATTTGCCTGATCTTCCACTTTTTATTATTCAGATTTTTCCTCATTTTCACCCATCAGAATATGAAAAACCCTAATACTTTTTGCTTAATTTGAAAAGAAATCCATCGTTTTTAAAAATTGTCTTAAGCCCCTTATTTTTAGTTAATTTCATAGATAACTTAAGGTCTGGTAAAGTAAAATAATATTTCTATTTTCTGAAGGTGTTGACCCGGCAGTCATCGCAGTCCAGAGCATAAGATTTGTCCAGAGGAGGTTGCTGCAACTGAATGTGTAGAGAACATCACCACAACAGCATTGCTAGATGCAGTACATGAAGGCAGTCATGATCACCAGACGAGGTTCAGGTTGTAACCGGGACTTCTGGACCTGACGAAGACCATGGCTCACTATACACATGTGGCTTCATCTTTCAGAAGGACAGGTAATACCCCCTATTGGATCTTGCATGGAATATTTAGTAGTAGTAGTAGTGTTATTACTTTTGGTGCTGTATTGCATTTACCGTTGATTAATATATAGATTTCTATATGTATATATTTTAAACCCATTGGATCTGGT
>NC_051418.1:10530868-10532440 GCF_015228065.2 Penaeus monodon | reverse complement strand
TGCCCAAACCAATTTTTTTCATGAACGTGATGGTCACTTATCCATGTTGGGTTAAATTATGTAAGGATTTGAAGTGCTGTCAGTTATGGACTGTAATATGTGATCTCTAATGTCCAACTTAAACTTGCAGGTGATTCAGACCAGGAGGCTCAGTATATGAAATGGCTGATGGTGAGGGTCATGTTGTGGTAGTAGCTGATGGAATGCCTGGACTAGAGGATGGAAGTGAAGTACCTGGTCAACATATGGTAGTTGTTCAGCCTGGTACAGGAGACCAGAATGTAGTCATGCTCACAGAGAACCAAGTTATCATGGAAACAGTGATGGTCAGCAGTTTACATACATGCCACAACTGAAACAAAATCAGTCAAAATTTTTACCGTTGATTAATTGCAAATCTGTGAAAGTTTCTGAGTTTAGTTGGTTGAAACCTTTCTTGGAGTTGAATGAGAAACTTGTCCCTTTGTGAAAGTCATCTGCAAGAAACATTTTGAAATAAAATGGCTGTTCATGCTTCTTTGCATTAACTAGGGAGATGGTTGGAACTGCAATTAGGGGGGGAAGGTGTACCCTGACTTTGATACTTTTTCAACATTGAAGTACAAAATGTATCTCTTTTTATGCCAAAGTAATTGGAATTTTTAGGGGTTTTGATCCAGGTATTAGCAATAGAGATGCTATTATACTCTTGTTTTTTGCTTTTTCTATGATATATAATTTTAATACAATTAACAGACATGTTTTCAAGAGGCTGTTAGAATATGTGAAATATATAAAGTATATTTATATGTTTGTTTTCATGTCATTTGATAGTTAGACTCCGCACAGAGATTATTTCTAATAACTGAAATTTTGTAGATATTAAGGAAATTATCCTTTTTTAAAATAAATGAATTTCCTTGTGATATTTCTTAATACTGAAATCCTGAAGGTATCAGTATTAACCAAGAGTAAATTACAACATTGTGAATCAGGTATACCTCTTATTTTTACGCTATTTATAGTTCTTGATACTTAAGCTTTAAATAGTTTCTTCTACAAAAATCATTCTACAAAATTTTTTCCATGCTTTTAAATCGATTCTTAATATATCTTACTTCTGTTACTTTTTTGTAAAAACTTACAGGAAATTGTCATATAAGAAGTACAAATCTGGGTTTTGATCCTAAAAAATTTTGTGTTTTAAAAACCAAGATCATAGAGGTCCTAAAAAATCTAACTGCATTTAAAGAACTCACAGTTTTTTATTTTTACTGACAAAAATCACTTTTCTTTTTTTCCCTGAAAACTTTAGAATCTCATAAGTAGTGAAATAATTATCGGGACATGTTTTAACTGATTTTTTAATATTACCACAAATTAATAGTTTTTTTTGAGGGTCAAATCTTGTGTATGAAGGCTGGTAGTTTTATACTATAGGGAGCTATTTAACATTTAAACTATAGATTCATAATTTTTTTCTGTTATCCAAAATAATTTATTAATGTTCAATGATGCAATCTATGATTGAAAGTTATTAGCTATGAAAATGTTGCTTAAGTTTAGCCTAACAGAACATTTAGAAGTCATTTC
>NC_051418.1:10529516-10530697 GCF_015228065.2 Penaeus monodon | reverse complement strand
ATTCCAAACTGTCAGCGGAAGTGGGTGCCAGAGTAGGAGGGTAGCTTGAGAAATATATAGACATGGCAATGCAATGAGAAAATTTTGCTTGCAAGGCCTATTTTGGGGGATATATCTTACTACAATGTCCCATTGTGATGAGAAGAGGTCCAGAACTTTCTGTAGAATGATAAGTCTAAAGGTTAGGTCAGTGTCCTGTATAAGGTCCTCTCTTGAAATGGCTAGAAGACTTAAGGCTGTGTATAGGAACTCCAGCATATGAATTTATGACTGGTCCAGTTCCCTGAAGCAGCCTGCGAAAACCGACAGCTGCCCCTATTGTGAGCAACGAAATTTCCTTTGCTGATGGTCTGGTGTGATGGTGCATATGTCCACTGAATTTCTTCTTGGTGAGCCGGTGCGATAGACGTTAATTCCAGAATGAAAAGAATTTTGTATGAAGCATTCAATTGGGGAAGCCTTTTTCATTTATGAAATGACATGTACTTACCGAGATTTCCCTTCAAGCACCATAATAATTCTCCCCAAAAGGGTTTCTTCTACGCATGTATTAAGGTTCCCCCAGGCTTTTCCCCCGTGAAACGGATCCATAAGACAGTGGAACAATATCTTCCGCACTTTTTTTTTTTTTTTAAATGAAAAAAAAAAACTTCCCTTTCCACATACAGCATTATTTTGGAAACAAAGTTGTTCAGCTTTGATGGAGCTTCACCTTCCCCGACTCTCAGAGTGATCAATAATTTGATGTGAAGATCCTGTTTAAGAACTCGATTGTTTTTATCCCAAAGGAATCTTACCTTCCACCATTTCAGCATCTGACAAATCAGGCATTTGATTTCATTTACACATTACAAGGCAGATGATGAAGCAATTGTTTTACTCAAAAAATCTCATTTTTGATTGTTATAAATTTTTTCCATTCACATACTTTCTATTTTATGCATTACTTATTCTAGATCTGACTTAACTAAGGACCAATCAGTCAAAGTTGCAAGACTGGACATTACTTCTGAGGGCTTCAAAATCAAGATTCTGGGTAAGTAGCTTTTGCTGAACATAACATTTGTCAGCAAGTATGGTCATTAGGTAATGTATTTTAGGACTGTCGAGTGTTTGTGTGGGCTGCTACAATGTGAATCCCGTACCTGTACTCTCACCATGAAGAAAACTCATCCTGGGGC
>NC_051418.1:10529255-10529331 GCF_015228065.2 Penaeus monodon | reverse complement strand
GGGGAACAAGGAATGGGGGAAAGACCCGGAGCCCTTCCCTTGGGTGCGCCCCCGGTCCCGCGAAAAAGGGATATGG
>NC_051418.1:10527688-10527795 GCF_015228065.2 Penaeus monodon | reverse complement strand
CCTCAAAACCCGCCAACCGGGTGTTTAAAAATTTTCCTTTTTTTTTTTTAACCCCCAAATTTAAACCTCCCCCCCAAAATAAAAAAAAGCCCCCCCCCAAAAAAATA
>NC_051418.1:10526822-10527065 GCF_015228065.2 Penaeus monodon | reverse complement strand
TCATCCCTGCGACTCCTTGAAACGAGTTGAACTGTGATAAAAAATTTATCGAGTCCACTGGCCCCTGTATTCCAGACATAGTAGATAAAGTACTGAGCCCGGGTGCAGTGGCAAAGCGCTTAATGGCTTTAAGCACAAAATACATTCAAGGGAAAGATGTGCTAAAGTGTTTCAGTTTTTTACAACATGGCACTAAGAAAAAAATACCTTCAGAACAAAAAAAACTAAACCAGAGAAACACGC
>NC_051418.1:10523796-10526779 GCF_015228065.2 Penaeus monodon | reverse complement strand
GACAACAACTAATTTACTTCTTCACTGGAAAATTAAAACAAAAATTGCCCCAAAAGTACTCCCGATGACAAATGGATTTACAGTCTTTGAATTTTAGTAAAATAATAACTGGAAAAAGCAAGGTTAAAATAATGTCTTTTTTTTTCACAAAGCTTAGTGAATGTATCATTCTCTTTATTGGGTTTGGGAAATTTTTGTGCTTTTTGTGCGTTAAAAAGGGGTTGGGGGTAAATGGGCAAAGGGCAATGATGGTCAAGTTATGTTTTTCTAATTAATCTTTAAATAATTAATCATTTCTTGAAAAATTTTGATTTTCACTTTAGCATAGTCTTTTTTCACCCTTTCCCCCAGACCAGACAGAAAAATAAAAGTGCTTTTTTAATGACTTCCCAAGAAAATGCAGAGTAAGCCTAAACAAATTATATGATCATGTTTTTTTTTTAAATTTGAACTGTACAGAATGATTTGCAGTACAAAAGAAAAAGAAATGTGCAGGGGCTTCTGGCTCACAATATAATACCTAAATTCAATCAAAATGAAAAAAATTTTCTCAGCATTTCTTATAGCCTTTTTTATCTATTAATGATAAAAAATTTGATTTTAAAAAGGGAAACTGTATACTTAATAAGAATCACTCCCTCATTAGCACTGGAATAATTTAAATATTCATTAGAAAATTTTTATATTTTTTGGTAATTTATGTGCTATTCAATTCTGTTCCATTTATGATTCTGTATAGGTAGAAAAAGAAAAATGCTCAAGCATTTTTTTATTATAAAAAATTTCCCAGTTGGATTTTTCATAAATTATACACACACACACCTTACCATACGGGGAACTTTACCTGGGGTAATTTTTCATTTACAGCCTCTACATACTTGTTAAAATTTTCCAAATGATTTAAATGAACTCTACCCAAAATGGGCAGAGTTACACTACAATTTTACTTCCCAGTAAATGCAACTAATATAAAAACCCCATCACAAGCAAGCTTAAAACCTTCCAATATTTGATGGTATTTAATTCTTCATGTGTATATTTGTATGTATGCATATGTGTATTTAAATAAACAAAACAATTAGAAAAATAATTTGATTAACGAAAATATCAGGCACCGCACAATCCAACGAGATCACAGTATTTGTGCTTAAGGCCCCTAACCTATGTCTGTAAGCTAAGCTATAGGAGAACAGCAAAGCTCGCAGAGGAACTCACTTGTGTAGGTCTCTCATAAAACAAGTACAAGAGCCTCTGTCACTAACATAATAACGGGCATCATTTATTTTAATGTAAGTACTGAAAAAGATGTTAAAGGGAAAAAGTAAAAAAATTATACCTGCAAACATTCTAAAACATAGGATTTTGCACCCCAGATAACAAAAATTACTTTATATAAAAATTGTGAACTATCAAGCAGTTCCAATATCAATTGCTCTTGGGCTCCCTTACTTATAGATTCATTTACAGACTATAGAAAAGGAGGTTCTAATCAAGGTGGAAAAGTTTAAGATAGATCTCAGTCCAACATTTCATTTAGTATGTATGTATATCTACATAAAATAAATAAATAAATAGCAACATTGTTTTTGAGTGAAGGTCAAGTGCCAGCAATTAAAATGAGTTCTCATAGATTTATCCCACATTTAAGCATAATCTAAGACTTTACATTATCCTATTAATTAACATGAAAGTTTTTATACAAAATTTTATAACATTCATTCCAATCATGGTTATTCCAATGAAACTGTTAAAATACAGTAAGGCACTCACAAAACCCCAAATAAAGTCAAATGACTGCAAGAGCCTGCTACAGCATAAACCAAATTAAATGTAGAAGTGCTGACATCCATTAAATAATGTATTAGTGGGCAACTATAAGGTAAAGATAAGTTTGCTAAATTATATTTTTTCAATGAGACGACTGGTAACGATAAAAAGGACAGAATTAAATTTTGTTTCTCTCAGTGCAACAGTTTTTAAAATACTCTTGGAAATGTTTTATACAAATATGGAATGAACTACAATATATCAATGAATAATGAAGAAATGATATGTGATCCAAATAAGCATGATCTGAGAAACTGATAAAACAGGTAAATTTTTTTCTTTTTACTAATATACAGCATACATGCAGGATTCTGCAAATAACAAATTTGCACAGCATCACTTCTCAATGTACAGAAACCAGAAAAAAATAAGAAATCCCGGAAACGGAGAAACTCAAGGAATTGGCTCTAAGACCAATTAGTTTTTTATATTTATAAACTTATAATTCAATTAAATATCTGAGTTTTAGCGAGTCATTTTTAAACAGGAGTTTGAGCGTCTAATAAATATCTGCCTATCACAGTTAAAAACACCCCACGTGACGAACGTTGGTCTTGTTTGTTGCAGTAAGACAAGCAACTTGAGACCAAATCTCACCCAGCTGCTTGAAAGCATTTTGCAGAACATTACTTCAATCATGCTGCTTTTCCTAAAAAAACCCCAAATTTTAAAAATTATAAGAAAAAAATTTCAAATTTTTTTCAAAAGGCAACAGAAATTAAAATAGAGATTTTTTCTTTTTAGAATTATCCTTTATTTCTTTAAACCCCCAAACAATATAAAAATTTTAAGTTACAAAAAAACAACGATAAATACAATCAACAGGGACCTGACCCATTCCAATAAAAAATAAAAAAAAGCAATACTCTAACAACAAAAATTAAAAAGTCCAAACTGAACAGTGCTTGGGTACACATTTACGATTTCATGGTGAATGGAGAAGCAGACCCCGCAGTGTCTAAAACATAAAAAGCATCACTAAGCATACGTGCATGAATTTTCCCGCAGAAAGATAATGACCAAGGTGGCAGTCACTCGGGATACAGAGCCCATCCACTACTGATTTTCAGCAGATATGACGGAATTATTTTCCAACATTTATTTTTCCCCCTTTTAAATTTATTTAGATGTAGGACTTACAGTACAATTTTGACAT
>NC_051418.1:10523016-10523723 GCF_015228065.2 Penaeus monodon | reverse complement strand
TTAGCAAAGACGCCTAAATCCCCTTACAAAAATTTTCCCCACTCACGATTTAGCCTCTTGAAAGACAGTTACTATAATTTTAAAGAACTTGGCATCAGATTAGGCCTTTGACAGTATTCACTAATTAAGTTGGCGAGAGCTCCACTTTGGCAAGTATCAGAGCGCAATAGGAAATCATTTCCCTCTCCAGTCTTGTAGAATGGATTGCGACCATGACTGATTCATGAAGAGCAAAAATGGTCTGAGATCAATAGATCAAAAAAGTAGTTTTGAGTGGAGCAAGGAAACATGCTGGAACAACCTGGCAAGAAAACAAACAACCATCATGTCAGGGTTTTGAAACTACAACATCCTAAGATTTATTAAGAATTAAAGGATCAAAATCAGATAATTTTCTGAAAAAAAAAAATTTATGAATAAAATTTTTAAAATAAATTGGGTGATATTTCAAGCATTTACATATATGTGCTCTTAATAATCTCACCTGTGTGTAAAGGAATTCCAAGAAACCTGGTGGACCTGTATCCTTGGGCCCCCCATGCCTCAGTGAGTCGTCGCAGTTTACAAAACAATTCTTCTGTGGCCACAGGATCTGGAAATTCTACAGCTCCTTGCACTACTGACATCCCGAACCTATATTGAAATTGAAAGAGTAATGGCCATTAATACATGTTAAGTATGGACACCAAGACCTGTTTTTAACATTT
>NC_051418.1:10522401-10522644 GCF_015228065.2 Penaeus monodon | reverse complement strand
GCACCCCCATCCAATGGGTTAACAATTCTATTTCTTAAAGCTCTAGGGATCCAGCAGGTTGGCTTCCCTTTCCAGTCCCCACTCAAAATTATGATAAATATTTCACTAATTCTTTTCACCTACCTTATTACTGTATAAATAAACATTCTAAAATAACACATTTGTTTTTTCTCTAGTCTTTTCTACTCTGATAAATTTCCTATACCCGCTACTTGTTATACTTATTGTCAGCATTCTGTAACT
>NC_051418.1:10519754-10522375 GCF_015228065.2 Penaeus monodon | reverse complement strand
AAGAAAATCAAACTTTAAGAATTCTTATAGTAATACATGTAAACAAACTTAAATGTCTAAATCACAAAAACTATCTACATGCACACACCTGATTGAAGATGTTAGAATCTAAGGAAGCCATAACATCTAGAAGGTTATTAGACACAATCGTTGTCAGGAAGAGGTAGTAATTCCGTTGGAGTAGTCTCCGCGTTCTCCTCTCTTCCTCATCATTCTCTTCAATGGGTTCTGAGAGGGCTGAGAAGATTGCAGACACAAGTGGGACAAAGATGCTCTGCAGAAATGGACTGATCTCCTTCTGCAAAGGGGGGAAAAAGAAGAAAAAAAATAATTTTTTTCCATAAATCACAAAATATGATAACATACAAACAATAAATAAACATAAAAAAGACCATGAGATAATGAGACCCCTTCAGTACCTGGAACTTGGTGATGGTCTGGTTGATAAGTGGCAGGTACTCTGTTAAGATTGTGGGTGAAGGTGTATGAAGAAGAGCCTGAGATGCAGGAGGAAGCAGTGGCATCAAGCTCCTTCCATCCAGACACACCACTAATCTGTGCATCAACTGCCGAACACCAGAACCAACCATCTCTCGCTCTACTCCAACCTGAAAAGATAAAAATGTATGTATAAGAAATTATAATACATTAGCACACATAACACCAGTTTCAAGAATTTCTTTCTTAAATAATGAAGTAAAACTGTATTGTATTGTGTATCATTACTTACATTGAGACAGCTGATAAATAGCTGCAGAGCATCAAGATACAGCTGTACACAACCACAGTCTTGCATGGAATTTTGGTTTGAAAATGCCTTAGAAGTTCTTGCAGTCACAGATGTTGCATGGCATATACTCTTTGCAATGTTCATCTGCAGGGATAAATAATCTCATAATTTATTTCCCTATATCTTCTATAACCATACAAGTGCAATTCTATTCATAGGTGAAAAAAAAATCCATTAAAAAGGAAATAATCACATTATACACAGCAAAGATAACTTGCACCTGGAATTAGGAATATATTAAAGGGAGATTTAAATGATAACCTTACCTGCCTAATAGGGTCCTGTTCCTGTGCTAACCTCTCAGCAAGAAGAGTAACTTTGCTAAACACTGGGGATAGCAAGTTTCTCATCATCATCTCCTTTCGCTGTGGCTCAGCACTGCCAGACACGATCAGCATTGCTGCAGCTTCGAACACATACAGCTGATCATCATTCGTCAGGAGTGGAGTTACTGGAAGTGAGGAACATTAAGAATTAAAAAAGAAAAGATCAAATAAAGGAAAATATTCATTATACAATCAAATCTTGGAATAAATTCATGGAGGATTCATACAATCATGTTGATAATCTATCACTTTCTGGCAGGTAGTATCATTCATCCCTCTTGTTCATGTATGACAATGGCAAGAATTTCATAATTATATCCAGATACCTAGGCATACAAAACGCATATGATTAAATGTAACAAATAAAGAAATAATAAGTTACTTTGTCCATTATCTGGAGGTGCCATCACGAGTAGCTCAGAGAGTTGCCCCAAAATATCTTCAGTGTAGTTAATGATGTGACTCTTAAGACACCTTACAATACGTGAAAAAAGATAACTTGTTCGACTGCGTACCTACAATAGGGAACACGTTCAAATAATTAATAAGTGTTAAAATATCTATTACATATATAGGTAAACATAAAAATGTTACCACAGCATTGACAGAAAATCTTGTGAAACATTTGAGGAATCAAGTATTTCTTTGAGGAATCAAGTATTTCTTCCAGCATTATATTTCATTTTTATTATAGGTACACAACACTTTCTTTAAACAATAAAACAAAATCAAAATAAGACGTTTTAATACTTACTCTCGGGCTACGATTTCGCATGCCCCGGACATCTAAGAAGGCCGTCAACATGCCAGGTATGTACTGAGGCTCACAGGCAAAGAATTTTTCATAGCGTGCAACACACTCAAAATATTGGAGGGAAACAGCTGGATGAGAGTGACCAGACACGCCAGATGTTACCAACAAACGCATCATTTCTTGCATAGTGGAAGTTTTGACCTGCATACAAAAAGAAAAAGGAAATTAATAAATCTATTATTATTTTGGAATACAACACATAAAAATCAATCATTCTGAATACAAAACACAAGCATACCATTTTCTTTTATTCACATAAATGTACATATACAAAAAGATTCAAACACACAAAATCCTTCTCTAACAAAAAAAAACTAAAATGTATATCAGAAAAATAAGTTTCATCTACATAGCCTAAAATAAAGTTTTAGAATTTTATCATAATCATAGCAAATATGAATGTGAAGGACTAAATATACTTCCAAAGAGAGACACAAAAAGCAAATACAGCACAGATGTAAATGTTCTAATTCTAATTAAGGAACTGCTACCCATGCTTTATTTTATTTTTCAGAAATCATTTAACAAAATTGAATTAAATGTTTATTAGTAATAATCAAAATGGGATAACAGCATTACCATACCCCCATTGAAACAAGTACACACTCATACAGATTTAATATGGAGAAATGTGAAAAGAACCTTAGTTACCTTCAACACAAGAACCAGCCATGTCAAAAAGGGGGGGGGG
>NC_051418.1:10517567-10519619 GCF_015228065.2 Penaeus monodon | reverse complement strand
AGAAAACCACAAAGCCAACACAGGAAACACAAACACTAGTCGGGCATTATGGAACACTCGGAGAACACTTAGTTGAAGAACACTGACCTGTGACACATGTCCCTGATGGAGATCCGGGTCACCCACCTGGCAGGGCCCAGAGAAGTGGTTGCCATGAGAAGCGGGGAGAGCCTCGCCCAAGCTGTAGAGAAGGGAGACAGCTGCCTCAACATCTTCATACGATGATCCCTGCCATTGTTTAGCGTTGTTATGACATAATCTTGCGACCTGTTGTTGGTAAAGAGTTGCAAAAGAAATGGAAGATAAAACACAGCCAAACCCCCTTGGTAACCATATCAAAATTTTTCAAAATTTCTCATGGGTATTCTTAGGCAGAAATTACTCTTAGGCAGAAAATCATAAGGATGTTTATTATAGGAAAAAATATCAATCAAATTGAAGCATCAAAAATTTCAAATGTTTTTATCAGATGAAAACAGCATGAAAAACAAATTACTTTTAAGACAAGTTCCGGAATCAAAGCCGCTAAATTATCAAACACAACTTTCAGTTTCTTCCGATATTCATCAAACATGGCTTCATCCTCCCTGCTTGTTCAAAGTTATAAGACTCGTCGTATTTTGTTTTAGCAATAACTACATATAACATATCTCTAGCAAGCCTCTTTCAACTCAGTGATGCAACCAGTCTGCTTTATCAACTGTAGGGGAAAGAAGCAAAGGAAACAATCAATAAACAAATATTTTTATATCGTACTTAATCAAATATCAACTTCACATTATCACTCAACAAAATACTATGATTTTTCATTCAAATAATAATGTGCAAGAAAATGATACATGCATTAAATATCTAATAAATATTTTCCAGACAAGAGAAAATTATATGAAATGCCTTAAGCACTATATCCAAAAAAAGGTACCTGAATATAATCCCGAGCAAAATCAAAAACTGCAGCTGATATGTCATCATAATCACTAGCCATGAAGGTCAGGAGTAACGTTACTTTGTTTTCTATAGCATATCGAACCATTTCTCTTTTTTCAGCATCTTTCTTGTCTAATCTGTAAATTGGATAAATGTAAACATGAGGGCAGGTGGTAGGCTACAAGCTAAACTGAAGGGCAAGGGACAAAGACTTAGGGAGACAGGCAGAGGAAAAAAAGAGAGAGAACAAACTGACAAAGAGAAAGAGACCAGCGGTATTAGAGGCTGAAAGTGAGGAGTAGAGATAGGACTGAATGAGAAAGGGAAAGAAATGGCAGATGGAGGGTGGAAGAAAAAAGACTGGTAAGCATAAAGACAGAGTAAGTAGGGAATAGAACCACAGAGACAGAGGTAGGGAGGGAGTAGAAATGAGAGGATGAACAAGAGTGAAAGAGATGGAGGAAGGAGACAGAGGGAATGGAAGTATAAGGGGAAAAGAGAAAGAGAGACCGGAGTAGTGAAAGGGCAAATGGGAGAGGAGAAAGCTAAGTGGGGAGAAAACAGAAGGAAGCCAGAAGTCAGGAATAATACGGAAAGAAGGCAGAATAAATACGATATAAATAAATATGAGAAGTAATAAGGTAGCACACATATAAACACCAATACATCCTCAGAACATTATTTTTATACTCACTGACATTATACATTATCAAAGAAATAAACTCACTTTTGCCAAGCAAGAATAAGTTGAACACCAATACCATTAATTAGTCGCGCAAGCTTAACAAGAAAGTCCGAATCATCATCCTGTCAAGAGTAAGCAATAATAATTAAAACATATTCTATAATCATTCATAACAATAATTTAACATCATTACCAATTACTACTGCTAATTTTCTTAATACTATCATAAAGCTCTCTTTAAGCTGGTTATCTCATTTTTGTTCTATTACTACAGCTTATACTATTTCAAAATTTAAAATCAGGCCCCTGTATCACTATATGCATATGCTACATTTCTAAAATAGTATTATATATCTAGTTTTAAACTGATAATTCAAATTATCATTTTTTGATAGACCAAAATCTAGAAAGTATTGTTCACAGTAAATCTTTAAATAAAC
>NC_051418.1:10516261-10517302 GCF_015228065.2 Penaeus monodon | reverse complement strand
TACTTCGCAGCACACAAAAAAATAATAAAGTTGACATGTATGCACACAGAAAAAACTTACATCAACAGGTTTTAAGACACCAGCCTGGTCCAGGACTGTAACAAAGGATTCAATAAGCTGAGCCTTGGTGACAGGGTCCATACCCTTAGTGATAATCTCATGGATGCAGTCTGCTGCCGCTTCCCGTAACAGAGGTTCTTTTAGGTGGTCTACCAACTTGCACACAAATCTGAAATTTAAGGTTCAAGTTTAAAGGATTTCAGGGAAAAGGGAAGTTTGCCTAGAGACTTAACATGATTCCTAAGAGAATTAATTTTACATAAATTAAAAGTCTCCAAGATCAGTATTGCAGCTTATAACAACCAACAAATACATGCACATAATCAGATCACAGTGTTATCAAAGACCCTTCACTGAATGAATATCAAAAACCAGAATTAGGAAGACAGAGAAGAACAAAGTGATAATTCCTAATTCCTCAATAACCCTGGCTTTATTCACTTACCTATCATTAGCAATAAGAGAGATATCAATCCAGGCAATGTATGCACCAATGACATCATGACACTGACACACTAGCTCAGCATGGTTTTTCATACTTAACCTGGAAATTTTAAGACCACAAAATATATTATCTCAATTTAGGAAACAGGTAGTAGAAAAAAGATACCATAACATTAACATAAAATCTCCCACCACAAAGACTGACTATATAACCAAGACAACCAAAATACAAAATGAGACCATCTTTGACTTACCAAAATGTCATACCAGGAATTGGTGAGGTCTACTACACAATGCTCTCTCATGGTATCTTTGATCCTTGTATTGCGTTCAGTCTCAACTTGTGTATGCATTATTTCACGATCAACAACCTGAATGGAAATCTCATTTAATAGTCATAGAAGTAAAGGTATATCAAATTAAGAAAAAAAAATTCCAGTATAAAACATTAAAATTTCATTGTAACAGGATTTGTCTTGGAACAAAGTTAGACATGAAATATTAACCCCATGTCCCTGGGAAATGTAGTCACTGAAG
>NC_051418.1:10515874-10515946 GCF_015228065.2 Penaeus monodon | reverse complement strand
AAAAGGAAGGGGATACTTCCCTCCCCAGCACACGGGGTTTTAAACAAGCTTTAAAAAATTTTTATAAACCAT
>NC_051418.1:10514432-10515852 GCF_015228065.2 Penaeus monodon | reverse complement strand
TTACCTCAGCTCAATAGCTAGCAGAATCTTCAGGAAAAATTTAACACCCTTGTGGTCCAACTGAAGCATAAAATAAAAGAGGGCAATAAACGAGGGCCCATTTTTCAGGATAGTCCAACCAAAAAATACCGGGGAAAATAACTGTGCCGTTTTTGTTCTGGTATTACCTTTAAAATTATTCACTTTTAAAAAAATGGGAAAGAATTTGTCATATTCAGTCCATATTAATATATGTCTTTTTTAAAAAAATCCGGGCCCCCCCCCCCCCCAAGTATCAAACACTTTTCAAAAAAAAATATGAAAAAAAAATTTTAACACTCACTTTCTCTGGATCAGTTTGCATGAAATAAGCTGCCCTCCCTGGGAAAGTTTTCTGTCTGAAAGAGAACTGTTCCTCTGTGGGGGCCCCTAAAGGGAGCCATGGGGTGAGTAATGCCCCTAGCCCCCTGTTGGAAGAGACCCTTGTAAGTATGATACGGGTTTTTTTTAAAAGTTTTTTAAACAGGGCTCATTAATAAAAAAAAATATACTTCTTTTATTTAAAAAACCCCTCCAAATAAAAAAAAAAGGAAAATTATCCTTCTAATTTTACTAAACCATCTAAACCCTTTCTTGTGGCCAAAATTTTTCAGAAAAATACACAATGTAAAACCCCCTCTATACCAAACCCGTAAAAAAACGAACTTTACTTTCTCATCCGTTGTGATCCACCTGTGGGTAAGGTTTTTGCCCCCAACATTTTGCCAGCCTTGTTGCTCCAACCAAATTTTTGAAGGGATTCCAGAGCCCAAACAGCAACAAAATTTTTTTCATTATAAAACAGACCACAATTAAAATAAAGAAAAAAACTGTAATGGGAATACATTAGCAGGAACACAGCACATTTGTACTACTAAACATAATAACCAAAGATGAAAAAAAAATAGTAAAAAAAGTAATGATTATAATTCATAATTACAATGAAAAAATCTCAATAATGATATAAAATCCTTTTGTAAAATCAACAATAATCAACAAAAAATAATAACCAACAAAAGCAGAATAAATCAATAGCAAAAAACAGTGCCCTTTACTTGAGTATGTTGTGGTGATTGTCAGGAGCCAAAGCCATGCAGCATCTGGGCATCCATTTTGCAAGAGAGACCGGACAGCTGGTTCCTCCAGATACACCGTCCCGGGGCCCGTTCACAGTTGCAAACCCAAAACAGTCTGAAAGAGAGAGAGAGGAGGAGAGGGGGGGCGGGGTTAGAAAAGCTGTAAAGTAATTCAGAATAAATTTAAAACCGATTCAGAAGCAAAAATATTAGCTCCTTCCTTTTGTGGGGCAATAAATTAGTGTATTTATAGTATAGTTGTTGTGGGACTAGTGATTAGGCCCAATAACAATGGTGGGGGGGTGATGGGGTAATGATTCACTCAG
>NC_051418.1:10511948-10512841 GCF_015228065.2 Penaeus monodon | reverse complement strand
AAAAAACGAACTTCAAATGTCAATGCGCCATCCTGACTACCTGTCGGGCACTAATACAGATCGCCAAGACATGCCAACTATCCTCTCCCGCGGGTTTATTATTTTCAATCGCAGAACGCACCGAGGACCCCAAAAAACCCAAAACGAGCGAAGTGTAAAATCACAAATCCGTCGGAGTGGCCCTCTTCACCGCCAGAAAGCCATCGATGGGTTTTGGACACAGCAAAACACACTCCGCGTGCACGTAACTTTTTAAGACTACGCAAGGACTATCGCCCCAAGACGGCAAATGCAAAGGTGCGCGCGGAGAGCACAGTGGCAGAGGGGACGCGCAGTGAGTGTGTGTGCGTGCGTCGACCTCGAGCTACTGGAAAATCGCCCCCCCTCAATAATACGTGTGCCACCCCCACCCCCACCACCACCCCGACCCATAAGGCACACCTGGGGGGGAAGGGCGTGCGTTCCCACCCTAATACCTACCCAGGCAGGAGTGGCAGGGAGAGGGTGGGGTAGAGTGGAAGAGAAAATTTTTTCCAACAGTGCAAAAATCTACCCCAAAACAACGTCATTTATCTTTCCCTGTAGGTGCGTGACTGATCAATTCTTTGTTCTCCCTCTTGAGCGCAGATGTAAGAATCGTAAATCGCACGTGTTTGCCCATGCATAAATCAACACCAACGAGTCTGTGTATCGCATGCCCCTTGCTTTCTACCGCCGCCCCGAAAGCAACCCCAAAAGGGAGAAAAATAAAAATAACAATAACAGCGGCCCGCGGCGCACCTATAACGAGTGGGGAAAGCAACCCCCGTTTTTAAGTTTTAGGTGTCAGTGAACCTGTCCGGGGACCTGGGGTTACGCGGGGTCACCAGGGCGGGGGGCGCACGGTGCCCCCA
>NC_051418.1:10511696-10511897 GCF_015228065.2 Penaeus monodon | reverse complement strand
CACATCCTCCCCGGGGACCACAACTCCTTTCCGCGTCTTGCGCCTCCTTCGCCTTTCCCCCCTTTTCTCTACTTTCCCCATTTTTTTTATCTCTCCTTTTACTTTTTCCCAAACGTCTTCGTGCTTCCGCCTCATTCTTTTTCCCCGGTTTCCCCCTCTATCAGGCTTTTCTGTTTGACTTTAACCCTCCCCTTCCCCGTC
>NC_051418.1:10511487-10511648 GCF_015228065.2 Penaeus monodon | reverse complement strand
CTACCTTAGAAATTTTTCTTTTTTCCTTTCACTGTACAAATTACTTTTATAAATAGATACCTCTCCTTAATATTCGTTTTAAAACAATTTTGTCTGTCTTGGAAACAATCGTTCTTGCCATTTCACCGTATTTTCAATATTCTGTTTTCTACCCTTCCTCA
>NC_051418.1:10510618-10510944 GCF_015228065.2 Penaeus monodon | reverse complement strand
ACCAGACCGCAGACACGACGATTTCCACCCCACCCCCCCACCCTCCACTTCGCCTTCCGAAAGACAAAAATAACGCAGCAGTTACTTGTGTCTTTTGTGTCATGAGAGTTTTATGGCGATAAAATCTCCTGACCTCACGTCTCCTCTTCCTCTTTTATCTCCTGCGATATCTTCATTGTCTTCGTTTTTGCCAGGCAACAATTTGCATTTCGAGCGTTCCTGACACCCGGGGCGGAAACGGCGACAAAGAATTTAATAATCGAATTATAAAGAAAAAAAAAGTATAAAAAGCGGCAAGTAAATTAATCATAAACAATTAATTTTCT
>NC_051418.1:10510132-10510395 GCF_015228065.2 Penaeus monodon | reverse complement strand
TTATTGTCAAGGATTTCTTTTACAACACATGTATGGAAAATGAGGACATATTACAGCAAAATGTGGGTCAAAATCACGGCTTGTTAACTACCACAAGTTTCAGGTCATTCGGGTCACTCATTAGCCAAACCGTCATAAATCAAATCCACCCCAGGCGCATTTGGCGACTCAACCCAAATCAACATTTCTTGCATAGAGTGGTGGGAAATTTGTTTTGCTTAGACAACTTTCTCATTTGTTATCCCGATTTATGAATTTCCGTA
>NC_051418.1:10509227-10509570 GCF_015228065.2 Penaeus monodon | reverse complement strand
AAGATTAGAATCATAAATCGGGATAAAAAAGAGAAAGTGTCTAAGCAAAACAAATTTCCCACCAACTTATGCAAGAAATGTTGATTTGGGTTAGTCGCCAAAAGGCCTGGGGTGGATTTGATTAGGGACGGTTTGCTATAGGACCGAAGCCTGAAACTTGGGTAGTTAACAAGCCGTGATTGACCACATTTTGCTGTAATGTCCTCATTTTCCATAATGTGTGAAAAGAATCCTTGACAATAGGGATGTACACACTGGCATACATCTACACCACACACATCGACCATCACGCACATCCACACACTACCACACCCAACATCACTCCGTACATCACGTGCACACC
>NC_051418.1:10508869-10509166 GCF_015228065.2 Penaeus monodon | reverse complement strand
GCCCTGCTTTCAGAGAGAGGAGTGAGAAGTTAGTGAAGAAAATTAATTGTTTATGATTAATTACTGCCTTTTTACTTTTTTTTCTTTAAATTCGATTTTAAAATCTTTGTCGCGTTTCCGCCCCGGGTGTCAGAACGCTCGAAATGCAAATGTTGCCCTGGCAAAAACGAAGACAATGAAAGATATCGCAGGAAAAAAGAGGAAGATGAGAACGTGAGGTCAGGAATTTATCGCCATAAAAAATCTCAGTGACACAAAAAACACAAATAAAAATGCTGCGTTATTTTTTTCTTTTTT
>NC_051418.1:10508333-10508397 GCF_015228065.2 Penaeus monodon | reverse complement strand
AAAAAAAAATATAAAATTTTTAATTATAAAAATAAAAAAAAAGGGAAAAATAAAATAAAAAATA
>NC_051418.1:10508131-10508315 GCF_015228065.2 Penaeus monodon | reverse complement strand
AATAATTAAAAAATATTTTTTTTAATATAAAAAAAAATTTTTAAAAATTTTAAAAATAAAAAATATTTGAAAATTAAAATTATTATAAAAAATATTTTAAAATATATTAATTAAAAATATAAATATAATAAAATAAAATTAAAAATAATATAATGAAAAAATTAAATATTATATGAAATTTTAA
>NC_051418.1:10506826-10507094 GCF_015228065.2 Penaeus monodon | reverse complement strand
GATTACGGAAATTCATAAATCGGGATAAAAAATGAGAAAGTTGTCTAAGCAAAACAAATTTCCCACCAACTCTATGCAAGAAATGTTGATTTGGGTTGAGTCGCCAAAATGCGCCTGGGGTGGATTTGATTTATGACGGTTTGGCTAATGAGTGACCCGAATGACCTGAAACTTGTGGTAGTTAACAAGCCGTGATTTTGACCCACATTTTGCTGTAATATGTCCTCATTTTCCATACATGTGTTGTAAAAGAAATCCTTGACAATAA
>NC_051418.1:10506275-10506603 GCF_015228065.2 Penaeus monodon | reverse complement strand
AGAAAATTAATTGTTTATGATTAATTTACTTGCCGCTTTTTATACTTTTTTTTTCTTTATAATTCGATTATTAAAATTCTTTGTCGCCGTTTCCGCCCCGGGTGTCAGGAACGCTCGAAATGCAAATTGTTGCCCTGGCAAAAACGAAGACAATGAAGATATCGCAGGAGATAAAAGAGGAAGAGGAGAACGTGAGGTCAGGAGATTTTATCGCCATAAAACTCTCAGTGACACAAAAGACACAAGTAACTGCTGCGTTATTTTTGTCTTTCGGAAGGCGAAGTGGAGGGTGGGGGGGTGGGGTGGAAATCGTCTTGTCTGCGGTCTG
>NC_051418.1:10504983-10505836 GCF_015228065.2 Penaeus monodon | reverse complement strand
TGAGGAAGGGATAGAAAACAGAATATTGAAAATACGGTGAAAATGGCAAGAACGATTGTTTCCAAGACAGACTAATTGTTTTAAAAGCGAATATTAAGGAGAGGATAATCTAGTTTATAAAAAGTAATTTGTACAGTGAAAGGAAATATAGATAAATTTCTAAGGATAGATAACAAAAAGATATGAAGCCAAAAAAAGGAAAAACAATATTAAAATAAGACAGGGAAGAGGATGAAAGTAAAGTCAAACAGAAAAGACCTGATAGAGTGGAAACCAGGGAAAGATGAGGCGGAAGCAGCGAAGACGGATTGGAAAGTAAAAGGAGAAGATAATAAAAGTGGCGGCAAGTAAGAGAAGAAGGGAGGAAGGCGAAGGAGGCGCAAGACGCGGAATAGGAGTTGTGGTCGCCAGCGGAGGATGTGCCACCTCCCCCCCCCCTCCAACCGACCACCCGCACACGTCCTCCTCCTCCTGTGGCACCGTGCCGCTCCCACGCCCTTGGTGACCCCGCTGTAATCAGGTCATGCCGGACAGGTTCACTGACACCGTGAACTTCAAAACGGTGGTTGCGTTCCCACTCGTTATGAGGTGCTGCCGCGGCCGCTGTTATTGTTATTGTTATTTTGCTCTCCGTGTGGTTGCTTTCGTGGCGGCGGTAGAAAGCAAGTGGCATGCAGATACACAGACTCAAGTTGGTGTTGATTTATGCATGGGCAAACACAGTGCGAGTTTACGCATTCTTACATCTGCGCTCAAGAGAGGCAGAACAAAGAATATGAGTCAGTCACGCAGCCTACACGGAAGATAAATGACGTTGTCTGTGGTAGATTTTTGCACTGTTGGAAATTTCTCT
>NC_051418.1:10504883-10504950 GCF_015228065.2 Penaeus monodon | reverse complement strand
TGCCTGGGTAGCGTATTAGGGTGGGAAACGCACGCCCTTCCCCTCAGGTGTGCCTTAGTGGGTCAGG
>NC_051418.1:10504432-10504860 GCF_015228065.2 Penaeus monodon | reverse complement strand
CACACGTATTATTGAGGGGAGGGGCGATTTGCCAGTAGCTCGAGGTCGACGCACGCACACACACTCACTGCAGCGTCCCCTCTGCTCACTGTGCTCTCCGCGCGCACCGTTTGCATTTGCCGTCTTGGTGCGATATGTCCTTGCGTAGTCTTATAGTTACGTGCACGCTGGAGTGTGTTTTGCTGTGTCCAAACCGATCTGATGGCTTCTGGCGGTGAAGAGGGGCCACTCCGACGAGATTTGTGATTGGTGACACTTCGCTCGTTTGGCTTTTGTTGGAGTCCTGCGGTGCGTGTGCTGCGGTATTGAAAATAATAATCCCGCGGCAGAGGATAGTTGGCGAGTGTCATTGGCGATCTGTAGTTAGTGCTGACAGGTAGTCAGGATGGCGACATTGACATTTGAAGGTTCGTATATTGTTTCTTTCT
>NC_051418.1:10503246-10503312 GCF_015228065.2 Penaeus monodon | reverse complement strand
GAGGGGGTGGGGGAAGAAATGCGGGGGTATTTGCGTGAAGGAATGGCTCTGCGTGGCTGTGTGTGT
>NC_051418.1:10502849-10503212 GCF_015228065.2 Penaeus monodon | reverse complement strand
ACACGTATGTATAGGTGCATGGACTTCCATAAGTGCTATTGAGTCTCGACTTAAAGTGATTACAATTTATTGCCCGTTGTCCACTCCTGCGGAAGGAGGCGGTACCGGCCCAGCGAAGTACACAATGACCTTGCACGACTGGAGGGGGGGGGGAGGGGGGAGCGGATCATGTCTTGCATTTATTTTCTTGTTGAGTTACAGTTCATCTTTGTAACTTTCGCGAAAATATAAAAAATAACGTTCTTATTTTCGCACACTCGTTGCCTTATGTTACTAGTATTGTATTAGTTTAGCGACGCCATTTTTCGGTGTTTATGCTTTTATGGGATTGTGTGACGAGTTTACGCAGTCGAGAAGAAAAAA
>NC_051418.1:10500239-10500333 GCF_015228065.2 Penaeus monodon | reverse complement strand
CTCCACATAAGGAAGGAGCTAATATTTTTGCTTCTGAAATCGGTTTTAATTTATTTCCTGAATTACATACAGTCTTTTCTAACCCCGCCCCCCC
>NC_051418.1:10499956-10500212 GCF_015228065.2 Penaeus monodon | reverse complement strand
AGACTGTAGTTTGGTTGGCAACTGTGAACGGGCCCAGGAAGGTGTAGCTGGAGGAACCAGCTGTGCCGGTCTCTCTTGCAAAATGGATGCCCAGATGCTGCATGGCCTTTGGGCTCCTGACAATCACCAGCAACATACTCAAGTAAAGGGCACTGTTTTTTGCTATTGATTATATCTGCTTTTGTTGGTTATTATTTTTTGTTGATTATTGTTGATTTTACATAGGATTTTATATCATTATTGAGATTTTTTCATT
>NC_051418.1:10499009-10499863 GCF_015228065.2 Penaeus monodon | reverse complement strand
TGTATCTACCATTACTGAGTTCTTTCTTTACTTTCATTGTGTGTCTGTTTTATATATGACAAACATTTTGTTGCTGTTTAGGCTCTGGAATACCTTCAACAATTGCGTGAGAGCAACGATGGCTGGCAGATGTGTGGGGCAACACTTAGCACAGGTGGATCACAACTGGATGAGAAAGTCAAGTTCGTTTGTTTACAGGTTGGTAGTAGAGGTGGTTTACATTGTGTACTTTTCTGATAAATTTTGGCCACAAGAAATGGTTAGATGGTTTAGTAAAATTAGAAGGATAATTATTCCTAATCTTTTAGTTGAGTGGTTTTTAATATAAGAAGTATATTTGTGTTTTATTAATGAGCCTGTTATAAATAACATTTAACAAGCAGTATCATACTTACAAGGGTCTCTTCCAACAGGTGCTAGAGCATTACTCACGCACTGGCTACCTTAGTGCCACACCAGAGGAACAGTCTCTCTTCAGACAGCAACTTTCCCAGTGGATGACAGCTCTATGCATGCAAACTGATCCAGAGAAAGTGAGTGTATAACTTTTATTTTCATATTTTTCTTTTGAAAAGTGTTTGATATCTTGGGGGGGGGGGCCAGGATTTTGTTAAGAAAGACATATATATATATGCTACTGAATATTGACAAATGTCTTTCTATTTATTAAATGTGAATAATGTTACAGGTATATATCCAGAACAAGACGGCACAGTTATTATCCCTGGTATTTGTTGTGGACTATCCTGCACGCTGGCCATCGTTTATTGCCGATCTTTTATCTATGCTTCAGCTTGGACCACAAGCTGTTAATTTGTACCTGAAGATTCTGCTAGCTATTGATGCTGAGGTAA
>NC_051418.1:10497549-10498586 GCF_015228065.2 Penaeus monodon | reverse complement strand
ACTACATTTCCCAGGGACATGGGGTTAATATTTCATGTCTAACTTTGTTCCAAGACAAATCCTGTTACAATGAAATTTTAATGTTTTATACTGGAATTTTTTTTTTCTTAATTTGATATACCTTTACTTCTATGACTATTAAATGAGATTTCCATTCAGGTTGTTGATCGTGAAATAATGCATACACAAGTTGAGACTGAACGCAATACAAGGATCAAAGATACCATGAGAGAGCATTGTGTAGTAGACCTCACCAATTCCTGGTATGACATTTTGGTAAGTCAAAGATGGTCTCATTTTGTATTTTGGTTGTCTTGGTTATATAGTCAGTCTTTGTGGTGGGAGATTTTATGTTAATGTTATGGATATCTTTTTTCTACTACCTGTTTCCTAAATTGAGATAATATATTTTGTGGTCTTAAAATTTCCAGGTTAAGTATGAAAAAACCAATGCTGAGCTAGTGTGTCAGTGTCATGATGTCATTGGTGCATACATTGCCTGGATTGATATCTCTCTTATTGCTAATGATAGGTAAGTGAATAAAGCCAGGGTTATTGAGGAATTAGGAATTATCACTTTGTTCTTCTCTGTCTTCCTAATTCTGGTTTTTGATATTCATTCAGTGAAGGGTCTTTGATAACACTGTGATCTGATTATGTGCATGTATTTGTTGGTTGTTATAAGCTGCAATACTGATCTTTGGAGACTTTTAATTTATGTAAAATTAATTCTCTTAGGAATCATGTTAAGTCTCTAGGCAAACTTCCCTTTTCCCTGAAATCCTTTAAACTTGAACCTTAAATTTCAGATTTGTGTGCAAGTTGGTAGACCACCTAAAAGAACCTCTGTTACGGGAAGCGGCAGCAGACTGCATCCATGAGATTATCACTAAGGGTATGGACCCTGTCACCAAGGCTCAGCTTATTGAATCCTTTGTTACAGTCCTGGACCAGGCTGGTGTCTTAAAACCTGTTGATGTAAGTTTTTTCTGTGTGCATACATGTCAACTTTATTATTTATTTGTGTGCTGCGGAAG
>NC_051418.1:10495226-10497286 GCF_015228065.2 Penaeus monodon | reverse complement strand
GTTTATTTAAAGATTTACTGTGAACAATACTTTCTAGATTTTGGTCTATCAAAAAATGATAATTTGAATTATCAGTTTAAAACTAGATATATAATACTATTTTAGAAATGTAGCATATGCATATAGTGATACAGGGGCCTGATTTTAAATTTTGAAATAGTATAAGCTGTAGTAATAGAACAAAAATGAGATAACCAGCTTAAAGAGAGCTTTATGATAGTATTAAGAAAATTAGCAGTAGTAATTGGTAATGATGTTAAATTATTGTTATGAATGATTATAGAATATGTTTTAATTATTATTGCTTACTCTTGACAGGATGATGATTCGGACTTTCTTGTTAAGCTTGCGCGACTAATTAATGGTATTGGTGTTCAACTTATTCTTGCTTGGCAAAAGTGAGTTTATTTCTTTGATAATGTATAATGTCAGTGAGTATAAAAATAATGTTCTGAGGATGTATTGGTGTTTATATGTGTGCTACCTTATTACTTCTCATATTTATTTATATCGTATTTATTCTGCCTTCTTTCCGTATTATTCCTGACTTCTGGCTTCCTTCTGTTTTCTCCCCACTTAGCTTTCTCCTCTCCCATTTGCCCTTTCACCTACTCCGGTCTCTCTTTCTCTTTTCCCCTTATACTTCCATTCCCTCTGTCTCCTTCCTCCATCTCTTTCACTCTTGTTTCATCCTCTCATTTCTACTCCCTCCCTACCTCTGTCTCTGTGGTTCTATTCCCTACTTACTCTGTCATTTTATGCTTACCAGTCTTTTTTCTTCCACCCTCCATCTGCCATTTCTTTCCCTTTCTCATTCAGTCCTATCTCTACTCCTCACTTTCAGCCTCTAATACCGCTGGTCTCTTTCTCTTTGTCAGTTTGTTCTCTCTCTTTTTTCCTCTGCCTGTCTCCCTAAGTCTTTGTCCCTTGCCCTTCAGTTTAGCTTGTAGCCTACCACCTGCCCTCATGTTTACATTTATCCAATTTACAGATTAGACAAGAAAGATGCTGAAAAAAGAGAAATGGTTCGATATGCTATAGAAAACAAAGTAACGTTACTCCTGACCTTCATGGCTAGTGATTATGATGACATATCAGCTGCAGTTTTTGATTTTGCTCGGGATTATATTCAGGTACCTTTTTTTGGATATAGTGCTTAAGGCATTTCATATAATTTTCTCTTGTCTGGAAAATATTTATTAGATATTTAATGCATGTATCATTTTCTTGCACATTTATTATTTGAATGAAAAAATCATAGTATTTTGTTGAGTGATAATGTGAAGTTGATATTTGATTAAGTACGATATAAAAATATTTGTTTATTGATTGTTTCCTTTGCTTCTTTCCCCTACAGTTGATAAAGCAGACTGGTTGCATCACTGATGTTGAAAGAGGCTTGCTAGAGAATATGTTATATGTAGTTATTGCTAAAACAAAATACGACGAGTCTTATAACTTTGAACAAGCAGGGGAGGATGAAGCCATGTTTGATGAATATCGGAAGAAACTGAAAGTTGTGTTTGATAATTTAGCGGCTTTGATTCCGGAACTTGTCTTAAAAGTAATTTGTTTTTCATGCTGTTTTCATCTGATAAAAACATTTGCAATTTTGATGCTTCAATTTGATTGATATTTTTCCTAGTAATAAACATCCTTATGATTTTCTGCCTAAGAGTAATTTCTGCCTAAGAATACCCATGAGTATTTTGAAAAATTATTGATATGGTTACCAAGGTGGTGGCTGTGTTTTTATCTTCCATTTCTATGCAACTCTTTACCAACAACAGGTCAGCAAGGATTATGTCATAACAACGCTAAACAGATGGCAGGGATCATCGTATGAAGATGTTGAGGCAGCTGTCTCCCTTCTCTACAGCTTGGGCGAGGCTCTCCCCGCTTCTCATGGCAACCACTTCTCTGGGCCCTGCCAGGTGGGTGACCCGGATCTCCATCAGGGACATGTGTCACAGGTCAGTGTTCTTCAACTAAGTGTTCTCCGAGTGTTCCATAATGCCCGACTAGTGTTTGTGTTTCCTGTGTTGGCTTTGTGGTTTTTT
>NC_051418.1:10494282-10494915 GCF_015228065.2 Penaeus monodon | reverse complement strand
ACTATGTTATGGTGTAGTATAGGTGGAGTAGAGCGAGAGATGGTTGGTTCTGGTGTTCGGCAGTTGATGCACAGATTAGTGGTGTGTCTGGATGGAAGGAGCTTGATGCCACTGCTTCCTCCTGCATCTCAGGCTCTTCTTCATACACCTTCACCCACAATCTTAACAGAGTACCTGCCACTTATCAACCAGACCATCACCAAGTTCCAGGTACTGAAGGGGTCTCATTATCTCATGGTCTTTTTTATGTTTATTTATTGTTTGTATGTTATCATATTTTGTGATTTATGGAAAAAAATTATTTTTTTTCTTCTTTTTCCCCCCTTTGCAGAAGGAGATCAGTCCATTTCTGCAGAGCATCTTTGTCCCACTTGTGTCTGCAATCTTCTCAGCCCTCTCAGAACCCATTGAAGAGAATGATGAGGAAGAGAGGAGAACGCGGAGACTACTCCAACGGAATTACTACCTCTTCCTGACAACGATTGTGTCTAATAACCTTCTAGATGTTATGGCTTCCTTAGATTCTAACATCTTCAATCAGGTGTGTGCATGTAGATAGTTTTTGTGATTTAGCACATTTAAGTTTGTTTACATGTATTACTATAAGGAATTCTTAAAGTTTGATTTTCTTAT
>NC_051418.1:10494011-10494249 GCF_015228065.2 Penaeus monodon | reverse complement strand
GAATGCTGAACAATAAGTATAACAAGTAGCGGGTATAGGAAATTTATCAGAGTAGAAAAGACTAGAGAAAAAACAAATGTGTTATTTTAGAATGTTTATTTATACAGTATATAAGGTAGGTGAAAAGAATTAGTGTACATATTTATCATAATTTTGAGTAGGGACTGGCAAGGAAGCCAACCTGCTGGATCCCTAGAGCTTTTAAGAAATAGAATGTTAACCCATTGGATCGGGGTGC
>NC_051418.1:10492917-10493638 GCF_015228065.2 Penaeus monodon | reverse complement strand
AAATGTTAATAACAGGTCTTGGTGTCCATACTTAACATGTATTAATGGCCTATTACTCTTTCAATTTCAATATAGGTTCTGATGTCAGTAGTGCAAGGAGCTGTAGAATTTCCAGATCCTGTGGCACAGAAGAATTGTTTTGTAATACTGCGACGACTCACTGAGGCATGGGGGGACAAGGATACAGGTCCACCAGGTTTCTTGGAATTCCTTTACACACAGGTGAGATTATTAAGAGCACATATATGTAAATGCTTGAAATATCAGCCAATATTATATTAAAATTTATTCATAAATTTTTTTTATTCAGAAAATTATCTGATTTTGAATCCTTTAATTCTTAATAAATCTTAGGATGTTGTAGTTTCATAACTGACATGATGGTTGTTTGCTTCTTGCCAGGTTGTTCCAGCATGTTTCCTTGCTCCACTCAAAACTACTTTTGATCTGAATGATGCTCAGACCATTCTTGCTCTTCATGAATCAGTCATGTGTCTGCAATCCATCTACAAGAAACGTGGAGAGGAACTGATTTCCTACTTGCGCTCTGAATACTTGCCAAAGATGGAGCTCTCGCCAGACTTAATTAGTGAATACTGTCAAGCCCTTACATCTGATGCCAAGTTCTTCAGAAATTATAGTAAACTGTTCTTTCAGAGAGCTAAATCGTGAGATGGGGAAGAATTTTTGTAAGGGGATTTAGGCGTCTTTGCATAATATA
>NC_051418.1:10489776-10492846 GCF_015228065.2 Penaeus monodon | reverse complement strand
ATGTCAGAATTGTACTGTAAGTCCTACATCTAAGTAATTAAATGGGGGAAAAGATAGTGTTGGAAACTAATTCCAGTCATATCTGCTGAAAATCAGTAGTGGATGACGGCTCTGATATCCTGAGTGACTGCACACCTTGGTCTATTATGCTTGCTGCCGGGAATATTCCAGTGACACGTATGCTTAGTGATGCTGTTCCATGTTTTAGACACTGCTGGCTCTGCTTCTCCATTCACCATGAAGTCGTAAATGTGATATCCCAAGCACTTGTTCAGTTTGGACATTGTTAATTTTTGTTGTTAGATGTATTGCTTTTTTCATATTTTATATATGAAATGAGGTCAGAGTCATGTTGATTGTATTTATCAGTTGTTTGTTGTAATCTTAAATTTTGATATTGTTTGGGGTTTAACTGAAATAAGGATAATTCTAAAAAGAAACAAATCTCATATTTTAATTGACTGTTGCCTTTTGAAAAATTAGAAATTTTTATCATTATAATTTAAATTGGGATTTGTTAGTGAAAAGCAGCATGATTGAAGTAATGTTCTGCAAAATGCTTTCAAGCAGCTGGGTGAGATTTTGGTCTCAAGTTGCTTGTCTTACTGCAACAAACAAGACCAACGTTCAGTCACGTGGGTGTGTTTTAACTGTGATAGGCAGATATGATTAGACCGCTCAAACTCCTGTAAGAATGACTCGCTAAAACTCAGATATTTATATTGAAATTATAAGTTTATAATATAAAAATAAACGTATGTCTTAGATGCCATATTCCTTGAGTTCTCCGTTTCCGGGCATTTCTTATTTTTTTCTGGTTTTCTGTACATTGAGACAAGTGATGCTGGTGCACTTTGTTATTTGCAGAATCCTGCATGTATGCTGTATATTAGTAAAAAGAAAAAAAATTTACCTGTTTTATCAGTTTCTCAGATCATGCTTATTTGGATCACATATCATTTCTTCATTATTCATTGATATATTGTAGTTCATTCCATATTTTGTATAAAACATTTCCAAGAGTATTTTAAAAACTGTTGCACTGAGAGAAACAAAATTTAATTCTGTCCTTTTTATCGTTTACCAGTCGTCTCATTGAAAAAATAATAATTTAGCAAACTTATCTTTACCTTATAGTTGCCCACTAATACATTATTTAATGGGATGTCAGCACTTCTACATTTAATTTGGTTTATGCTGTAGCAGGCTCTTGCAGTCATTTGACTTTATTGGTGTTTTGTGAGTGCCTTACTTGTATTTTAACAGTTTCATTGGAATAACCATGATTGGAATGAATGTTATAAAATTTTGTATAAAATCTTTCATGTTAATTAATAGGATAATGTAAAGTCTTAGATTATGCTTATAATGTGGGATAAATCTATGAGAACTCATTCTAATTGCTGGCACTGACCTTCACTCAAAAAACAATGTTGCTATTTATTTATTTATTTTATGTAAAGATATACATACATACTAATGAAATGTTGGACTGAGATCTATCTTAAACTTTCCACCTTGATTAGAACCTCTTTTCTATAGTCTGTAAATGAATCTATAAGTAAGGGAGCTCCAAGAGCAATTGATATTGGAACTGCTTGATAGTTCACAATTTTTATATAATGTAATTTTTTGTTATCTGGGGTGCAAAATCCCGTATGTTTTAGAATGTTTGCAGGTATAATTCTTTACATTATTACCCTTTAACATCTTTTTCAAGTACTTACATTAACTATAATGATGCCTGTTATTATGTTAGTGTCACAGAGGCTCTTGTACTTGTTTCACTGAGAGACCTACACAAGTGAGTTCCTCTGTCGATTGCTCTTTGCTGTTCTCCTATAGCTTAGCTTACAGACATAGGTTAGTGGCCTTAAGCACAAATACTGTGATCTCGTTGGGATTGTGCAGGTGCCTGATATTTTCGTTAATCAATTATTTTTCTAATTGTTTTGTTATATTTAAATACACATATGCATACATACAAATATACACATGAGAATTAAATACCATCAAATATTGGCAGTGTTCTAATGCTTGCTTGTGATGGGTTCTATATTAGTTGCATTTACATGGTAAAGTAACTTGATAAGTGTAACTCTGCCCATTCTGGGTAGAGTTCATTGAAGTCATTTGGAAATTATTAACAAGTATGTAGAGTGCTGTAAATGAAGAATTACTCCAGGTAATGTTCCCTGTATTGGTAAAGGTGTGTGTGTGTATATATTTATGAAAACTCCAACTGGAAATGTTTTATAATAAAAAAATGCTTGAGCATTTTATCTTTTATCTACCTATACAGGAATCATAAATGGGAACAGAATTGAAAGTAGCACATAAATTACCAAAAAATAGTAAAATTATTCTAAATGAATATTTAAATTATCTCCAGTGCTACGATGAGGCAGTGATTCTTATTAGAGTATACAGTTTCCTTGTTAAACTCAATTTTTTATCATTAATAGTATAGAAGGCTATAAAGAAGTGCTGAGAAAATTTTTACATTTTGATTGAATTTAGGTATTATAATTGTGATGCCAGAAGCCTCTGCACATTTCTTTATCTTTTGTACTGCAAAATCATTCTGTACAGTTCAAATTTAAAAGAAAAACATGATCATATAATTTGTTTAGGCTTACTCTGCATTTTCTTGGTAAGTCATTAAAAAAAGCATCATTTTCAGTTTTCTGTCTGGTCTGGTGTGAAGGTGATATAAAGACTATGCTAAAAGTGTAATCAAAATTCTTCAAGAAATGATTAATTATTTAAAGATTAATTATGTAAACATAACTTGACCATCAATTGCCCTATTGCCCATTTACCCCAACCCACTTTTGTAACGCACAGGAAGCACAATAATTTCACAAAACCAATGAAGAGAATGTATACATTCACTACAGCTTTGTGAGAAAAAAAGACATTAGTTTGTAACCTGTGCATTTTCCAGTTATTAGTTTACTAGATATCAAAGACTGATAACATCTGCATTTGTCATACAGGAGTATCTCTTGGCGAATTTTTGTTTGTAATTTTCCAGTGAAGCAAGTGAAGTAAAGTGTGTTGTCTTTAG
>NC_051418.1:10489494-10489744 GCF_015228065.2 Penaeus monodon | reverse complement strand
GCAGTGTTTACTCTGGTTTAGTCTTTTTGTATCTGAAGGTATTGTTACTTAGTGCCATGTTGGTAGCAAAACTGCAACACTTTAGCACCATCATTCCTTGAATGTATATTGTGCATTGAAAGCCATTAAGCGCTTTGCCACTGCACCCGGCTCAGTACTTTATCTATCTATGTCTGGAATACAGGGGCCAGTGGACTCGATAAATTATTTTATCACAGTTCAACTCTGTTTCAAGAGTCCGCAGGGATGA
>NC_051418.1:10485500-10486728 GCF_015228065.2 Penaeus monodon | reverse complement strand
GCCCGCAGGGATGAGTTTTCTTCATGGCTGAGAGTACCAGGCTACAGATTCACATTGATATGCAGCCCACACAAACACTCGACAGTCCTGAAATACATTATCCATAATGACCATACTTGCTGAGCAAATGTTATGTTCAGCAAAAGCTACTTACCAGAATCTTGATTTTGAAGACCTCAGAAGTAATGTCCAGTCTTGCAACATTGACTGATTGGTCCATTAGTTAAGTCAGATCTAGAATAAGTAATGGCATAAAATAGAAGTATGTGAATGGAAAAAATTTATAACAATCAAAAATGAGATCTTTTGAGTAAAACAATTGCTTCATCATCTGCCTTGTAATGTGTAAATGCATCAATGCCTGATTTGTCAGATGCTGAAATGGTGGAAGGTAAGATTCCTGGGATATAAACAATCGAGTTCTTAAACAGGATCTTCACATCAAATTATTGATCACTCTGAGAGTCGGGAAGGTGAAGCTCCATCAAAGCTGAACAACTTTGTTTCCAAAATAATGCTGTATGTGGAAAGGGAAGTTCTTTTTTCAGTTAATAAAAAAAAAAAAGTGCTGGAAGATATTGTTCCACTGTCTTATGGTATCCAGTATATCACGATGGGGAAGCCTGTGGGGAACCTTAATACATGCAGTAGAAGTAATCCTTTATGGGAGAATTTATCTATGGTGCCTTGAAGGGAAATCTCGGTACAGTACATGTCATTTCATAAATGAAAAGGCTTCACCCAATTGAATGCTCTCATACAAACATTCTTTTTCATTCTGTGAATTAACACTGTCTTCATCTACCGGCTTCTCACCAAGAAGGAAGAAGTTCAGTGGACATATGCACCATCACACCAGACCATCAAGCAAAGGCAAAGTTTTTCTGATTGCCTCACAATAGGGAGTGCAGCTGAGGATTTTCTTCGCAGCTGCTTCAGGGAAGTCTGAGGGACCATGTCATAAATATCTATATGCTTGGAGTTCCTATACACAGCCTTAAGTCTTCTAGCCATTTCAAGTAGAGGACCTTATCACAGGACACTGACCTTCAACCTTTAGACATTATCATTCTACAGAAAGTTCTGGACCTCTTCTCATCACAATGGGACATTGTAGAGATATATCCCCAAGATAGGCTTCACAAAATTTTCCCATTTGCAATTGCCATGGTCTATATATTTCTCAACTAGCAGCCCTCTCATGCACCCCTTCCCTGACAGTTTGGAT
>NC_051418.1:10483754-10485320 GCF_015228065.2 Penaeus monodon | reverse complement strand
AAATGAGCTTCTTAAATGTTCTGTTAGGCTAAACTTTCATAAGCAATCATTTTTCATGCTAATGCAACTACAATCATGAGATTGCAGTCATTGAACATTAATAAAATTATTTTGGGATAACAGAAAAAAATTATGAATCTATAGTAAGTGTTAAATAGCTCATATAGTATAAAACTACCAAGCCTCGTACATACACAAGATTTGACCCTCAAAAATAAACTACTATAATTTGTGGTAATATTAAAAAATCATGTATAATCATGTACCTGTATGAATTATATTCAGCTACTTATGAGATGTCTAAAGTTTTCAGAAGAAAAATGAAATGTGATTTTAGTCAGTAAAAATAAAATCTGTGAGTTCTTTAAAATGCAGTTTAGATTTTGTAGGACCTCTATGATCTATGTTCTTACAAACACAATATTTTTCAGGATCAATACCCCAGATTTGTAGCTTCATTATATGACTGAATTTCCTGTAAGTATTTTACAAAAATGTAACAGAAGTAAGATATATTAAGAATCAGATTTAAAGCATGGAAATATCTGTAGAACTGATTCTTGTATGAAGAAACTATTTAAAGCTTTAAGTATCAAGAACTATAAATAGCGTAAAAATAAGAGGTATACCTGATTCACAATGTTGTAATTTACTCTTGGTTAATACTGATACCTTCAGGAGTTCAGTATTAAGAAATATCACAAGGAAATTCATTTATTTTAAAAAAGGATAATTTCCTTAATATCTACAAAATTTCAGTTATTAGAAAATCTCTGTGCGGAGTCATAACTATCAAATGACATGAAAACAAACATATAAATATACTTATATATTTCACATATTCTAACAGCCTCTTGAAAACATGTCTGTTTAATTGTATTAAAATTATATATCATAGAAAAAGCAAAAAACAAGAGTATACATAGCATCTCTATTGCTAATACCTGGATCAAAAACCCCTCAAAATTCCAATTACTTTGGCATAAAAAGAGATACATTTTGTACTTCAATGTTGAAAAAGTATCAAAGTCAGGGTACACCTCTCCCCCTAATTGCAGTTCCAACCATCTACCTAGTTAATGCAAAGAAGCATGAACAGCCATATTATTTCAAAAATGTTTCTTGCAGATGACTTTCACAAAGGGACAAGTTTCTCATTCAACTCCAAGAAAGGTTTCAACCCAACTAAAACTCAGAAACTTTCACAGATTTGCAATTAATCAACGGTAAAAATTTTGACTGATTTTGTTTCATGTTTGTGGCATGTATGTAACTGCTGACCATCCACTGTTTCCATGATAACTTGGTTCTCTGTGAGCATGACTACATTCTGGTCTCCTGTACCAGGCTGAACAACTACCATATGTTGACCAGGTACTTCACTTCCATCCTCTAGTCCAGGCATTCCATCAGCTACTACCACAACATGACCCTCACCATCAGCCATTTCATATACTGAGCCTCCTGGGTCTGAATCACCTGCAAGTTTAAGTTGGACATTAGAGATCACATATTACAGTCCATAACTGACAGCCACTTCAAATCCTTACATAATTTAACCCAACA
>NC_051418.1:10481617-10483406 GCF_015228065.2 Penaeus monodon | reverse complement strand
ACCAGATCCAATGGGTTTAAAATATATACATATAGAAATCTATATATTAATCAACGGTAAATGCAATACAGCACCAAAAGTAATAACACTACTACTACTACTAAATATTCCATGCAAGATCCAATAGGGGTGTATTACCTGTCCTTCTGAAAGATGAGCCACATGTGTATAGTGAGCATGGTCTTCGTCAGGTCCAGAAGTCCCGGTTACAACCTGAACACTCGTCTGGTGATCATGACTGCCTTCATGTACTGCATCTAGCAATGCTGTTGTGGTGATGTTCTCTACACATTCAGTTGCAGCAACCTCCTCTGGACAAATCTTATGCTCTGACTGCGATGACTGGCCGGTCAACACCTTCAGATAAATAGAAATATTATTTTACTTTACCAGACCTTAAGTTATCTATGAAATTAACTAAAATAAGGCTTAGAGACATTTTAAAAACGATGGATTCTTTTCTAAAGTAAAGCAAAAAGTATTTAGCTTTTTCATATTTCTGATGTGGTAGAAAAATGAGGAAAAAGTCTGAATAATAACAGCTGAAAGATCAGGCAAATTTTGGCATAGTAATAATATCTGCTAGATTTAAAATGAAACTGTAGTTGATGACTTTGTTTTGAAAAAAAGGGAATTAAGAAGAAAAAAAGTACTATGGGATGCTCACTGACATGAAACATACCTGATTAATGATATCATTTGCTTTTTGCTCCCTCTCCTCCATATATCTTTCTATGTCTCTTACCCACAAAGGTTGGCTTTCCATTACCATTAACCTGAAAAGCAATTTTTTAGTAAACACTTGAGTTAGACCACAAAAAGAAAGTAAACAGATCTAGGGTTACTTAGTGCTGGTATACACACCTTCAAGAAAATACTATATATACAAACAATAAATAATAGTTTTTATCATTCTTCAGTATCCGTACCTGAAAGCTGGAATTGAAATCCAACGGCCTACTTGGCGATGGAACATGAGGTAAAATGGAGTATGTCCACTAGCTGTTACATATGTTTGTTGATTTCATAAACCTGAAATTTAGTAAAACCACTGAATACACTGATTTCCACTGAAAAAAATAACAGCTCTGCACACATGAAATCAAAATTTCTTGGGAAAAAACATCCTGAAATTTTTTCAAATAAAAGTAAGTATTTTCTTAAAGCAGATCCCCCCAAAAAACTGGCAGACTCTAGACAATGGTGAAAGATAGAGGTTTTTTGCTGCTTCATCGGGCCCGGGTTTGTTTTGATCTGCCCCCTGCCCCCACATTACCCCCAGACCAAATCCATCTCTGGGCCCTGGTTCAGCTGGGGGAAAATTTAAATTTTAAAAATATAGAGCTTGTCTGCATAAATTATAATAAAATTTTTGTTGTAATATTACAAATCTAAAACCTTTTTGTGAAGTCTTCATTCTGATTATAAATTTTTTCTTGGAGGCCCTTGCGGAAAAAATGTTTTGGTTGCAAAATCAAGCAGTACTGTTGTGTCCCTTAGGGGTACAGCCACAGTATTTGGGGAACATATCAATTATGACTGCAAAAAAACATGACCCCCGGTCTGAGGTTTTACAAACTGACCATAAAGTCTGCTCACCACCTGAGGTAAAAAATAACTTATTACTTTTTTCCCCTTTTCTTTAATTATCCAGGAAATAATCTTCACCCATACCTGTTTATATAAAAAAGTTAAATGTCATCAATTATTCCACTTGCAATACTACTGTGGCAACATAATTTAATTGCTACTATGAACTCCTACAAAGAACAACATAATAACACAGTGA
>NC_051418.1:10480088-10480933 GCF_015228065.2 Penaeus monodon | reverse complement strand
AGTTACTCTAACATATCTCTGGTTAGGTCTGTTTAATTTGTTGAACTCACAGGTCTTGCATCTAACAATCTGAAATGAGAAACGTATTAAAACAAAAATTTCTTAGTAATATCATACATAGAAAAAAATCTAGCCAAAGCAACTGTGAATCTCATTAGCATAATCTTATTTGCAATGATAAAAAAATAGATATAAAAAAAAAAACATAAACTTGATCATTACCATAGCAACAATATCTTCTACCATGTTCGTCCAATAGTACTTGCTTGCAAGGCGGTGCAACGTCTTGGTACGACCGGCCCAAAAGGGGAGAGAGCAATAATGATGAATGCTGAAGAAAATAATTTTTAACTACTTTTAACAAAAATCTCAGCAACAAAACACTAGACTCACCACAATTTCCCCAGATTTATGAAAAACATGACACTCCTCAAATGCTTTGTTTTTCTCTTCATTAGTGTACAGCACCAACCTCTTTTCAGAACCATCCTTGCCAACATAATACATCATTTTATCTGTAATTATTTATTTAATCATCAATATATTCTCTAGGTAATAAATATGTATGAAAAAATGTAAATTTATCATGATTACAAGACATGGCACAACGATATAAATTAGTACACGACAATACCTTCAATTACAAACTTCTTGGTGACTTTCAAATTTCCATTTTTCTCTGTTAAGTGAACAAAAAGCAAGATAAGCCCAGTCTCTATGTAATGTCTTATTTGACGAAGATGAAGGGCCCCATCTTTGCCTTTGCGAACCTTTTCTCCAGCCTGAAAAAAATACAAAGTTGAGAATAAGTGGACATTCACCCATTGATGCGAAGTGGCATGTAC
>NC_051418.1:10479487-10480000 GCF_015228065.2 Penaeus monodon | reverse complement strand
TGTCTGCTACTCCAGAAAAGAAAATAAAAAGCTATTGACATAGCCTATTCAGTAAATAGTAGAATTTTTTTCCAAAACAATAAATTTGGGGTTTAAAAAGGATTATACAAAATGAAAACAAAAATTATCAATTGGGAACTTTTTAGTGAGGTCCTTTCTTACTTTACACTGAATGAAATACAGCAAATGGCAAATTTCACTTTTCATTATTTGGGGAAGCATTATTTTTGTAACACAAGAATCTACCTTAGTTTGCCCCCCTCTCTAAAATAAATAAAGAAAACAATTTGAGCCATACAGTGACTGCTTGGCATTATGGCACACTAATTACCACCAGTATCATAAGCATGAGACAAACACCTCTCAATAAATAAAATACATATACACAGTGCAAAGCAAAGTTGTGTTCTAGGCCGTATCATGCTGGTCAGGTGATTTGATTCCAGGTGAAGGGAACAAACTGCCTCCCCCACCTATAAGATGCTTTAAATAGTGCATACCCCAATCCTTTGG
>NC_051418.1:10479065-10479436 GCF_015228065.2 Penaeus monodon | reverse complement strand
AATTGAATAGTTACTCTCCTGGGTATCTTATAGGTCTAGCCTACACGAACAATACTGCACAATTTCAAAAACTCCTTGTCTCTTCTTGCTATACCATTAGCTCATATTTTGCATTTCCCAAGGCTTACATTTTCCAGTGTATGCTGTATGAAAAAATGCTTTCTTAAGCACAGTATCTCTCCAGGTAGTCTACAATTTTGGTAATAACAATAATAAGTAGTAACAATGTGTTTACTTGTGTTATCTATTTTGCTTCCTTGATATTATTTTTCTGTACATACCCAAGCTATCTATCAAAGCAGGCAGGAATAAGTTACTGACATAGACTCTAGCTGGCACTTCCAGCTGCTTAAGATAGTTTACCCCTTGAA
>NC_051418.1:10477221-10478965 GCF_015228065.2 Penaeus monodon | reverse complement strand
ATAATATTTATATATATAAATTATACATTTAACTTTTTTATTAAACAGGTATGGGTGAAGATTATTTCCTGGATAATTAAATGTAAATGGTAGAAAGTAATAAAGTTCATTTCTTATCCTCAGGTGGTGAGCATTGACATTATAGGTCAGTTTGTCACCTCAGACCGAGGTCATGTTTTTGTTGCAGTCATAATTGATATGTTCACCAAATACACTGTGGCTGTACCTCTAAGGGACACAACAGTAGCTGACTTGACTTCTGCAATCCAAAGCATTGTCTTCCAGCAAGGTCCTCCAAGAAAATTTATATCAGATCAGAATGAAGACTTCATCAAAGAGGTTTGTAGACTTTGTAATGATTACAACAAAATTTTATTATAATTTATGCAGACAAGCTCTATATTTTAAATTAAATTTTCCTCAGCTGAACCAGGGCCTAGAGATGGATGTTGGTCTGGTGGGTAATGTGGTGGCAGTGAGCAAGACTCAAATCAACCGGCCAGATGAAGCCAGCATAAAAACCTCTATCTTGCACCATTGTCTAGAGTCTGCCAGCTTTTGGGATGATCTGCTTCAGAGAAAGGTACTTACTTTTATTTGTGAAGAAAATATTCAGGATGTTTTCCCAAGAGAAATTTGATTTCATGTGTGCAGAGCTGTTATTTTTTTCAGTGGAAATCAGTGTATTCAGTGGTTTTACTAAATTTCAGGTTTATGAAATCAACACAACATATGTAACAGCTAGTGGACATACTCCATTTTACCTCATGTTCCATCGCCAAGTAAGGCCGTTGGATTTCAATTCCAGCTTTCAGGTACGGATACTGAAGAATGATAAAAACTATTATTTATTGTTTGTATATATTAGTATTTTCTTGAAGGTGTGTATACCAGCACTAAGTAACCCTAGATCTGTTTACTTTCTTTTTGTGTCTACTCAAGTTGTTTACTAAAAAATTGCTTTTCAGGTTAATGGTAATGGAAAGCCAACCTTTGTGGTAAGAGACATAGAAAGATATATGGAGGAGAGGGAGCAAAAAGCAAATGATATCATTAATCAGGTATGTTTCATGTCAGTGAGCTCCCATAGTACTTTTTTTCTTCTTAATTCCCTTTTTTTCCAAAACAAAGTCATCAACTACAGTTTCATTTTAAATCTAGCAGATATTATTACTATGCCAAAATTTGCCTGATCTTTCAGCTGTTATTATTCAGACTTTTTCCTCATTTTTCTACCACATCAGAAATATGAAAAAGCTAAATACTTTTTGCTTTACTTTAGAAAAGAATCCATCGTTTTTAAAATGTCTCTAAGCCTTATTTTTAGTTAATTTCATAGATAACTTAAGGTCTGGTAAAGTAAAATAATATTTCTATTTATCTGAAGGTGTTGACCGGCCAGTCATCGCAGTCAGAGCATAAGATTTGTCCAGAGGAGGTTGCTGCAACTGAATGTGTAGAGAACATCACCACAACAGCATTGCTAGATGCAGTACATGAAGGCAGTCATGATCACCAGACGAGTGTTCAGGTTGTAACCGGGACTTCTGGACCTGACGAAGACCATGCTCACTATACACATGTGGCTCATCTTTCAGAAGGACAGGTAATACACCCCTATTGGATCTTGCATGGAATATTTAGTAGTAGTAGTAGTGTTATTACTTTTGGTGCTGTATTGCATTTACCGTTGATTAATATATAGATTTCTATATGTATATATTTTAAACCCATTGGATCTGGT
>NC_051418.1:10475300-10476871 GCF_015228065.2 Penaeus monodon | reverse complement strand
TGTTGGGTTAAATTATGTAAGGATTTGAAGTGGCTGTCAGTTATGGACTGTAATATGTGATCTCTAATGTCCAACTTAAACTTGCAGGTGATTCAGGACCCAGGAGGCTCAGTATATGAAATGGCTGATGGTGAGGGTCATGTTGTGGTAGTAGCTGATGGAATGCCTGGACTAGAGGATGGAAGTGAAGTACCTGGTCAACATATGGTAGTTGTTCAGCCTGGTACAGGAGACCAGAATGTAGTCATGCTCACAGAGAACCAAGTTATCATGGAAACAGTGGATGGTCAGCAGTTTACATACATGCCACAAACATGAAACAAAATCAGTCAAAATTTTTACCGTTGATTAATTGCAAATCTGTGAAAGTTTCTGAGTTTAGTTGGTTGAAACCTTTCTTGGAGTTGAATGAGAAACTTGTCCCTTTGTGAAAGTCATCTGCAAGAAACATTTTTGAAATAATATGGCTGTTCATGCTTCTTTGCATTAACTAGGTAGATGGTTGGAACTGCAATTAGGGGGAGAAGGTGTACCCTGACTTTGATACTTTTTCAACATTGAAGTACAAAATGTATCTCTTTTTATGCCAAAGTAATTGGAATTTTGAGGGGTTTTGATCCAGGTATTAGCAATAGAGATGCTATGTATACTCTTGTTTTTTGCTTTTTCTATGATATATAATTTTAATACAATTAAACAGACATGTTTTCAAGAGGCTGTTAGAATATGTGAAATATATAAAGTATATTTATATGTTTGTTTTCATGTCATTTGATAGTTATGACTCCGCACAGAGATTATTTCTAATAACTGAAATTTTGTAGATATTAAGGAAATTATCCTTTTTTAAAATAAATGAATTTCCTTGTGATATTTCTTAATACTGAACTCCTGAAGGTATCAGTATTAACCAAGAGTAAATTACAACATTGTGAATCAGGTATACCTCTTATTTTTACGCTATTTATAGTTCTTGATACTTAAAGCTTTAAATAGTTTCTTCATACAAGAATCAGTTCTACAGATATTTCCATGCTTTAAATCTGATTCTTAATATATCTTACTTCTGTTACATTTTTGTAAAATACTTACAGGAAATTCAGTCATATAATGAAGCTACAAATCTGGGGTATTGATCCTGAAAAATATTGTGTTTGTAAGAACATAGATCATAGAGGTCCTACAAAATCTAAACTGCATTTTAAAGAACTCACAGATTTTATTTTTACTGACTAAAATCACATTTTTCATTTTTCTTCTGAAAACTTTAGACATCTCATAAGTAGCTGAATATAATTCATACAGGTACATGATTATACATGATTTTTTAATATTACCACAAATTATAGTAGTTTATTTTTGAGGGTCAAATCTTGTGTATGTACGAGGCTTGGTAGTTTTATACTATATGAGCTATTTAACACTTACTATAGATTCATAATTTTTTTCTGTTATCCCAAAATAATTTTATTAATGTTCAATGACTGCAATCTCATGATTGTAGTTGCATTAGCATGAAAAATGATTGCTTATGAAAGTTTAGCCTAACAGAACATTTAAGAAGCTCATTT
>NC_051418.1:10473892-10475088 GCF_015228065.2 Penaeus monodon | reverse complement strand
GAGAGGGCTGCTAGTTGAGAAATATATAGACCATGGCAATTGCAAATGGGAAAATTTTGTGAAGCCTATCTTGGGGATATATCTCTACAATGTCCCATTGTGATGAGAAGAGGTCCAGAACTTTCTGTAGAATGATAATGTCTAAAGGTTGAAGGTCAGTGTCCTGTGATAAGGTCCTCTACTTGAAATGGCTAGAAGACTTAAGGCTGTGTATAGGAACTCCAAGCATATAGATATTTATGACATGGTCCCTCAGACTTCCCTGAAGCAGCTGCGAAGAAAATCCTCAGCTGCACTCCCTATTGTGAGGCAATCAGAAAAACTTTGCCTTTGCTTGATGGTCTGGTGTGATGGTGCATATGTCCACTGAACTTCTTCCTTCTTGGTGAGAAGCCGGTAGATGAAGACAGTGTTAATTCACAGAATGAAAAAGAATGTTTGTATGAGAGCATTCAATTGGGTGAAGCCTTTTTCATTTATGAAATGACATGTACTGTACCGAGATTTCCCTTCAAGGCACCATAGATAAATTCTCCCATAAAGGATTACTTCTACTGCATGTATTAAGGTTCCCCACAGGCTTCCCCATCGTGATATACTGGATACCATAAGACAGTGGAACAATATCTTCCAGCACTTTTTTTTTTTTATTAACTGAAAAAAGAACTTCCCTTTCCACATACAGCATTATTTTGGAAACAAAGTTGTTCAGCTTTGATGGAGCTTCACCTTCCCGACTCTCAGAGTGATCAATAATTTGATGTGAAGATCCTGTTTAAGAACTCGATTGTTTATATCCCAGGAATCTTACCTTCCACCATTTCAGCATCTGACAAATCAGGCATTGATGCATTTACACATTACAAGGCAGATGATGAAGCAATTGTTTTACTCAAAAGATCTCATTTTTGATTGTTATAAATTTTTTCCATTCACATACTTCTATTTTATGCCATTACTTATTCTAGATCTGACTTAACTAATGGACCAATCAGTCAATGTTGCAAGACTGGACATTACTTCTGAGGTCTTCAAAATCAAGATTCTGGTAAGTAGCTTTTGCTGAACATAACATTTGCTCAGCAAGTATGGTCATTATGGATAATGTATTTCAGGACTGTCGAGTGTTTGTGTGGGCTGCATATCAATGTGAATCTGTAGCCTGGTACTCTCAGCCTGAGAACTCATCCCTCGGG
>NC_051418.1:10473196-10473418 GCF_015228065.2 Penaeus monodon | reverse complement strand
AGAAAATTATTTTAAACCCAAATTTTGATTTTAGTTATGTGTGAAGCGGGGTTTTATTGCGGTTTTTTGTCTGTTTTGCGCCCCGGTTTTTATTTGATAAAGATTTTTGTGGATGTCTTACCTAAATTTACATTCTGTTAAAAAACTTTTAAGTAATACCTAATCATAGTTCCATTTTATTTTTATGAGTCAGTCTTTGAGTTTTGAATAGAAATTAGGGGC
>NC_051418.1:10472847-10473077 GCF_015228065.2 Penaeus monodon | reverse complement strand
GAAAAGATAAATACAAAAAAAAAGTGTGGTTTTGTTTGTGTTGTTGGTTGTGTGGGTGGGGTGGGGTGTGTGTGTGGTGGGTGTGTGGTGTGTTTTTTGTGTGGGGTTTTTTGTTGTGTTTGTTTTTGTATGATGTATGTAGTATGTATTTAGTATGTATGCTGTATGTATTATGTCTGATTATTTTTTATATTATATATATTTATTTGGGGACACACAATTTCATTAAT
>NC_051418.1:10472655-10472764 GCF_015228065.2 Penaeus monodon | reverse complement strand
TTTTCACCCCCAACCCACATGTAAAATACCACCACATGTAAAAAATTTACACAAATGAACATACCCCACAAATGTTAAAAAATACACCCCACATTTAACAACACACAGT
>NC_051418.1:10468690-10468794 GCF_015228065.2 Penaeus monodon | reverse complement strand
GGTTTTTTGTGGTGGGTTGTGTGTGTAGGGGTGTGGTGTGGTTTGGGTGGGGTTTTTTGGGGTGTGGCTTGGTTGTGTGTTTATGTAGTTTATTTTGAAATGTT
>NC_051418.1:10467853-10468608 GCF_015228065.2 Penaeus monodon | reverse complement strand
ATTTTTGTGTGTGGGTCTGTGTAATTTAAAACATATATTTTCAAGATATGATTAAGTACATTTAAAACCTCAATGATTTTTGATTTTTGTGTGAGGCGCGGATTGCGCGGGTTTGTCATGCGGCGCACGTTGTATTTTATAAAGAATTTTGGGATTTTTTATCCGTAAATAATATCGGGTTAATATATTAAGTAATACCAATCATAGTCTCATTTTTTTTTATGAGCATCATTGATTATTGAATAGAAAAATTAGCTTGGAAAACGGATTTAGCCAGGGAAAATAATATTCCCGCCAAATAAGAAAACCGTGTGTGCGTGGGCGCTTTTGCGCCTGCTTTAAAAAATCGAGTGAGAGACATTGTTTTGGAAATTAAGTCACGGGCTGAAAAATTAGTCCCGATTGAGGGAATATTTATGTGTATTTGTGTTGTAGAACGGCTCGTCAGTAAGGATTGTGGGCAATAAGAGCACCTACTACATTTCCTAGCAAAGCAAGTAAAAAGGTGAGTCGAAATCGATATAAAGTTGTTTGTGAATGTCCATGTCTCGTTCCGAAAAGGTGGCAGTAGCTTGAGCCCTTATGAATTGCGATTGTTATTTTGCGGCCAGCTAGTCCTTCAAATTATATGTTCGAATAATTGGAACTTTCTTAAGCTTCGTTAGACATTAATTGATGTACATTTAATATTATCTGAAACTAAGAGCATTTGGTATATATGTATATAAAGTACACTGAATGTGTATGACAGAAAA
>NC_051418.1:10467425-10467530 GCF_015228065.2 Penaeus monodon | reverse complement strand
ATACATATATGTGTGCTAGAGAGTGAGAGGAATCCATCAATACCAAAATATGCAATGCTGTTCCTGAAAGTTACCAGGATGAGCTAATGTCACAAAAAGCATTTG
>NC_051418.1:10467123-10467265 GCF_015228065.2 Penaeus monodon | reverse complement strand
CCAGTATGATAAAATACTGAATGTTTACTTTCAAGCTGATTGTAGTGTGGGTAATGAAGGGCTCCTGGTCCATGTTAAGTTGCCTGGACTAGCAAGACAAGGAGTTCTAAATGCAGCAGTAGACTCAGTGGGTCTCAAGGAA
>NC_051418.1:10466576-10466688 GCF_015228065.2 Penaeus monodon | reverse complement strand
CAGATCCAAAGGATTAGGGTATGCACTATTTAAAAGCATCTTATAGGTGGGGGAGGCAGCTGTTCCCTTCACCTGGAATGCAAAATCACCTGACCAGCATGATACGGCCTAG
>NC_051418.1:10466169-10466533 GCF_015228065.2 Penaeus monodon | reverse complement strand
GAGAGGTGATTGTCTCATGCTTATGATACTGGTGGTAATTAGTGTGCCATAATGCCAAGCAGTCACTGTATGGCTCAAATGTGTTTTCTTTATTTACTTTAGAGAGAGGGCAAACTAAGGTAGATTCTTGTGTTACAAAAATAATGCATTCACCAATAATGAAAAAGTGCAATTGCCATTTGCTGTATTTCATTCAGTGTAAAGTAAGAAAGGACCTCACATAAAAAGTTCCCAAATTGATAATTTTTGTTTTCATTTTGTATAATCCTGTTTAACCCCAAATTTATTGTTTTGGAAAAAAATTCTACTATTTACTGAATAGGCTATGTCAATAGCTGTTATTTCTTTTCTGGAGTAGCAGACA
>NC_051418.1:10465353-10466051 GCF_015228065.2 Penaeus monodon | reverse complement strand
TGTCCACTTATTCTCAAACTTTGTATTATTTTTCAGGCTGGAGAAATGGTTCGCAAAGGCAAAGATGGGGCCCTTCATCTTCGTCAAATAAGACATTACATAGAGACTGGGGCTTATCTTGCTTCTGTTCACTTAACAGAGAAAAATGGAATTAGAAAGTCAGCCAAGAAGTTTGTAATTGAAGGTATATGTCGTGTACATAATTTATATCGTTGTGCCATGTCTTGTAATCATGATAAATTTTACATTTTTTCATACATATTTATTACCTAGAGAATATATTGATGATTAAATAAATAATTACAGATAAAATGATGTATTATGTTGGCAAGGATGGTTCTGAAAAGAGGTTGGTGCTGTACACTAATGAAGAGAAAAACAAAGCATTTGAGGAGTGTCATGTTCTGCATAAATCTGGGGAACATTGTGGTGAGTCATAGTGTTTTGTTGCTGAGATTTTTGTTAAAAGTAGTTGAAAATTATTTCTTCAGCATTCATCATTATTGCTCTCTCTCCTTTGCAGGTCGTACCAAGACGTTGCACCGCCTTGCAAGCAAGTACTATTGGACGAACATGGTAGAAGATATTGTTGCTATGGTAATGATCAAGTTTATGTTTTTTTTTTTATATCTATTTTTTTATCATTGCAAAATAAGATTATGCTAATGAGATTTCACAAGTTGCTTGGCTTAGATTGA
>NC_051418.1:10465078-10465253 GCF_015228065.2 Penaeus monodon | reverse complement strand
ATTTTTTTTAAGTCTTATATTTGATGAAGGATGACATGCCACAAATCATTCCCTTTTGCGATACCATGTTTCATAGCCCCAGCCTATGTAAGTCTATTTGACGAGATGAAGGCCATCTTGCCTCGACCATTTCTCCAGCCTGAAAAATAATACAAAGTTTGAGAATAAGTGGACA
>NC_051418.1:10464596-10464960 GCF_015228065.2 Penaeus monodon | reverse complement strand
TGTCTGCTACTCCAGAAAAGAAATAACAGCTATTGACATAGCCTATTCAGTAAATAGTAGAATTTTTTTCCAAAACAATAAATTTGGGGTTAAACAGGATTATACAAAATGAAAACAAAAATTATCAATTTGGGAACTTTTTATGTGAGGTCCTTTCTTACTTTACACTGAATGAAATACAGCAAATGGCAATTGCACTTTTTCATTATTGGTGAATGCATTATTTTTGTAACACAAGAATCTACCTTAGTTTGCCCTCTCTCTAAAGTAAATAAAGAAAACACATTTGAGCCATACAGTGACTGCTTGGCATTATGGCACACTAATTACCACCAGTATCATAAGCATGAGACAATCACCTCTC
>NC_051418.1:10464442-10464553 GCF_015228065.2 Penaeus monodon | reverse complement strand
CTAGGCCGTATCATGCTGGTCAGGTGATTTTGCATTCCAGGTGAAGGGAACAGCTGCCTCCCCCACCTATAAGATGCTTTAAATAGTGCATACCCTAATCCTTTGGATCTG
>NC_051418.1:10463870-10464012 GCF_015228065.2 Penaeus monodon | reverse complement strand
TTCCTTGAGACCCACTGAGTCTACTGCTGCATTTAGAACTCCTTGTCTTGCTAGTCCAGGCAACTTAACATGGACCAGGAGCCCTTCATTACCCACACTACAATCAGCTTGAAAGTAAACATTCAGTATTTTATCATACTGG
>NC_051418.1:10463608-10463685 GCF_015228065.2 Penaeus monodon | reverse complement strand
CTGGTAACTTTCAGGAACAGCATTGCATATTTTGGTATTGATGGATTCCTCTCACTCTCTAGCACACATATATGTAT
>NC_051418.1:10462671-10463285 GCF_015228065.2 Penaeus monodon | reverse complement strand
TTTCTGTCATACACATTCAGTGTACTTTATATACATATATACCAATGCTCTTAGTTCAGATAATATTAAATGTACATCAATTAATGTCTAACGAAGCTTAAGAAAGTTCCAATTATTCGAACATATAATTTGAAGGACTAGCTGGCCGCAAAATAACAATCGCAATTCATAAGGGCTCAAGCTACTGCCACCTTTTCGGAACGAGACATGGACATTCACAAACAACTTTATATCGATTTCGACTCACCTTTTTACTTGCTTTGCTAGGAAATGTAGTAGGTGCTCTTATTGCCCACAATCCTTACTGACGAGCCGTTCTACAACACAAATACACATAAATATTCCCTCAATCGGGACTAATTTTTCAGCCCGTGACTTAATTTCCAAAACAATGTCTCTCACTCGATTTTAACACGCAGGCGCATGCGCACACGCGACACACGGTACTTATTTGGCGGGATATATATTCCAATGGCTAGTCGTTACTCCAAGCCTAATTTCTATTCAATACTCAATGACTGACTCATAAAAAATAAAATGAGACTATGATTGGTATGTACTTAATATATTAACAGATATGTAGTTACGGATAAGACATCCACAAAATTCTTTAT
>NC_051418.1:10458190-10458267 GCF_015228065.2 Penaeus monodon | reverse complement strand
TGAGACTATGATTAGGTATGTACTTAATGTATTAACAGATATGTAGTTACGGATAAGACATCCACAAAATTCTTTAT
>NC_051418.1:10456249-10456719 GCF_015228065.2 Penaeus monodon | reverse complement strand
AGGTGGTGCATCCATACATTGGCAATTTCATCAGCAATCTGTTCATGTTGAACTACAATAAACTTTGCCTGGGCATCTTAGTGTTTGATAGCTTAGAAAATTAAACTTCACTTTAGACTATTTTTAATTACATAAATTGGTCCTCTGGTCTTCTTAGTATGTCATTTGTTTTGTTTTTCAAATTATTTATGATAGCCTTTCATGCACCAAAGTACTAACACTTCATAATACAATTTCAGCTACAGTATATTTAAAATGTCCCTTGTTTGGTGTACACACTGTTTGTAACCTATCAATTTTATGTACAATGGAAGAGTCTGATCATCACAGTCAATTCAATTCATGCAGCAAAAGAGAACATGGTACTATCAAATCCTCTAAGGCAGCAGTTCTTAACCCCTTGGTTGCAACCAAAAGTTTGGTCATGAAGTCATTTCAATGGGTCACCAAGTATATCTATTTAAAATGTA
>NC_051418.1:10456022-10456209 GCF_015228065.2 Penaeus monodon | reverse complement strand
CTGTGTGTTAACATCTAAGGCCAAGCAAATCACAGAGACAGATAATTTGTAGTATTTTAGAATCTGAATTATAAATAAGAGGTGTATGGGTCTCCATGGTCTATCTGGATGGGATTTTGGGTTCAGCCAAAAGAAGTTAAGAACCACTGCTCTAAGGTGTTATTTTTACAAGGTATCTTTCATCTTG
>NC_051418.1:10455554-10455915 GCF_015228065.2 Penaeus monodon | reverse complement strand
ATCTTACAATCAATAAAGAATTTATGTGATTGTTACACTTATATAAGTAATTATTATTGTCTGTATTGCATATCAAATAATAAAACATAAACATAATGTCCAGAGTAGAAATATTAAAATATGAGTAAAGCCAGTGAAGTGCAAAGCTTCGCTACAGACTTCACTCGTTCAGTAATGCTAGTGACTCTTGTTCATTCCTAATTGGGGTAATGACAATGGCCATTAAAGGGGTTGATCATTTTCCATATTTGTCTAATTTTCTTATACATGGTGTTTTCTGACATCATGAAACACCAATTAAAAGATATACACCAAAGAAAATCAAGTCAAGTCCTTGTGGAACACCCTAATACATAAGGGC
>NC_051418.1:10455203-10455459 GCF_015228065.2 Penaeus monodon | reverse complement strand
AGAAGTCAACTCACCAAAGTTTCATCTCCAAGGTAGTGAATAATGATATAAGCTTGTTTTTTTCTAGATATGGGCATCTCTGTATCCAGTGCTGTCACATCAACAAGTCTTTCCCAAGTCACTCGGGCAAATGCATCAGATTTTACTCCATCACTTGGATCAACAGACACATATTTGATCTGAAATAATTAAGCAAAAACCTTTATTACTACTGATAAATATAAAGTCTGGATCATAAAGCCTACAATCTTATCTA
>NC_051418.1:10452788-10455120 GCF_015228065.2 Penaeus monodon | reverse complement strand
CATGAGCAGAAAAATAAAACAGAAATAAAATACAAACTTGAAGAATATTTACTTTTCGCACGACTGGTCGTTTACCCCCAACATGTTTTACATGTCCTTCACTCCAAGTCATGTTGTCATACATCATTTCTCTTCTTGCTGTTTGAGAATCAGAAAGAATGTGATAAAAAATAAAAACAATACACACACACTAACCACTCACACTAAAATAAAAAAAAATATTTGGCCCCAGAAATAATTAATTATCACAATCAGATTTGATAGTTATTACTACTTTTTATGAATACAATTCTTTTCATTATGGACAATCAATGTAAAAATTACAGTTAAAAGATGCAAATGAAATAATATACAACAACAGGTGGAATTATAAGAAAAAATAAAGGCTTTTACTTACTAATGGCCATTGATGGAGCTTTGACAATATAAACATCTCCAGCTTTTGGATCTTGGACTGGCAGATCACACAAGTGGTACATTGGTGGGTCATCTGCAATAATCCATTTTTTCTAGATTTTAGTCACAAATTTTTGCTGTGCAAAGAAATGTAAATGAGAGAATATATCTTTATCCAGTAAAATGCTATATCAAATCACAGATGTTTATTTAGTACCCTACAATAACAAATCTTGCAAACCAGAATTTCTTGTACTGGGAATCAAAAGCTATGGAAATAAAAATAATCACACAAAAAATTAACTAGAAATTACTGATGACACAAATAACATATACATACTGATTATGGCTAGGGCATCTCTATGAGTCATTGGTGCTGTGTAGGCTCTGTACAGAGGTCCATTTCCTTGTCCCTCAGGCTCTTCCTGTTGGAATGAAAATAATAAAAGTACATCAAGAAGTTTCTTTACCCTGCATATAAACAGCTACCAAAACTGATGATTCAAACTTTTAGTTCCATAACCACACCTCAAAATTTGGCTTCTTCCCCACACACTGAACTTGGTGGCGAGGATCCCCAGGTATGTAGTGAATCACTCGTAATCCAGGCATACTCTCCCAGGCATAGTCATAGGTGTAACGCAGTAATCTGTGACTGATGTTGCCATCCTCTTCCTTGATATAGCTGTAAGTGCGTCTGTATTTTCCTTTCTTGTGTCCGGTTACATACCAGTTGTAGCAATCCATTCTTCTGACTTCTGATAATTAAATAATTATCCACAATGTAAATTACAGTATTTACATACACAGTAAGATATATTAGTTAGTCTTCCACAATGACAAAGATGTATTTTGTAATACTCTGAGAGAACTATATATTACATTCATATTGTTCAACTGTAAAAAAGAAATATTCTAGTATCATACTAAAATACACTGAAAGTATAGTTATACTTTCAGTGTATTTTAGTACACTCTAGAACCTTCATACCTCCTTTTCTATATGGTATTGCAACAACAAAAACATCTCCTGGCTGTGGATCTATAAGTGGCAGGAAGGAAATACGACTTATATCTGGGTAACCTGAAATTATAGAGGAATTTATATATCAAAACTAGAAAACATATGCAATGATTATCAGAAGATTTAATTCTAGTACTGACAACATATTTTTGTTACATATTGATAAAACAACTAATATTCAAATCAAAACTGCTCTGCTAATAATCTCAAATTGGAGCTGGTTGCTAAATATTCAAATTATCCTATTTAAGATATGGAAGAAATAGATGTTTTGATACATAAAGCTCCTGTGGATCTTATTCTGAAAACAATTTTTCACTTACACAACATATGATCAATCTGTTTCTCAGTCAGAATTTCCTGCTGCCTAACATAAACAATAGTCCGTGGTTCAGTAGTAGTTATTTGCAGGCGAGTGCGATGTAGTTGCTCCCCTTCTTCACAGTCGTCTTTTTCTTCCTCTTCCTCCTAATGAAGAAAAACAGGATAAAATTTGTAATTGTATCCTTTAAACAGTGAACTGCACTTCCATTATTATAAAGTCACTTTCTCATGATATTTATACACTTACATTCCAGTCTTCTAGACTTCGTGGCACAGCACGGAATGAGCCTGTTACTATCTTGTCATCATCCTTGAGTTCGGTTTTAGGCTCTGGTAACTCAATGACATTATTCAGTCTTCTCTTCTTGGGCAAAGGCTCTGATGGTTCTACCTCAAGGACCTACATTATGAGGACAGCAACAGAATTTTGATTTAAAGGTTGTCTCCCTTTAAATGGCCATAAAAGCAATATTTGGCAATTTTTATACAAAAGTTTTTTCTACATGCTCTAGCTAGTTTTTTCCAGGGAAGGATAAAAATGATAAAATCACCATAAAATTATATCTTACAGATATTCTCCATTTTTCC
>NC_051418.1:10452665-10452741 GCF_015228065.2 Penaeus monodon | reverse complement strand
AATCTATTGATAATGAGACACTATATGTTAATAAGGGGGAGCTGAGTTGCAAAGCAGGATTATATGAAAGCATACA
>NC_051418.1:10452316-10452511 GCF_015228065.2 Penaeus monodon | reverse complement strand
ACATTTCCTGGAAAATGGTCTGAGAACACCTATGGACATGCATGCCCTTATATATACACACCTAGTTGTGAATCTTACTATAATAGTTTACTAAAAATATATATATACTACTGTCTACAGATGTATTTCCATAAAAAATAACAAGATTCGGTTGAACTGATATATGAATATGTAAATCTTCAAGTACAAATAACC
>NC_051418.1:10451374-10452294 GCF_015228065.2 Penaeus monodon | reverse complement strand
GTTTTTTGCACTTCATCAGAAAGTAATTCTTGACCTATGAACATGGGGCTGTTCTCATTTTAATTGTTCAGTCTTTGCCTGTTCTACTTTTAAAATTTCTGTATATTTTTCTCATAAAAATGAGGGATATAATTTGTACATTTATTGTGGAAGCCTTCCTGAACTACAAGCCAATATACATTCTGGACATGAATATCTTTCAATAATATATTTGTAACCTACTATACCATATGAGCAAGAACTGTGAAATAAAAAGAAATTATGTATTCACCTATGGTGATTAAACCAGTTCCCTGTCTTCAAAGTAAATGAGCTACATTGCAATTAGAATTTTTGAAAATAAGTTTTTACCTTTTGGATAGTTATCTTTGGCAATCCCTGTGGGAAGAGTTCTTTCACAATGTTTGATGTTGAGATAGAACCAAAGGGAACTTCAATAGGGGTGAGGTTGCAGTCACGCAGGTGCTCATCTTCCGGACGTGATGTGAGAAGGGACAACTGGTCCTCACACAAACCTTCAACTTCTCCTCCTAGATAGAGAAACACATTCCAATCTTATTAAGAAAGCATGTAAAAGTTACTATAAGAACTGAAACAATAACATGATATCAAATATACATATCTTTTCTCTTAGTAAGCATTCCTAAAGAAAAGGGATATTTAGAGTATGAAGGAGATAAGGCTAAATACGTCACTATATGTGTTTAGAGTTCCAAAAATCTTTAGGTTTCATGGCAAATAATATAATTTCTGAAAATCGTACAACAATGTGGCTTGTGGAATTAAAATATGTAAACATACAAACATGTAATCTGTTCTTTTATATGTTGTTTTTAATGGAAAGCACTAAAAGATTACCTTCAAATTATCTTCATAAAGCAATAATACCACATACCAATGGCTTACACTAATAAGACTCC
>NC_051418.1:10450498-10451332 GCF_015228065.2 Penaeus monodon | reverse complement strand
CCTTTAGAAAAGATTGGAAAAGCAAATATACTGGATAATTTACCTAATTCTGCAAAAGTTTGATTGAGATTATCAGTGTCCATGATATTAGATCCTAAGCCTGCTAAGATAGAGCCAACTGCTTCTGTGGCAGCATCTCGTGGTCCAATGTCCGAAAGAGACAGATGTGCATCATGACCACCAACTGAATCAATATCTAGAGAGCTTCCAGTCTTCTTCCTAATGTACTCCAATTTCTTCTGACGCTCCTCTTCCTCAGCCTGAGGGAAGCAATTTAATGTTATAATTACTTTTTAATTATTAGTGATCTCTATGAGGCATAAATTATCTTCATTTTTCAAACAGATAACATTCACTACTGATTGCTGTCTTACTGTCTATATAATGAGATAAATTATAAACATATGCTGAAGATTACAAACCTTAGCTTTGTCATAATAAGGTCTGCAGTCCCCAAGGTAATGTATAACTGTCCTGTTCTTGATAAGAGGTGTGTGGTAGGTGAGGCGAGCAAAGAGTCCCTCTGGCTCCCATGTAATAAGGTAGGATGTTTCCATCAGGCCATAGTCATTGGAAGACAGTCGAATGTCACCTACTGTCTTCCAGCGGTACAAGTCCAACTTCTCTGAAAACAATATTGAAAGAGAAGAATTGACAGACAGAAAAATTTAAATGAAATATTGCACAAACATTACCATAGCACAAACCTTTCTCATAGAAGTTAGAGTTGGGTTTTGTTTTTCCATAACATACCTTTGGCACCAACATTAATAACATATACACCTCCAGGTTGAGGCTCAGTGAGTGGCTCAGATAACCCTCCTCCAGCATTAA
>NC_051418.1:10449695-10450398 GCF_015228065.2 Penaeus monodon | reverse complement strand
ATCAGAGTTGTATGCTTATGTAGTAGGTCCTCTACTGAGTGCATACAACCAACATCTCTCATGTGGTGGCTGCTGATCCTGTACAGCTTCTCTTCTGCCAGTGCATATTCTGAGCTCAAGTAGGCCTTCCGTTTGCCTTTCTTCCCTGTTCATCAGATAATACCAAAAAGCTATTAACTTATGTCATGAACTCATGGGCACATATATACAATAAAATTTATAATTGTACAAATAACTAATTTCTTCTAAATTATGAGGTGAATATGACAACATACCAAATATTCCATTTTCACATGTCAAGAGAATAACCCTTACACAATCCCTTGGTTATATATGCTGGTTCTCCTGTGTACTCATCAATCACTATCTCGCATTCTTTAATGAGATATGGTCTTGTGTCCCCTAAGTAATGGACTAAAACTTTGTGGGGAACCTTGGGTGATGTGTAGCATAACCTCAGGAGATATGGTTGTGCATCACTGATCTTCTCACAAACTTCAACTATTTGGTAAAGTCTTGGCTGTATCTGGATTCTTCCTAGTTCTTCCCAAACCAGTAAATCTGGTGCTTCATCTGGAAAAAATATATTATAATTGAAAGAGCTGTAAAACACCTGGACATTCCTGTGAATCTTCCATTGCTGCAAAAATCTTATTATGATATAAATTGTATATGGTCTATCTCTGAAACTTGGACTTTTTTA
>NC_051418.1:10449476-10449543 GCF_015228065.2 Penaeus monodon | reverse complement strand
CAACAGTCTGTATTATTATTCTGTTTATGTTTCCTCCGTTCATTCACACACTGTGCCTACACATTAC
>NC_051418.1:10449289-10449395 GCF_015228065.2 Penaeus monodon | reverse complement strand
GCACAATTATTATTTGGATAATTTCCAAGTTGGGAGGTTAACAAAGGAAGGTAGATAGGGAAGGGGAATGTATGATAGATAAGAAAGGGGTCTTAAAGAAGAAAGG
>NC_051418.1:10447078-10448642 GCF_015228065.2 Penaeus monodon | reverse complement strand
GAGGCGCTCACATTTGGTACTGAGGTAAACACCCCCAGGTTGAGGGTTGATGATTTCCATCCTAACAAGACCTGTAAGACTGGCATGTTGAGAGTCTCTGGTCAGCAGGTCCCACACCGTGATGGGTTTGAGGCGACTCGAGGAAACATAGAGAGGTGCCTCTGACTCTAGTTCCATGTTTTCCCAGCCCTCCCTTGCCAGCTCAGATGTCATTTGGAGCTGAAACAATAATGTATTATGTCATTTACTTTATAACTTACTGAATAATATATACCACGTAAAACTTAAAAGCCAACTTTCTATAAGAAACACATATTGCAAATCTATGCTAGTTATAAACATGAAAGCATACCTGCTTGGCAGCATTTGAAATAACAATAAATTCCCTGAATTCTCTTGTAGGCATGTAGTGTACAACTCTGAGGTCAGGGGAGGCTGTCGTGTGCTTGAACTCATGTCTCATTAGGGCTGTACACATAGCAGTACGTGCCATCTTCATTGGGCAGTGAAAGCAGAGCAGCTTTGTCTCTAAGTTGCTTACTCCTAAAGGCCACCTCTTGAAGCCTTTATCTGTCCATCTGTAGTTGTCTATTACTTCTTTGAAATTGAGAACAATAAATTTCCAAGGTAAAAGAGAAAAATACATAAAGAATATAAATGTTTTGTAAACTTTCACTGATATAAAAACTGGGATTTGCTCTAATTCTAAAAATAAAACAAGCATGTCATGCTAAAGTTATTATTACTATTTTTTTACTTTTAAAAAAGTAAATTACTTTCAAGAACTGGAACTGAACCTACTGGCATTATCTTCTGATGGTAACCTCAGGAGGTACACCTGGAACGGCTGTGGGTTAAGTATTGGGGCATTGACGATTCTTTTCTCATCAGGATTGGAGAGCATTGCAGCCACCAATGACAGTGTCAAGTTTGAATTGGATTCTGTGTATATCTTTTTGTGCCGTTCTGCTTCTTCTGATTTTGGAGACTGGAAATAAATCCAGGTATATTGCCAATATAATGTTCAAAACATATTAGCCTGCTTGTATATAAACAAACTGATCGGACTTTAACCTAAAATCAGACAAGATCTACCTTGCACTGTACCATGAGGTCCTGAACCTAACAGTAAATGATAAAAGCAAATTATCCTATCTCTACTACAATTTGTCTACTATATATGAAACAATACTACACTGTAATTGCAAACCAGTTTTGCTTACATCCTAAAGTATGAATAACAGATATCTCAGTTAAACAGAATACTGTTATTCATAGCTTCCTAATATTTATAAGACAAAAGAACATAAAATACATAGATAGAACAACCCCTGCTGTAATACCTTCTGCTTTATCTTTCCACGTCCAATGTTGCCCTTTTCATAATGCACAATGCACAACTGAGGCTCGTTATCAACAAGGGTGAAAACTGACTTTGCTGCAGGAGGGAGTGGATGCGTGAACACCATTTTGGAATCTCGTAGTGTAAACCTTTCCATGAGTATATTGTGAGCCTTATAGTAGTACTCCCTCACCCAGGGAACTGAATCACTAAATGGAACTG
>NC_051418.1:10444634-10447044 GCF_015228065.2 Penaeus monodon | reverse complement strand
CTAACAGTACACTGATCCACTATATCAAATCATAATGTCTGTGTTTTACAGCTAACTACAGATATAGTGAAAGTGATGAACCTGTGTGAATGATCTTCAACTCAAACAAATACTTACCAAAATTCTTATCAAGGACATACATATCTCCATACTGAGGTGTTTTTATCTCATCTTTATATACAGTAATTTCTCCTGCCTCCACTTTTTCTGTAAGGGAAAAGTAAAAAAAAAAATAAAGTTTTAAGATGACTATCGAATGTTACACAGATGCTATAGCTATCATACAAAAATGCTAAATGTCAAAATGAGTAATAAATCTTCCTTACTAAATATTTCATCTGCATCTGCATGGTACAGCTTCCCTTTAGTATAAATCCGGAAAGGCTGGGGCTCATCTGAAAAACACAGAAATTAAAAAAGACACAGTTACAGTAAGACTAAATATAAGAAGTGATCTACAGCAGTTAGCAATAAATAAAATAAATTCCTCAATAATAACAACTGTGTTTTAGTTCTCACCATCTGCATATTCCCTTTTCCTCCCTTCCTGTTGCCCTTCTCTAAGGACCTTCTTCCCTTTGGTTTCTAGCTCCCCTTCACTTGTCAGTCCCCTATGCCTTGGTCGTCCAGGAGACTTTCCCTTCTTCTCTAGAATCGACTTCGTCTCCTGAGTATTCTTTGCTGATGTGCTTGCTATGCTTTCACTTGCATGAAGAGCATTAATCTTCAAATCATCAAAGCATTCTGATATGGTTTCAGGATCATCTAATAACTGCAGGACGGAGTCTGAGCTTGGGGTATATGACCCAGCCAAGATGACAGGAGACTTCAAGCCAGATGACTCTAGGGTGAGGTAGTGGACTATGCAGAATTTGGCATGTTTTTTTGATTTGTAAATCAGCTGGAAGATGAGTTTTAATCAATTAATACTTTTAATAACTTTTGTTTTGCAGTTTAGCTGGAAGATGAATTGTAATTAGTTAATACTTTAAAAAATTGTGAGTCCTTTTTCTCTGATTATAAGTCATCTCAACCATACACAAATAGATTTTAAACATACCCACCTTGGGGTTTGTGTTTTACAAATGATCTCTTGAGTAACTAAAACAAATTCAAACTTAAGAGAAAGAGCTGCCCTATATTCATACACAAAGGTGCATTTCTATACTTGGTTTTAGTCATGAAAGGTAAAATTGCACAAGCTAGGGCATGCTGACAAAAAGTAAATTAAACTACACTAAAAATAGTTCAGATGATCTAGTATGTTATATAGAGACTGTAAAAGGATATATAAAAAAATACTTCTAAATTACCAATTGTGATTATATAAGAAGTCTGCACCAAAAGATAATACCTGAAATTACCAAAATAAATAAATAGCAATAGTCTCTTTCTATAAACTCACCATGACATCAGGTTGCTTATCTTGTAGATCAAAACAATCCTGTGGCATTGTGGTGCGATCATACCATGTGACAGTCAAACCAGACATATTTTGCTGAGGGAAGCTACTTTTCATTGACCACAACTCTGCATCACTAAGGGCTGAAATAGATTTCAAAATTAATCCTTTTCAATTCTAATGTACACCAGACCAAAAAATGCTAATCTATTTTGTCCAGTATATTTGAATATATTAACCCTATGCCAATAGGAGCTTCATGTGCTAAATTGGACCATGTGTCAAGTACTGCATCAGATGCAAAGAAAACATAATTTTCCCACCCTCTACATACCATTCATGCCATGGTATGTACAACATACATGCTACAAGGGAAAGCAAGAGTATTCCTATATGAACTTGACAATCTTAAAAATCTTATCATTGCTTCCATTACAAATTTACATGAAACCAGGCTATTAGTAAATTTACTTAGACATAACTGATTATCAGCTGTATATATAAATAACAATACTTTTTGTGATTTTATTTGCTTCAGGACTTACCAACTTCATCAGCTAGAGCAAAGACATCTCCTGATTTTGCTATCAAAACTTGAGAAGTATATACCAGCATCTTTCCTTGAATGATCTTCTCTGAAATCCAAATGCAGTCATGACATACCTAATTATATTATATAAACTTGTACAAATTAAGGTAACAGTAAAGGACATAAAACATATATAGGAAGTCCAGGAACCACTTATGAATACAGAAAAGTAAGATGAGAATCAAAGAACATGAAAGCATTTCTATTTCACACTGTCTGCTATTAATGATAATCATCAGACTTACCAAAAGTTTCTGTTACTTGGGCTAATGTCAAAGGTTTTGAGGCTTTCATGGCTGCAGAGGGAAAGTCAACACAGTACCCTGAAATGCAATGAACTCAATCAAAAATCTATAAATTATAATAAAATCTCCAGTCAAAACATATATTCACTAGTTGATTAATATACATATGTTCAT
>NC_051418.1:10444129-10444277 GCF_015228065.2 Penaeus monodon | reverse complement strand
ATAAATCCTCTTGAACTAGCTATTAGACTGACTCTTTTATGGATGATGGATATAAATCCAAAATAAACAATTTTAATTTGCATCAGACATTAATACTTACATATCTGTCCAGAATCTATGTCCACTTCATCTCCTTTTATGTCTTGAG
>NC_051418.1:10442378-10443966 GCF_015228065.2 Penaeus monodon | reverse complement strand
ACACATTCTGAACAAGGTTGAACTCTTTGGTTTTGTCTTCTCTGCACCATACCCAGCCATCCAAGTAGTCCCACCATGTCGACCATGTCCCTTCACTCTCACCTTGGGAGGTCGGCCACGTTTTCCCCGAATCAGTTTTCTCACCTCTGTTATTTTGGGGCTACCTGGCATTTCTCCATAGAGTTCATCCTCATACTCACTATCCTCATAGTCTGTTCTTGTGTCTTCTTCATTATAGTGCTGAGATTTTGCTGCGGTCATTTCGACTTTGTATAAATCTGTGTAACGACTGTTTGGCTTCCTCTTTCTTCCAAAGCTGCTTGATGCTGCTTGTGGTGAGCACGTCTCCTTTTCTGCCTGTTTTACTGCTTTCTCTTTCATAGCCATTTCCTCGAGTTCTCTCATTTCTGTATCTTGTACTTCTTTGTCTTGTTTTACCTTGCTTTCTACATAGTCTGGTAACTTTTCTAAATACTGGACAACATGATAGGAAATATCTCTATTTCCCTGAACAAAATCTGCAGGGGATTTATATTTATACACAATCCTGACAGCCTCATTGCAAAGATTATCATGGTTTCCACGTTTTTTATTATATCGGACTTCAATCTTATCTTTGTACATATCCTCTTCTCCCTGTGGCAATAGGGCTCCCAAGCCATCATGTCTGTAATATGCTGTCCAACGGTGGCTATCATATCGAGCAAATCGAGCACCTGTTAGAAATATAATTAATTTAAATCAGGAATAACAAAAAAGTTATTTTGGGGCTACCTGGCATTCATATGTTACCAGAATAAAGCAGTTTCTGTGTTGTTAAGCTAACCAACCATGGGACCTATCTCTGCTGCCAAAAATAATTGGAATGTAGTAGTTCACAAGCAAGAAACGGAAAATTATCGACTAAACTCAAGCAGCACATTTTCTATTCACAGCTAAAATAAGACATGGTTTAGGGGAAAACATAATTGTTAGAAAAGTCATACATAAGTGCAACTGCATTTGTGTTATGCATATCAACAGGACTATTAATGAACAATCTTGGATTGATATCATAAGTGCTAAATATTGATGAAAAAAAACAATTGCTCTTACTCTTCACAAAAGTAAAAACTTTCTCTAGATCTCTAAATGCTATCATTATCATTCTAAAGTAATAAATTCTGTAGGTATTATACTGAACAAAATATTTTTTTTATTCAAAATTTAACAAACAATCCTTGCTAAAAGTTACATAATATTAGCAATAAAACAGCCCATACAATAATTAAGGACAAATATAATAACAATTAATGCAAGATGTTTGGATAATGACAAGGCTAAAATAACCTAGTGAATACTATAGTAAGTCTGAGTCTTAAAATTCAGAAATTATATCTAAACAGATATTCACCCAAAATAATTTGCCTAAAATATTGGATAAAATGACTTTACTGACCTGCACATTCTACCAAGTAAACCTGTCCAGATCTTGGAGTAGCAACCTGTGTAACCACAGCCTTCAGAGAGTCATCGCTGTCCTGTACTTCTGAGGAAATGAGAGATGGTCAAAGCCTGAAACGTTTCACTTCATACCTTTATGGCAAGT
>NC_051418.1:10441930-10442105 GCF_015228065.2 Penaeus monodon | reverse complement strand
AGAACAGCGTAAAGAGGCATGGTGAGGCAGTTCTAACAATTGATTCTTTACTAACTAAGCACTCTGTAAACAAATTCAATAAAAAAAAAAAAAATACAGTGGACAGGAGATGTACCTAGCACCTCAGTGAATAGTGAAAACAGGTAAACAAATGAAAGACAGCTGCTATATTGAA
>NC_051418.1:10440248-10441554 GCF_015228065.2 Penaeus monodon | reverse complement strand
ATACTCATATTCATTTACCATCACAAAAACAAAACAAAACAACAGTTCACATACCAAGAATAGTGCTGAGCTGTTCCCAGTTAAGTGGTGCATGCTGAATAAGATAAGGCTCAGGATCTTTTGTAATTTTTTTCTTTCTCCCCATTACCTGGAAAAAAAATTATATGTAAGAAAGAGTAAATGCACTGTAAAACATCTAAGCTCAATAAATTGACTTAATACGGTGAAAATATTATTATAGTATTATTTTCATATTCATTGTGTCATCCAATGTTTGTCTGTTTGTCTTTCAATATGAAAAAGAAAGGGAAAAATAAACTGCAAATATGCTTATATGATACATTTAAAACTGTGATACAATGCCTAGTAATATGAAAAGAAAATATTAATACTGTAATTCAACATATCACCTGTTGAATCCCTAGCATAACACAGATTAATATCATTATGAAACTTTATTTATCATCCCAAAGTAATGTAAACTACAAAAAAGACATCAGTATCATATCAGGTTTAAATATATCAGGTTCAAGTATATTTAAAATGTGAGGCAATAACCTACTGTCAGCTATCTATTATAGACAACACATTCAAGAAGTGAACTCTTTAAATTGTATTCGACATATGAAGTACAACATTTTAGAACTGATTTATTTTTCTATATCAAAAGGTAACTGAAAATCGAAAAAATATATATTCTTCGGTAGTTTTAGAACTTCAGAACACCACACTGGTCAAACCGCAAAATATTCATAATTACGATTTGTAAATACCTCATACAAACGTTACAACACCTACCTTGATTTCGTCTTTCTGAAGGATATAAATTAATCAACTAACGACACACACATTATGTGAGAAAAAAAGAATAATATACGAGATTTCGGAAGAGGACTTCGACTCTCGACTCAAAGGCCAATGTTTACCAAGCCGTTATTAAGGAAAAGAACCCCCTCGGTTTACAAAGCCGCAAAATTATATATAGATAAAACCATTTAAATACTTTACACCTAATTTCTCGTTCAAATCTCAGTTATGATATCTATTACGAAATTAATGTTAAGTAAAGTCACTTTTTTTTTGTAATTATGGATATGTTCGCATTGCCGAGGGTTCAGAGTTCCTGAATATCACATGGAACGTGTGCGCTCTGGAAACATGCACGATAACTACCATATACGTAACAAATCCTAACTTAACTATTGTCTATACATCCTCCATTTATTCTTATTTTGGAGAAATATCAAACATACTATCCATATGTTCAGAAATAACTGCACTCAGTCATTTATTTACATATACTTAT
>NC_051418.1:10439481-10440051 GCF_015228065.2 Penaeus monodon | reverse complement strand
TGTACTTACCTACAGTTATAAAAAGCTTTTTACCACGTGAAAGATTTATCAAAGTACGATACTTTTCACGGTACGACAATGTTATTAAACTTGTGTTTTGGAACTTGTTAGAATTTTACCCTCTTTAGCCTAGTTCATCGTGTGCCATTATTCTTTTCTACAATTCACTACCTATAGCAACTCTGTTAGGTTTGCTGTTGACAATATTTAAGAGTAAGTAATGGGAATTTAATATACTGTCATGACTAAGTACTTGTAAAGTGTCTTAGTTTTGATAGCGCTTATATAAAAAATGTTCTAATTATCGGTCTATTACTTTTTAATTTTCACAGAGAAAAGACTCAAGAAAACATTATTGTCAGGAAAAGCAGGCTTAAATCGCCGTTTTTTTTTTTATCGTAGAAGAGGTATGATGTCAGCTGGTGAAAGGGTAGGTTACAAAACCATTACCGGGAACGTGGACGAGAGTATGGGTTAGCAATACTTCTTTATTGTTGCTGTATATTATGAGTTGTGGCACTTACCCATTTGCAGATGTCATCTTCAGTATTATTTATGGCTAAAGTATAG
>NC_051418.1:10438950-10439212 GCF_015228065.2 Penaeus monodon | reverse complement strand
TCTTTCTCATAATTTTACAATTACAAAGCAGATAAAACATAGGACACATACACATGAAACTATGTTATATGTTAAAGGCCATGTGGTAAAATTGAGCAACTTTGTGGCTTCCATGCTTTATACTCTAGCATTTGTCACCAAACCACTATATTCAGACAAGAGAGAACTTTTTAAGTAAGGTACTGGTCCAAGCAATATCAAGCCAGAATATACATAGTACATGAAGGTCACAGAATAACTTGATGTGATTTTGTTTTGCATA
>NC_051418.1:10435502-10436871 GCF_015228065.2 Penaeus monodon | reverse complement strand
AATGGCACAGATTGCATTATTTTCCAGTTATTATTTCACTTTTATTCTAACAGATTTGGGTATCAAATGCATTAAAAGGAACCTTGCATCTCATGGCCAACTCCTTAAGAAGCCAAGTTCTCTCCCTTTATCGACGAGTCCTGCGTCTTGCACGCTCATGGGAGGCTCAGGACGTCAGAGATACTGAAGTGGAAAGGAAATATATCATTGATGAGGCCCAGAAGTTATTCAGAAGAAACCGAGACATCAGGGGAGAGGAGAATATCAGGCAACACATAGTGGAAGGGGAATCTCGTTTGGAAATAGGTATGTTTTCTTCTTTCTACATTGTTATCAAAAACATTTTTATAAAAAAATATATATATATTTAGTAGCAGTATAGTAGTAGTAGTAAACAATAATGGTAATAATACTGCTAGTCATTGTGTTTGAACGGTAGAACCCTTATTTTTGGAAAAGTAGTCTCATGTTTGGAAGCAGTAAAGTAGTATTTTAGAAATATTAATGTATAAAATAACCTACTATTTTCTTTTGGTATACTTCTCCTAAAACACTGGAACACCTTAAACAATTTGCTTATGCTCTTGGGTGACACTGATTTGAAAGCGTAAATAAATGGCAGGCATGAGAATTGTTCTAATGAAGTATGCTCAAATTCAATTTTACCACTTTATTTTGTTGAGAATAATAGTACCGGTACATTATATTCTAGTAATTAATAGCACAAAAGTTGTCAATCAGATTATTTTTTCATTCAAATTGTGCTTACTGTACTATATATCTATGCAAATTATACTTTTCATTATATTTTATTTTGCTTCCACAGGATTGCACTACAAGTCCCCATACCCAAGACCAGTGCACATGCCACCAAACACTATCACAATGAGGGATGGCAAAGCTTGGGGCCAAGGAAACTTACGGAGACAGAAAACTTCTAGACCTATTTATGTAAAGTCCCTTGATGATGAGACTTGATATTAAGTCTATAGAAAATTCATGTATATAAAATGTGTGCAAATATGTATATATTTCTTGTATTAAAATTTGAATAAGCATTAATTTTACTTTAACAGTCCTCCTAATCTTGTATTTAATGTATCATGCCATTACCTTGATAAATTATATCTGGCTCAGATTTTGGAAATTTATATCATCAAAAAAAATCTAGAATAAAAAACAATGTATGGAATCATTGTCTCAACAGTTATAGTAAGGTTACTGTCATTTAATTAATCAATATTATGGCAGGATCATAACTGAACTGCTCACTGTTGTAAAAGATCTTTTATTATCATATAACAATTAGGAAATATGCTGGCACAGTCCCTTCCACTTATAAGTTCACTACTTTGTGTTGGCAATGCTT
>NC_051418.1:10433309-10434375 GCF_015228065.2 Penaeus monodon | reverse complement strand
ATTAAGCTCCCTAATGGCAACAATGAGCAGGGGATACAAAAGTCAGAGTCAAAACTGGCAGTTGACTCTGACAGTTTGAACTGGTAAATTTGGAAGTCAAGAGGATTGTACATAATAAACAGAATATTGAGTTTGAAGTCAACTTCAGAAAATATATGCAAGTGATTGCTAGCATAAATACACTTGCAATGTATGAAAGTTATGTTTACTCCAAGGTCTGGTGCTGCATTCTATTTTTTTGTTTCACAAAAAAATAACATAATAATGGTACACATGGAAGATTGTGTAATGAGTGTTATTGTTATGAATGGATCATCATAATGGTAATGCTTTGCTTTTAAAAACTTAATGATGTGATATTGTTAAAATTGTGTTCGGTTCAACAAATAGTTACGTAACCTAGGAATGCTGGTAACTTCAGAGAGAAATTTGGTATCTTCACACTTTTTTCTTAACCAATTTTGATCCGATACACAACCCACAAGACTTACTGAAGAACTATCAGTACTGTTTACACCTCTCAAGATAATGGAATCACTCAATAAGCTACCTCTAGAATGGTTTTCATTTGTTCTCCAGTACAGTATCCAATAAAGTAGGCCATTTCTAATTTGCTTGTATATTGTTTAATTACATCTTTTTTTTTTTCATTCTATACAGCACTGATACAAAAAAATATTTTCCATTTTGAGCTAGTCAGAATTTAAAATTGAGCAGTATATCATTCATGCTATTGTAAAAATAGTTTTAAAGTAAACTTGATATACAATGAAATACTTCAGGATATGTGATGACCAGAGCTATGAAACTTATTATCTTCATAACTTACTCTTTAGTATTATATGGTAATTTAATTAACAAATTTGTTAGTAGTAGTTTTGATATCCATCCCTAAATTGCAGCCACAGCACAAGATATCTGAAATGATAGAAAAAGTGTGGGAAGCCTTGGTGATGTCAGCAGAAGTACTCCATCTCTCGCTTTCCCATTGTATCTTCACTGTTTTCTGTTAATCCAATAATGAAAAGTAAACTTTCTGTTAAGTCTGTATGGATGGACATGCATT
>NC_051418.1:10431413-10432893 GCF_015228065.2 Penaeus monodon | reverse complement strand
TGGACATACGTTAGTGCATGGCACTGCATGACCAGGCCATTAACCTCATCCTGGCAGTGAGAACCAGAATTTTTGATGTGATGTGTCATTCAGCATATGGTTGCCAATGGGTTAAAGCAACTTTCAACAACTCATTCATGCAACCATTCACTCTATTTCTTTCCTTCTTTCTTACACTTGCATCACTGGCTTCCTGTCCACTGCTAGTTCATCCAAATATATTGGTTCAAACAGATTTTGTTCTAGATTTGCTCTGCTGCATTGCAGCCTTTCAACTTGATTATATAAAAAAAAGAATATCAAGGATCCTCACATTGGGCACCCTTCACAAGTGATTTCCATAAAACTACTTTTCACTTTATTTCATTTGATGAAGAAAATGTTAAATGATAACAAAGAACAGATTTGGATAAATTAAAATTGAGCCTTACCATCACTTTTCAAGTACTTAAGCTTCACACAAATGATTGAGGCTTAACTTAAAATATGAAACTGCAGATGAATTGGAGGAAATTATCTGATCAAGTATACTTTTATTTCATGACACTACACCTCAATAATTGCCACCACCTGTTACTCGTTTGCAAACTGTACTTAGAACCCTGATGATCCTACATGTTCAGTATTCCTGCTATCAATATATACTGAAATTTCCTTAAAGAAAATTGGTGTTTTACAAGACACAGTATAACCAAAATTCTTTTAATTAGATTAGACAACTGATGATGCCACATATAGCAGTTTATGTGGACTCTAGATCATTACCTTTTCTTTAGAACAGCAGTACTAATCAGGAACACATGTAGTTGATGCTAGAATCACTAATGTACTTATGTGCTCAGGAAATGAAAGAAAACAGTACATGAAAAGAGGCTTTTATTTCTCACTTTCATTCATCAGTATTTGACATCACAAAGTTTCTGACCAGGAGGAGCTGCAAGAACAGACCTTAAAGGAAGTTAAAGCAAAAGCAATTTTCAAACCTTTTTCAAAACTTTTAAATCAAATTAAAACTGATCACATGCTAGCCATGCTCCCAGGAGCTCCAATGATAATGTAAGCTATGGGATTTGGAATAGCTGAAGTTCGAGGTGTCTAGACTTTTTAAATCTGAATTATTTTTCAAAATGCTTAAGAAAAACAGTAACCCATAATTAATTTACCAATGCAATAGATCCTGAACAGAATGTATAAAGTCTGCAACTACAGCATATCCCTTCACATGACCTGTGAGCTAAGTTCTCTTCTGATGTCCCTGTAACAATTCCCAGAGGTTCATCTAGCTCCAGGTGTGGGCAATTATCTAATGCCCTTTTATAACAATTTGAAAGGACAGTTTCAAAAGCTATCCTGACATGCAATGACTTTCAGATCTGCCCTGTGTCTGCTTGCCCACTATCTAAACTAATATCACATTTCTGCTCATCATACTGTGGTGTGAGAGCTTCCATTGTAACACAACCAGTAACAAACTGTGCAT
>NC_051418.1:10431145-10431361 GCF_015228065.2 Penaeus monodon | reverse complement strand
GTAATACTGATTTGTACATAGTTTACACAATGAAAAATTTAATACTAAAACTTACGATGATAATATAAAAAACAATATTCCATTTTCCCAGTTCTGAAAATTATTGCATGCTAAGACATCTTTCATATCTAATCCCTTGGAATGAAACAAACATGGGGAAAGTAGTTGCAACAGTGTTGGTGGTGATAAGGCTATTTTATTCCCTCTTTCGCACAG
>NC_051418.1:10429048-10431126 GCF_015228065.2 Penaeus monodon | reverse complement strand
AATATAGAAATGCTTTGGGGTGTTTACAACTCACACTTGTGAAATATAAATGCTCCATTCTATTATTCATTTCCCATTCGGAGAAACTAGCACACTACAACATATGAAAGAGGTTGAATCAAGCATAATCTTTGAGTAGTGATCAAAGTGATTTACTACAAAATAGACGAGAATGTGACCTTGGACACTGGTTTCCTCTTCGCTCCTCCAGTTAAAGTACTTCTGTGATAATGTGAAGTTGTCAATATTAACGGATATTGGCAACTTCACCCACATCAAATAAAAAAATGGAATCAGCTATTAGCAGATGCTGATCTGTACTTGGCCTTGTGAACTACATGTAACAAGTTAACATTTTATGTATGTGTAATGCCCAGTATGACAGCAGTGCTGGAAATGTAACGTCAAAACAGTGAGCATGGATGTGGGCCAAGTCAGATAAGACATCTCTGAGGATTACTGTGTCTGCATGCTGATCACTGGAAAAAGTGGACTAAACCTCACCAATCTTCTGTTGCCAGGTACAAAATGTACATCAGTCTCAGCTGAAGTTTCAAAAATAAGTTAAAAAATTCTAACATACAAAAACATCACTGGAATCAAATACCAGTACATAAATCAATGACCTCAAGCAGTACCCATTTTAATCCACTTCTTCTATATTTCCAATATAATTTCAAGGACCTTTTAGATGTTGAAACTGAAATAAGCACAAAAAAAAAAAACTTTGTTTCAATCCTGACTAGTAGCTGTTAAAAAGGGAATGATTTTGGTAATCACAATAACATGTTTTATTATTACCAAATAATAAAAGAGTAATTGTTGTCCAAGATTTAGAGATTGAATTCCATCACAACCATCCAAAAAAGGAGGGTTCTTTTATTTACTCATAGAAACACAATCTACATCAGGGGAGGCACTATGTCTAAGTACACGTCATCAGTGGAAAAATTGTTGTGTTCACGAAATGGAAATCAATCTGATAACTCTAATACAGTTAGAGAAGTGGGAGTAACTAAATTACAAAAGAAGCCACTTATGTTATTGTGAAGTTTGTTTACCATATCACTGAAGTTTCATCATCATCACCTCAAGCACCAGTATTTTCAAGTGGCCATTGTCGAGTTACATTATCAAAACAGCAACATTCACTGAGAAGCACACCATTCCATCAAGTTGTACAATGGCTCTACTGCAGATTTAACTTGAGCAGTCCTCTTGCAGATGTTTGGACCACTTACACTGCAGCCATCTGTTGAGATTGGCTGCACTGGACAGAGGTTTCCTATGAGTAGTAAGAGAGTAGGCCATGGTGACTATAATTGGTTAGCCTAACGTCGCGGTGCAAAACTACCTCTGGGTCCTCCTGGTCCACCTCGATTACTGTCACGATTAAAGCCTGGTCGTCCTCCACCTCGTCCCTGTAAGCCACTAGGGGGGCCTTGACGCATGCCACCGCTGCCTCCCATTCCTCCACGGCCACTGTTGGGACGGCCCATACCACCTCCATCCATCCTTAGGCGAGCCTTCTTCTCTTCAACATTCAACCGATGCTCACCATTAAGATGGATTGGCTGTGGGAATTAAATAAAAGTTAGATTATAAGTTTTAAAACAGCCTGATCATCTTTAGTAAAATCCACAGTAAATTATAAGAAGACCTACTGTGTTGATTTATAATTTATTACAATATAGCTGACTTTTTCGCATTTCTAACATTTCTCTAAATAATTAAAATTGTAAATTCTGCTTTTTTTGTCCTTACCCTAGAGTTGAGAGCCTTTGACACAGAACCTTCCTCTTCAAATGTGATGAAACCGAAGTTGGGGACCTGACCTTTAGGACCAGTTTTTCCTTTAGCAGTATTAATACGGATATCCATAATTTTCCCAAATCTTGAGAATTCCGCCTGCAAATTAACATATATTAGTTAATCTTTCTTTTATCATTTTTCTTGCTAAGTACATGGAAAAGGTATGCCATATGCTCACTGACTATTTGAAATTAGTTGGTAAAACTGAACCCCTCCCCCCTAAAAGATATATCATAAAAGATGCAGTACAAAAGCTAATGCCAAAA
>NC_051418.1:10426982-10428936 GCF_015228065.2 Penaeus monodon | reverse complement strand
TAGTAGTATTCAAACCCCATACCTTCAGTTCATCCTCTCCAGCTGTGTGTGGAAGATTACCAACAAAGATCTGCTGACTGTCTGGTACAGGAGGAGCTCTCCTTCTTTCTTCCCCACCTAGGCTCTCTAGGGACACAGAACATTGTTATAATCAGTTTCCATTAATGATAATGAGCACAAAATCCTGTATCAGATGAAATTTAGCTTTGCAGCATAAATGGAAAATGTGAGAACAAGATTAACAGTTGTATGAACCTACCTAATTCTGAATTGTCTTCACTGTTGGGCCTATAAGGACGATCACGCGGTGCCCCTCGACCTTGTGCATTCCTTGGTGGTCGTTGGGTGAAGCCACCAGTAGAGTGAGCCTGACTCACAGCTGGAGTGGTGGTGCTTGCCTGGGTTCGGTTGTCACTTCGATTCTATGGATAAATCAAATTTATAACTAACTAATCACATGCGACTAAATACCAAGTTTCAAGTTTTAGATTGTATCTATATATCAATACAATTTTTGTCAGAATTATAATGTGGAGCTATTTATTTAGTAAGTAGACTTGGCACTTTTTTCTACAACCTGAGAATCTTTAGTTTAGGAGGTCATCTTCAAAGAATAAATTTAATGGCTCACCTGTGGAGGCTGTTGCTGTGCTGGAGGAGTTGGCTGGGCATGAGAGGATTGCTGTGAGGCAGCAGGTGCTGGAGCTGCAGGGAAACCTTGGGAATTTTTGAAGAGATTGGCAAAAGTCTTCGGCTCATTTGATGGCAACTGAACAGGTTCTGGTTGTGGGGGGTCTGGATCTGGTGTCTCCTTCTGAGGTACTGCTGGCTCATCCCAAGAACCCTGAGGCTCTGCAGGAGCACCCCATCCATCTGTGCCTGGAGTACCCCAGCCCTGCTCATCCTGTGAAAATTTGGTTGGTTTCACTGTCTGTGCATGAAAAACACTTTTCATTCACGTAGTATCATTTTACAATTATCTCTCTTGCTATGAAATTAGGTTTATTCTTACATTTTCTGGAGTGGGTGGACTTTCTGGTACAGGTTCTGTGGGTGTTATTGCTGGAGGTGTTGGAGAAAGAGGGGCAGTGGCAACAGGAGCTGTGGTGGCGGCATTTGATGAATTTCCTGGAGCAGGTACTGGAACAGTCTGAAGGCAAACAAATTTGTGCCACATTAGTAACTGTTCACTTGTATGCATGCATTCCTGATATTTCAATAATAAAGTTAATCCATTGTCATTAACAGAACATATTTTTGACAAATACCCATGCGGATTTTACATGTCATTGTGGTTCTAACTTTATTGTTAAAGACCTTCCATTCAAATTCACTACTAATATGTGAGTTTTATTTCATTTTGCATTATTCTTCACAAGATTTCAGATTGGTTTTCTTACAGGTACAGGTGTTGGGACTTGAGGAGTGACAGGAGTCTGGGGAGCAGCAGGAGGAGTGGGTTCAGGCTCAGGCGGATGGGCAGATCCATTGACAGCAGCAGAGGGTGCTGAGAAGCCTTGTGTGGAGACGGGGCCTTCCAAGTCCTCCTCCACTTCACTTCCTCCCTCCTCTGCACCCTCTTCATCACTGAAAACCTGTCAAATACATTTCAGTCAGACCCAGAACACAAACAGTAATTACTTATACTTCCACAGAAAAAGAAAACATCATGCTTTGTAATAGATCCAGATGGTGTTGAGTCTAATATCCCTAGGGAAGGCTTAAAAAATCATGAAGATAAAAGAACCCCCAAGCTCAACAACTCCGAAGCTGGTACTCCAACTTTGGATGAACGGTTGCTCATGATACCCAGGCCCAATTTGGCATCTAGCTAGCAATGTAAGAAAATGGGACACTACTTGAAGAACACCAAAAGGCATCATCATACTGAGGAGATTGCCTTTACTTTTACTAGAACAATATGACATAAATAAATTTGAAGACATTTTCATAT
>NC_051418.1:10425410-10426703 GCF_015228065.2 Penaeus monodon | reverse complement strand
CCCAGAAAATATTTTCTTTGCTCACAATTTTGCATGAATATATCGGAGGCAATAAAATTATTTGGATAATTACCTCGTCTTGGTACCGGAAAATGTCATTGTGCACGTAGAACTTCTTGGGGGTCTGAGGCGCTAGTACAAAAGTCTGCATGAATCGTCGCATGGGCATTCCATTGTTGGAGAGCTCACCAGTAACCTTTCATGAGAACAATGAAAAATTCTCTTTAACATTCAGCCAATCAAAGTGTACATCACCCAATGTAATAAGGATCTATTTCTAATTACAGAGTTTACAAAATAAGCAAAAAAATATACTAAATCAATATATTGTAAACATGAACTCACCTGGATGACAACTCCATTACCGAGTGTAGCTTGAGCATCAACCATTCGGATCTTAGCATGACAATCACGGAAGTTAAGGCTCATGATCATTTTATGTATGTCTGCTTGGCCGATAATGGGTTCACTCATGGAGTTATGGCCCCCATGCATAAATGAGGAGTTGTGACTGAAAAAACTGAAGAACAAATTCCATACATTAAAATGATAACTATGGACTCTGCATAAAATCAAAGCAAAAGAAATTGCAATATAAAATTTACAATTTTTAAAATCTTGTAATAAGTTAACTATTCACATGAAACATGCAGTAGACTATGTTGAATTAAACTTACCGATGAAGGTGCATGGGGGCCTTGTTGAGCACCGTGTAGTACTGGCGCACAAACTCAAGGCCAACGCATTGCGGTGATGGAGTTTCCATGACCATCCTCTGTTAAACTCCTGCAAGGAAAAAGTACATTAATAATGCCCATCTTTTGCATTTACCAAAGAAGATATGAAAAACAGCTATATAATGCTATTACAGCTGGACTTTAATCAAATTTGTTGTACTGCTATACCTACAAAATACACTTGCAATTTTTAATACACTATCTTTAATAATGATCAAGATAATTTTCTTTTTCAATCAAGAAAAGATACATGAATGAAGTCAAATGTAATAATTTGTACAGAGAATTTTAGTTGTTTATTTGATACAAAAACTTGTCACCAAATCTTTAGAAATAAAAGTTTCAGAATTGCCAAGCCAGCAACAAGGCTGGTAACTGGTATTTTTATGTAATACAAATAGATAAAAACTGCTTCACAAATTCATAAAATATATCATAATGAACACTTAAAATGGTAAGATATATGAAGGTTCCCTTTAAAATAACTGTCCAAAGCTTTGGCTGCTAAAATGGGAAGCCTATCAAGAGCAAATGGCTAGTGCAGTGCAAAATAACC
>NC_051418.1:10425133-10425225 GCF_015228065.2 Penaeus monodon | reverse complement strand
TGATAAAAAAAAAAATCAACATGATCAATAGCCAGCAGGGGGGAGGGGGAGTGGGCATCAGACTGCCAAGACAGGGTTACAGTGACCTCATC
>NC_051418.1:10424948-10425045 GCF_015228065.2 Penaeus monodon | reverse complement strand
GATGTAACCCATAGACGAAGCGGTATATTGTGATAATAGTAAACATGATCCATCTGGGTCATGTGTACTAGCCTTCCTTCTGCTAAATCTTTGTTTT
>NC_051418.1:10422620-10424571 GCF_015228065.2 Penaeus monodon | reverse complement strand
CACACCAATGGGTTAAGAATCTACAATGAGACTAATAAATCACAATGCTAAGACTAGCATTTCTACTATTTTTCCTCAGGCTTTCTGTCCGTTTGAATATCACCACTGCACAGCTTTTGCAACTTTTTAAAATTAACACCATGATCAATACTTTACAACCTCTAGAATAAAGGTATGGGCGAGGAACAAAAACTGATTGTATGGTTATAACGAACATTTCAAGCAAAGTAAAACCAACAATATATCTTTTTAATCTCTAGACCTATTTATACAGCAGTTATCAGAATATTTGTGATTTGTACTCTGATAAAGATTGATTCATCCCACCACAAATATTCAGGCATGATAAAGTTTGTAGACCACCTAACAACTGGCTATCAAATAATCCAAGTATTGTCTTTTATGAAAATAAACGTTGAAAGTTATTGGTCTTTTACAAGATACGGCAGGATATAAATCTCTAACCGTAGTCTTATTCTGTTTATAAACATTTGCCAACATTTTCAAGCAAATTCAATTTAAGAAATGCAGCCTCCAAACCCTACTTGTATTTATTATACTTCATCAAAGAGTGGCTATCACTTTCATAGTACATCTTCATAGTACTGCTCAATTATGAAGTTTTTCGGAAAGTACAGTTTAATTTAGTCTGAGGCACCTCAATCAAGCATGCACGTCTAACTTTATTGCCAAGATGTCTTGAAAGGGTTTCAGCTTTTAAAAACTGGCAGGCAGTTTTCCTGCTTCTTATTTAAGTGTGAATTGAGTGTAGCATGAGTAAGTATATTCAGTATTGTGTAGCACACACACTCCTCCCAGCCACAGAATGCTCCCTTAGCATTGCTTCTATTCAACCTTCCCTTTATACTTTCTCACAGTCATCAGTGATCACTACACCTACGTTTCTCTGCTCCCTTCCAGAGAGATCCCCACCTCTCTCTGCATACCTTTGCCTCTTGGCATGGCTGAATTACTTCCAACATATCCACCCCCACCCCGGCCACAACATCTCATATATAACTAAATATATACACGATAGACACACAACTTGTTTTAATAAAAATTCTGATGAGTGCATGGTGTATTCCATGTCTTTAATTTACATGTTTTAATTAGCACTTCCTATTTTTTGTTCAAATACAAGGGGCAACTTTATCAAAACTCATACTGAACAATTCAGTAACTAATCTACTTAATAAATACAAGAGAGACATTTTGTAGTGTGTATATTGAAGCTCTTCAAATTATAATTTGCTTCTGGTTAGAGCTGGAATTTCATTTCTACTTTTGTACTTTCTTTGCAGGGGGGGGGGGGTGATTGTCTTTATAATTCTTTTATTACTAATAAGTGTATTTTCTAATGATTTAGCAAACCGCATATAAAAATACTATTGAATGCTTAGAATCCCACCACGGTTCATACAAATGCTACCTCCTCTACACCTTAGGTTGGCCCTCTAAAGGCAAAAAAAAATCCCTTATTTTCTGACAAAACAGAACATGGCAAGGATTCTTCTATAATGATGAACTGTCTGGGAGGTCTTCAAGCTCTAAATTGCTGGAATACACACTAAAAAAGTTTGTTGGCCTTATCCATACGGCACAGATGTGGTTTTTTTTTTTTAATTATTCATAAAAATATCACAGCCAGTTTCACAGATTTGACTATATCACGGATCATATAATTTAAAAATGGGGGGGATATAGGTATTATAGGTTCTACTTACATTTTATTGTTGATGTGTGACTAGGTATTAAAATTCTAAAATCATTATTTTCTATCTATTAAATAGATTGTCCTTTCTAGATATAAATAATACACTTACAGTAACATCATCTAATAAGCAGTAGTCTTGCACATCTACATGTATAGCCCTATATAATGCATATTTTCAACTTCTAAAAATAATTGAATGGCACTGGTAAATCTTTACCGTAAGGGTAACTCCAT
>NC_051418.1:10422149-10422226 GCF_015228065.2 Penaeus monodon | reverse complement strand
ACATGGCAAAACAGCCACATATGCTGTAAACTTCATACCCATCTATTCCACAGAAGAAAACCAAGATAGGAAAATAT
>NC_051418.1:10421680-10421826 GCF_015228065.2 Penaeus monodon | reverse complement strand
TTGCAAGATTGTATGGGTAAAAAGAAAAAAAAATATTAAAAAAACTATCATGTACAGGGAAAATTAACTTTCAGTAGAACTCAAAGCACATGTATATCTTGGCAAAAAATTAAATACATGTATATTTATAATTAAGTTTATAATTC
>NC_051418.1:10420240-10421619 GCF_015228065.2 Penaeus monodon | reverse complement strand
TACCTGAGAAGTTTCTAGTGATCACAAAATGGAATCAATTTCTTTTGAAATCCAGTCCACTGATAACCTAGAAATCTTGTAAGCAGTCAACAATTCACAGAAACCATAGTTTTGGATAATTTATAACAATGTATAAATTAATCAAAGTATTCCTCCCTCACCTCACTGCATAGTCTACTCAAACATGCTGCTTCAAAGAGTTTAGTCCCACGAAAGCCCCTCCAGCCAGCCACAGGAAGCTGCACAAACACTGAGAAGCAAGAAAGGCCTTGGGAGAACCTCCAGCAAACCCTTACAAGGACTCCTCCAAGACTAGACCACTGTAAGGCATCCCAAAACTCAGCCAGACGCAGAAATCAAGTTCTGCGCCCTGTTCTGCATGGCAAACGATGAAAAGGGGAGGAAAAAATAATAAAGACAAAAAGGGGGAAATTTCCACGTGATGTGTACTTGTCCACTACAGGTTCTTGTCCCCGACCACGTTGCTGGGACGTCTGCCCTCCAATTGGGCGCCCTTTCGGTGTCCTTTAGGTTCTGTGGCGTTCAGTGGCCGAGGACCACGTTGCTCTGGGCCGTGCAGGCCAAGGACCACAGGAGTGAGCAGGAGGGAGGAGGAGAAAAGAAAAGTCCCGAGGTTTACGCGGGCCGGAGGCCGTCTCGGTTTCGTCTTCCTCGCACTCGGGGTGCGTCTCTTCTCCCTTGTCTCACTTTCTTATGCACCCTTTATTTCCGCCACTGGGTGTACTAGCGGGTGCATGGGTAGGTCTGCTGCACCAGCCCACAGCATGCGCCGTCAGAAAGGCACACAGCCTCCACACAGTTGAGATTAAACACAAAGAAACATCATCTCGACTTGACACTTCCCACTCCGGAGAGGACACCGGTAACTTGTTATGCTTCTTTTCCGTTAATTAAGCCATTTTTTTCCTTAATTCCTCCACCAACGCGTGCTCTGACCTATTAACTACGTCCTGCACATACAAAAGACACCACTACTTACGTACTTTGCGAGCGAATAAGGATTTGGCTAAAGAGATGACGTATTTGGCTGTGGTAATATGGCTGTTGTGGTGGTGCGTAATGGCGAGCGCGCAGCCTCGCCTCTCGCTCCCAAAGGCGCGCCATGCGGTCTCGGCGGACGCGCTCGCGCCTTTGGGGCCGAGATGCACGGGCGGCGCGCCTTTTGAATCCGGGGAACGAGGCGCCGCGCTAGGCCTCGCTCGCTTCTTATCACGGCATGCCCTTTCATTCTCACAGAGGGTAATTGCTAGTAAGGGAGGGAGGAGAATTTGTTATTTCATCAGTTTCGCTTCCTTCTGTAAGTGAAAGTGAGGGAGGGACGGGATTTCACTGATTTTCGTTGCATTCACCTCCTCCTC
>NC_051418.1:10419015-10419201 GCF_015228065.2 Penaeus monodon | reverse complement strand
GCCATTGTCACATTATTCCGAAGGTTGAGTCAACTGAAGCCTCGGGGCCCACCAAAAGCAGAGACCTATGCATTTTTTTCATGTTTAAACAATGGATACGGCAAACGTACACGCGCGTCAATTAAATTTATTTATAGGATTTTTTTTTTATAAGAGAGACGTTAAGGGTGCAGGGACGGACTCTTA
>NC_051418.1:10418413-10418488 GCF_015228065.2 Penaeus monodon | reverse complement strand
AAAAGAAAGGGCCTTCCCCGACCCCTGCAAGCACCGAAAGCGGGGAACTCGCGCCAAACGGAGACGGATTACGGC
>NC_051418.1:10418178-10418375 GCF_015228065.2 Penaeus monodon | reverse complement strand
AGTGGGATTACCGACGCCCCATGCAGTGTGGTCGCTCATCGATCCAGACCTGACCACGACCCACAGCCCAGGGTTCTCACCGTGCTCCTTGAACCCGGCCAAGAACTGTTAGATGTTCCTGGCGTCAGTCAAGCTCTCGATAGCATTGTGCAGGTCTTGTTTTTCGCCGTCGATGGGATACGTTGAGGAATACGTAG
>NC_051418.1:10413748-10413861 GCF_015228065.2 Penaeus monodon | reverse complement strand
TGATCTTATCTTTATTGGAGAGATCACTGCAAGAATGATGGGTCTCACGAGAAGTTCTTATCACTGCGAGAAAAAGTGGGGTTGTATCAGTGGTCCTTATCATCAAAAGACGT
>NC_051418.1:10413334-10413677 GCF_015228065.2 Penaeus monodon | reverse complement strand
ATTACCTATGCAATGTGACAGCTACCGAAAGGACTCTTTTTGGTAGACACTATATTCCGTTTCAAAATGGCTCAGAAGACGCAAGTGCTGTGTGGTCAACATATAATCCATATCAGGTCTTCAGATAGTCTGTCTGAGCCATAAGAGCAGATTTGTGCAATTCGTATTTGTATCAAATGAATCTATCCTGTACATAAAACACTGCTGTACATAATACACGACAGGAGCAAAAATCTGATTATACCCACAATCTAGGAAATGTTTATTTATCAATATATATTATTTTAAAAGTAAAACAAAGACGAGAGTGGGGAAAGGAAGATGTTTTGTGGCAAGTGCTAGG
>NC_051418.1:10412521-10412736 GCF_015228065.2 Penaeus monodon | reverse complement strand
CTAGGGTAGACAGAACTAATTAGGTAATTGGATGTCCTCCTGCCCACTGCTTATAAATAGATGAATGGTGATAAATGTAACGCGAAAGAGAAGAGATATAACAACAAGGTGTCCTAAGAAACAACTTCTGTCTCACAGAAACAGTACGGTATAGAGACATACATGACAGATCTGGCGATGAAATCAATCGTTTATAAACTTTCAAAGAAAATAAT
>NC_051418.1:10411495-10411918 GCF_015228065.2 Penaeus monodon | reverse complement strand
CTGTCTCTCCATGCGCAGAAACATTTACCAGGCTGTAGGTCAGACTTTGCACTGAAGTAGTTAGATCGTTGATTTATGCATATCTATTATTTACACGACTATCTGAGAAGGGAGGTGAATAAGGGAGTCAGGAGGGGAAGGAGAAAGGTAAGGGGAGAAGAAAGGAGAGATAGAAAGGGAGGGTAAGGTGCTTAATGAAGAAAGGGAGAGGAAGGGGATACAGGCTTACAGAGAAAAGGGAGATAGGGAAAAGTAAGGAGGGGGAAACAGGGGGGACTTAAAGAGGAAAGAGGTAAAAGGGAAAGGGAGGGGATAAAGGAGTGAAGGGTGTGGGGAAGATTAGGGAGGAAGAGGGGGAATTGGGCGGGGTCAGTTGTAGGAGTAAAAATAGGGTGGAGAGGAGTGAATTTAGGGAAGATCTGG
>NC_051418.1:10408438-10409887 GCF_015228065.2 Penaeus monodon | reverse complement strand
ATCTAATGATAGAAATATGGTAGGAAAGTGTGTAAGTTCAATATGTATTTCTTTATTTTTTCCATTTATAAGATAAGCTCCAATTAACCTTTGTAACAATTTGTCTTATAATCTGATTTAACTGATGGGTGTCAGGGAACATTAGTAAACATTCCAATGGAAGAGATATGTTGGCCATGATAGAGTTGGGGCAGGAGAGGTTGGGAGGGAAATGTTGCAGAGTGCCACCTTTGGTGAAGCAAGAATCTGTTTGTAAATGATCATTTTATGAAATGTCAAGTTACCCTCACATGGCTGTGACTTTGGTTTTATCTCCATCTACAGAAAATAGCTTGTACTTTTAATCTTATTGAATAAATGAAATCTATTTCAGATTTAAGTGATAATTATCCTAAACATTACATATCTGCTATTATTCACTAAAACAGGACCTTTCTAAGTAAGTAAGGGAGAATTACAAATTTCATTAATAAAACTTACTTAAAATTTGTAATTACTGATCATTAAACTGAATACTTGGGGAAAGAATTATAGATATCTTTATATGCATAACCATGCATTTTCAAGATAAACAGTTAATTGCACTAAATCCGAACTTACCCAAAGAATTAGATTTTGTGTGCATAGAAGTATCAATTAGCAATCCTTTATTTGCATCAAAATCCTTCATTGTGCTAATATTTATATTTTGAGTATGAAAACATCAAATGTCTGTCGCATTTTTGTATTTATCATCTTACAATTCTTGTGGATCTTACAAATATTAGACATTTTATATACAATTATGACCGGGTAAGAATACTTATCAAATAACGTTTAAAAACTTTTTTGTACAAAAGAAAAACATCAATTTTTGCAAACATTTTTAAAGCAAATGCCTCCTAAACCCTACAAATATTAGAAAAAAGAACACAAGACTGTGTTTCCCTCTTCACATTGCCTTGTCACTGCTAAGAGTATAATTGGCAGGGAATTCATTTGTTAAAACCTTTACCTTGTCAAGAGTGATGCAAGATATCCATATGAAATTCTATAAACATTTTTAAAAGATAGAAAGAGAGATTAAATCTGCATAATCTTCTGTTAAGACAGGAAGAGAAGTATGATTTTAAAGAGGTCATCTTTCAGTAATGTTCAGGTGATCCATTGTGGTTATTATGTCAAGAGTTCATATCTATATACATACATTTACAAACATATAATTTTAGTGCATAGGATATATGCTAAGATGAGGCTTTGCATCAACCAAATCTGCATCTAGTAAATATTTATAAGAAATACATTGTAGGTTTATTACAAAATAGGTAAACAACAATCATAGTAAAATAGATAGCATTTCAATATCCATGAGTAATATTACATATACTGTCTATTGATACTTTATAGTACTGTCATTATAAAAATTAAAATAGTAGTTTACTTTTGTAACATTAAATATTCATTTTATAG
>NC_051418.1:10407576-10408420 GCF_015228065.2 Penaeus monodon | reverse complement strand
TCTTAAAGAAGAAGGAAATATCTTTAACTGCCACTTAATCTCAACATCTGCAATAAAACTACAAGGAAGAAAATATTCTTAATTGCCAGTTCAACTCAACAAATGCCTTAAATGAGCATGTAACTGAGATATACATCACACAATTTACTCTCTTTGTGAATCTGACGTGCTACATATTGCTCCCGTATATCCTTATATACCATCTGACATCTTATTCCGAGTCATTACTACCACAAAGCAAACTCAGTGACTACTGTAGATTGGCAGTAATGGCAAAACAAATCTCTTTTTCTTGTGACAAAAGATGTAAAAGTTCTTTTTACTTCAACATTGCTGACCTTAAGTAAATCATGAACAATACTTGTTTTCCTGTATTTTGCTCTCCATCTCTTCATTTCATAAAAGCAACATTCAGTAAGTTTCCTTTTTCTTCTATTTTTTTTTATTCATTCTTATTATGCCTACATAAGTAAGCCAGAAAAACTAATCTGCATCAATCAGGTTAAGTCTGTAGTCTGCAGCAGATGGACTTAAAGAAGTACATGACTGAAAATGCCCAATTCAAATTTCTGTACCATATTCTGTGTCATTTCAATAAGTTTTTTATTTGTTCTATTCTTATGACATGCCAACAATAAATAACAAATTAACTGTTTGTTCAGAACTGGGCCTTTGTCTGTTCAACTTGATACAGTTTCAAAATTTCCTTTGTAAATGCATAATTACTAATAAAATCTCAAATTTATCAAACACTGCTTTACTTTTGAAAATTCCTTAACAGAAGAATTTACTGAAGGAGAATGATAATAGGAGTATTGACACTGGTGCTACAGGCAATGTGTAC
>NC_051418.1:10407012-10407486 GCF_015228065.2 Penaeus monodon | reverse complement strand
ATGGTCTTGCAACAGCCCCTTTTGTGACTCAGTACTTCTGGAACTTCCTCTAAGTAAATTATTTTAATAAATCTTTTGTGGACATTGCATGTATACTGTACATATATTTCCGGTGTCAACAGGTTAACAGCTTCATTTCATATTTGTGCATGCTGAAAGCAGACAACAAGGTAACAACACAAACCTCTCACTTCTAGTTTAATAGTTTGTTTCACATATAATGACTCTTAAGTTAAGTTCTACTAAAAAAGTACAAAAAAGACCTTATATCAAAACAAACTTCTGAGGTAAAGATTTTTTTTTCAAATTACCAGAAATATATTTGATCACACAGCAAAATGCATAGACACTAGAGGTACAGTCATATTAACATTCCTGCAAATGAGCTTTGGCACCTACACCTGCTGAAAATTAGTTTAAAAATATAACAAACCCATTAATAATCTAGATAAAATAATTTTCCAACTCACACAC
>NC_051418.1:10405617-10406529 GCF_015228065.2 Penaeus monodon | reverse complement strand
CTGAAAATAATGTTAACAAAAAATGTAATTCAATATTTATTTTTTATCTTCCACTAGTTATTTTAAAGGCTTATCCTTCATAGGATCTTGACACCAAACAGACTGCCACAAAGTAACATATCTATAACACAGTAACAAAAAAACAACAATCTATTGTGACAAATGTGTGAATGGGAATAAGTAATTACACTTTGCAAAACGAAGATAATCCTGTATTACATCAATAATTCCAGTTTAGATGTAATATTCCGACATATTACATTTCGTGGTGTTATTATTCATTCTTATCCACATTTTCTTTTAATTTTCTTCAAATTGAAAGAGGATGCCAAACAGGCAGTCCTCTCATAGGAACAGTGCTATATTATGACTAGCAAAAACACAATGATGAACAGAAAAAAAAAGAGTACCAAACTCACCAAAGAGATTACATGCTGATAATATCATTGTATCTTAAATAAAGAATCATTTATAATCTGCTCCAACAATTGCTTCTATTTCATCAGGGTGCTTTGGACAGGAGCTACTGAGAACCTCCACACCATCTTCTGTAATGAGTATGTCATCTTCCAATCGTACTCCAATGCCTAAATATCTTGAAGGTACATTATTATTATTTTCACTGATATATATCCCTGGAAAGAAGAAAAGAAAATCTTAAAATTAGAAAATTTTATTTCAAACAGTTTACTTTATATATTCATTTCAAAACCAAGTTTCTGAGCAGTTCTTCAGTGTATGTGATGATCATGATGTTGTAAAATAAAAATTATATTATTAGCACAATCAAAAACATACTGGCAACAATGTCAAAAGAAATTATGTTAAATGAATTATGTAACAAATTGATAAACATCAGTTGTAACATTCAAAGCTAGTTATAGCTTTCCAGTGGTGCTGGTGCTGGAGGTG
>NC_051418.1:10404961-10405569 GCF_015228065.2 Penaeus monodon | reverse complement strand
TTTATTGTTACTATAAAATCCTCATCTATATCATGCTCTAAAAACTATAACCATTAAAGATAATAAAGACAAGATGATAAGGATATCTTAACCATTTATGATGGGTAAAATTTCCAGTAAAAGTTTGTGGGTATTTACTGTTTGGAACTCATGGCTGGGTTAGCAAGCCATCACCCCAGCCACAGGGAGATGGACTCATGGCAAGACTAGCTATCATCTGGTATGGGACTATTTGCCATGATGTGACAAGATGTCCGCCATTGAACAGAGGTTGATTATGAATGGGAACTATACAGTGCTGTATATCAATGATAAGCATCAAAACCTGTTAATTACCTGGCTCAACTGTGATGATACAACCAGCCTTCAAATGGTTATTCCTTGGCACCGTTGGTGTGTCATGGACATCCATGCCTAGATAATGACTAACATGGTGTGGGCAGAAACCATAGGCAGCCTGACGGGAAAAATGAAACATTTCAGACAATAATAATGGAAATTATGAAAGAATGATAGGAAAAAATATAATAAAAAGGAAAGGAGAGGAGTACAAGTGAAAGCAGAAAAAAGTGGAAGAACAAAAGATGAGGATTGGGATGAGAAGGAAC
>NC_051418.1:10403354-10404477 GCF_015228065.2 Penaeus monodon | reverse complement strand
TAAAGATTAAGAGTAGTAGTTATTAAAGTTATGTAAGCCAAAAAAGACAAAGAAAATAGGCACTTGAATCATATAAAAACAAACACTGACCCGCATCAGTTGTCCGTCAGAGAAGCTGGTGGGGAGGATGCATAGTTCCTTGAGGACAACACCAAGCTTGGCACACATGATGGAGAAAAGTTGATCTAGTGTGGGTCGCTTGGCACATGCTGCAATGACCTCCTGTTGCACCTCCAATACTGCCTCATAAACATCTCTCTGGGCAGGTGTGAATTCTCCACTAATGGGCCAAGTCCGTGTCACATCCCCACTATATCCTCTAAATTCACTTCCTGAAAAGGAATAAATCAATTCCAAATTAGCAAATAAGGATTACACTAATTATCTTAGTAAATTCAATGCTCCAAATTGATAACTGAATATTTAGGTGTTACCTGCATCCATAAGCACCATCTCTCCTGGATTAATAATTTGATTGTTGTTAATATAATGAATGATGTTTGCTCTTTGACCTCCTGCCACAACAGGAGGATATGCTAAGTAGTCTCCACCACGCATCCTACACTGGTAGTCCACTGTTGCAAAAAGTTGATGTTCCATGACTGGTGCTCTTGTAGCTCTCATTGTTGCTGCCAAGGATTCCCCACTTATTCTGCATGTGTGCCTCATCAGTTCTATTTCTGCTGGTGACTTAATGACTCTTAGTGCATGAAGATGGGATTTCGGGGACTCTAACCCTCCCTGTCGACCCCCCATGACCCAACTCTGGATCATGCGGTGGATCTCAGGATTGGGTGGAGAGTGATTGTGGTACCAAAGAGTAGGGGAGCTGAGATCAGACTCTAGGTGGCCAAGGTAGCGTGTCAATTCTGATAATGGGAGCCCCATATCAACACCCCACACATCTGAGGCAGCTGCTGGACCTGTGCGAGGGCCATCCCACAGTTCTTGAGACGGATCATGTCTTGGAGTGAACATGACAGCTTTGTGAGTTGGGAGGTTCCTTCCAGGAAGAGAATGCAGAACTAAAACACAATCAGCTTCCAAGCAACCACTCATGTAGAGCATATCTGTATCCTGAAAAATAATATAACATTGACTAATGAGCCTAAGGAAGGATAGG
>NC_051418.1:10401638-10402109 GCF_015228065.2 Penaeus monodon | reverse complement strand
AAATCGCTCATGCAGTAAAACAGTTTTCCTATCTGCTACCAGTGAAAGAATGATATCTTAGTATATTGCTTTTCAGTTGCAGGACTTTTTTTCCTGAAGTGATGCATAAAAGCAGTGATCATCTTCTGATAAGCATGTCTGATCTATGTCAACCAGCTGTGGATACAGTGAGGGAAATGCACCAAGCAGGGGTAACTGTGCCAACTAAGAGTCTTCATTATACGAGAAATTGCTAAAGGCTATTACAGAATAGCCATTCATACTTCCTTTACAATCTGTTTTGTGTATGTAACTTAATGTCTTTGTACTCTTTGTTGTCTGCTGACTGAATTTTCAAACATGATTGCACCTTACAAACAACAGATCTAATATTATGAATAGCTCTGAAACTGCAGCAGCAGTGCCAGATGGTGCAATCATTCTGCATTCTAGAATTCTCTGTGGATAATAACAATTCTTTTCTCCTCCAGG
>NC_051418.1:10400905-10401558 GCF_015228065.2 Penaeus monodon | reverse complement strand
CATCACTGACTCTTTATACCCAACTGTTATCAGAAATTCATGGCCTCCAAAGTATTAAACTAAAGTGAGATATGGTCTGTTAAACTCATACAGGAATAGGACAGAGACACACTTTTCAGCCCAAATATATCACTTTCCTTTAATATCTCAAAAAAGAATACCGTGACATCAGGGAAAAATCTGTGATTTCTAAAAATTCCTTATACTATGCTACTGTGTTCAATATTGATCAGGAATGCATCATGGCTCCCAATGCCAACAAGTTTTATTTCAATATGTCCTTATTTTTGCACATTTCATGATCTTTTTCACTTTCTGAACATTTAATTCCCTCATCCACTGATTTCTTTCTTTCTTGCCAATACTTCTAAGACCTGATTTCAGTAAGCCATATGAGGTACATCTACAAACAGATACTTCTCGTATCTGTATTTTTTTTATGCCATTTATCTTAACATCTGAATCTTTTCCTGTTATAGTGATATTTGTATAATTGTAAAAGTAACTAATATATGCAATTTTTGCATAATAAGTACATTATGGGCAAACTTTGTATCATGGTTTATATTATAAATCACTGTTCTATACATTCTGCACTTGAGATTCTACAATATGTAAGGCTATATTCACAAAAATATCATATATGCACTCTC
>NC_051418.1:10400404-10400625 GCF_015228065.2 Penaeus monodon | reverse complement strand
GGAGGGATTACTAAATAATGCATGAAAATCTATAAAAATCAATGGATAAGTTATCAAGCATTATGAAAACTTACTTGTCTATAGAGATAAGGGATTTTATCAATCATGTAACGCCTTGGAGTTGCAGGTAAAATAACAACATGATGTTTGCCTTCTCTCTGCCCCAAACGTTCCATCAATCTGTGGCGCCGTTCAGCATATTCTGCTCTTGTGATGCCAAA
>NC_051418.1:10399247-10400368 GCF_015228065.2 Penaeus monodon | reverse complement strand
ATCTCATCACACTTTATAATGAATGAACAAAAAAAAACTTTCCAGCCAAAGAATGAAACAATTGTAAAGAAATCTGTTTACTAATTGTAAATATAAAGATCTAAGATAATTATCAAGAAGAGGATCACATAACTGAAAAGAGAATAACTATAACAATTATCACAAGGAACAAACAAACCACAACTCCTGGGTATCAAAAATATATATACATAAAGTTTAGGAAATCCTTCATTATTATTTACCACAGTTTCATGTAGCTATTACCATAGTCTTGGTACCTGCTGTTGCTCCAGCAATGGTAAACACTCCTACCAATAAATATATTCTAGCCAAATAGAGCGAGTAGGAACCCCTGGTATTTTCAAATTAAGTGAAGCTGAGGTTCCATTAGCTGTATCTAATTTTTGAAGCAGAGCTATGTTAGAAATGACCTCCCTATTTTGCCAGCTATAGTCATGCTATCTGGGAAACTAGGGGAGTCAGAACCAGAGGATACTTTGCACAGATCTTACACTTCTTTCATGATTCTGGATAAAGATAAGCCTACTCTCTTCTTGGAAATTTGTTAAACATCATTATACAACTATAACACCAACTTTTGGAAGCCAGCCTAGAAATATAAAATTTAAAACCATAAAACACATAAAAATAAAAACCTATTATTAAAAAATTCCTAAGAAGATTAATAAAGCAGTTTATAACTGAAATTATATGATAAGAGCCAATGATACAGCATGAACAAGATGACAATAACATTTGACAACAAAAATATTAATAACAACATAATCAATTAAAGAAAATAAACAAAAGTACACATTAATTACAGAATTATGACAAGCAAAAAGTATATGATAAAATAGTATGGAGTTCCAAACAAATCGCATCCCTACCTCTCCTGGCTGCACCAAATGAGGGTGTGTGTGCGGGAGTGGCTGGCCAGCTCGCAGTATTCTGGGAGCTTTCTTCTCGCTTGAAAGCCTGCTACCTTCATCTTTAGGCTCCCCAATCTGGCTTACTGAATGGCACAGTCTCTGGTTTACTGTGGGTAGGCCTATGTAGGGAGAAAAAGTATTTTTCTTTAAAATAACATCATCATCTTTGAAGATTTACATGCCACAAAA
>NC_051418.1:10395795-10397590 GCF_015228065.2 Penaeus monodon | reverse complement strand
AAAGCGTAGATTTAGAATGAACTTCAGAATAACGATACATTGATGAATATCTTGATAAATCATTTGTTAGAATTTCCACAGATGCTGGCACTAACAAGTCTGAAGCCAAATATTTTTACTTACTCGTTGAAAGTCTCTTCGTTTTATCCACAATTATACGACACGACCTTCTGAATACATCCATAATCGAGACCTTCAAGGTTTGTTTTGACGATCAGCTGTTGCGATTGTCCCACAATGCAACGGGGGGGCGGGGGCGGGACTTTCAAACTTTGTACACGGGAATTTTATTTTCTTATTTTGTAAGTTCTATACAGTACCTATCCAGCCTTAAAATGATGGTATATTTCTCTGATCTAATTTCATCTAAAAAAAGACAGATTCTCAACATGCAGACACCTTAATTATATTGGAAACAAATCCAGACATGAAAATGACTTTATTGGCTAAATGCAATTGGTTTTATTGTGGTTTTACACTTGGATATTTTGGTATTGTTAAAAATTCATTACTTTCAATACTTTTCGAAATAAAGACATTCCAATAAAGCTTCATATTATCTTAGACATTCTTGTTTCACAGTTAATTGTAAGCCTTTTTGTTTTATAACTCATTCTTTGTAGAAACATATTGCCTAAAATGTTCGAGACAAGATTTTTTTCAGTTCACTTTCCATCAAGTCAGCACTTAGTCAAAATAAGGATACTTCAGAATAACATAGCAGGATTTTCTTTTGAGGAATACCTAATTTTGAATCTGTTGCAAATAAAAAAAATCCTTTATACATGTTTATGTAATACAATCACAAAGAGATATGTCAACCATTCCCTAATTAAAGTAGATGAAATAACAGCATAAACTCATGTTTATACACACCTAAACATTTCATTAACAGTCCTAATTCCTTTTCATATATCCAGGTGTCAATGAATTTTAATAATATGAAATTAGTCTAAATTATCTTTTTTTGAATAGTGTATGTTTTCTGAAGGCAGATGTTCTCTTACAAGATGCAAGACACATGAATGTTACTTTCCTTCATTTATCATCAAAAGAATATTTACATTTTTCACTTTAAAGACACAGGCTAGATTCTTAAGGTTTCAAAAGGGTACAGTTTCTCCCTAAATATTCAAAAGAAACTCTTGCTGCATAATATAAACATATATTCTAGGATAAGAATAATTCAGTCACAAGATTTAGCTTTTTATATAAAGAAATATATCATTCCTCAAATGAAAAAAATGTTCACAATAGGAAATATTCTTAGTACAAAAAGTGGTCAAGACTATAGAGATTAGAATAGATATCTTCACAAGAAGAAAGATGAATGTTTTTTTCTATATTTCAATATCCCTTCTTCCAGACAATCACTTGCAAAGTGCAGATATTATCAATAACTTCGTAAACTCATGTTTCATGTTTTAAACTAGACAAATTACATACAAGCACAGATATACATTCAAGTGCAATCTCAATGAGTCAAAAATATATATGCAATTTATTAAAAAAAAATCTATAACTCAGAAACAAAGACAGATTTTTTGGAAGCTTCAAATAATGACAGGCAAACTGATCTAGTGAAACAGTATGATCAATCTGCAACCTCAGATCTCTGGTGGTATGCAAAGATAGTATTGAAGTTCTACACATGAACTGGAGTTATGTGAGATATTTTCAATCTTTAATTCTTTTTTAAATAATGCCAAGCATCTAATACCATAATCAGTTGTGTAAATATTCTAAGCAACAATGAAAATGGACAGATGAATTTATGAAATCAGATGTTCAGTAG
>NC_051418.1:10394479-10394564 GCF_015228065.2 Penaeus monodon | reverse complement strand
TCGGAAGGAATTAGAAGGGGCTGTTCAGCTGAGGGAGAAAGTCTTTAAGAAAATTACCCATTGATGCCCAGATGGCAATGATTTT
>NC_051418.1:10394269-10394341 GCF_015228065.2 Penaeus monodon | reverse complement strand
ATAAATAAAATGATTGCTACTCTTAACATTAAATCTTCCTTAATGTCAATATCAATAATAATAACATCAATA
>NC_051418.1:10392060-10393787 GCF_015228065.2 Penaeus monodon | reverse complement strand
CTCTAGGTAAGGAGAAATGATATGAGGTCCATAGGCCTGGTTGCCGAGCACTTGCAGAACTATCTTTGCAAATCAAATTCATAAACAAGTGGACAGTACATGTAACCAGCATCAATGGGTTAATATAAAGAAAAGGGGTACTTTCATTCTGCATATCTTGCATTACCTAAGTTTAATTTTCTTGGTATGGTAAGAACTAAAGAAAAAAAAGGTCAGAAAAAATTCAAGTATTAAAGAAGTATTAGGACAAAATATATATTATTGAATACTGAAAATGCAGCATTACCTCAAAACCAGAATGCTTTATATAAATAGTTGTCCACCTATTTTGTTTATTACATTCTCTTTTGCCTCTTTTTTCCTGTTATTGAACCACAGCTAAATATTTGGGAAGACTATGCACACAATTTACTGAAAGTTTATGCAATTTATATTCTGGTGCTGTGAAGCATTAACATTATTTTATACATGGTTATATAATATAGTATGAATAAATAACTCTTAATTAATTCCTCACATTTCCTTCTGAATAATGCTGTGCAAACACAGATACATATAATCAACATAGTGAATCAAATCACAGTCATGTAACATAATGGTATTGAAATTGCAACATTTCATATAGGAGTTCATTTGTCTCTCAAAAACTATAAGTACCATATTTTTTTTCAACTAATTTACCTTCTTAATCTTTATGTAAAATGATAATTAAAATGGTTTAAGCATCTGTACCTAAGCACAAAACATATCTTCTCGGACATAATCAGTGCAGAAACACACTATATACCATTTCATATTTCAAAACAAATCCCAATCCATTCAATATTCTTAGTTCATTTCAAATATCACTAATACACTTTGCTATACAGAAGGAGGTGAAAAATAAATATATACAACTCTAAACATACATATCTATATATCCTATGGCACAAACTTGCCCTCTTTAGCATTTTGCACCATTGTCAGAAGGCTAACAAATGAATCAACACTGTCCAAATCAATTGCAAGGGATTTCATCTGCAAAGGAAAAACCATGAGTTAAACAGTGTGTGCAACCATATAAAAAAATATTACACTATATCATTATAAATGTTATATATAAAAATTATGCATTGATGAACGTATGAACAAAATAGATAAAAATTCCCTGTACCTGACTTCCGAAGAACTCAACATCAAGACAGATCTGCATGCGAATTTTATCATCATCTGATAATCCCCCAGTGACCTCTGCACCTCCCTGGGCACCTCTGTCTCTTGCACGTTTAAGACGCTTTAAGCTCTCTTCCATTTTGTGAACAGAACTTAGAACATCATAAGTTAGAGATTTGTATCTGGAAAAGTGAGATGGTTTTCTATTAGTGCTATATCAAATCAAACTGCTATTTCTCCTATTGCAATATTCTAAACTTGGTCATATTTTTCACGGGAACAACTTACTGTTCACATGCAGTTGTGCAGACTCTCGTTAGCCAGTGAATCAGTATTTGAGAATCAACCTTTCCTATTGTTTCATTATTAAATGTGGTTAGAACTGATGCAACTGTTGCAATGTATGGCTGGTGGGCTGTGGGAGGAACACGGTTTGTTCGACGGTACAATCTTGGTGTGTCTCCAACCTGTCTTAGAGAACTAGTTGCTGCTTCTACCAGTGACTGAACTATCACCTCACTAAGACCACTGATCAAAGATGTCAATTTAACACCCTGGTCAGACAATTCATCTGG
>NC_051418.1:10391696-10392034 GCF_015228065.2 Penaeus monodon | reverse complement strand
TTGTTAACATAACAAGATTTTACATATATATATTTCTTAATCAAATACAAGATAAATTATACTTACAGCTCTGGAATAAAAAATTGCAAAATAATGTTTTCTGTATAACAGGCATCTCATGACAGAATTGGAAATACTATATTTTCTAATACTATATCAAGTAAAAGAGATACAATATAACATGCAGGTACATATATTACATACCTGTCATACCTTTTGGTATTGACTTACCTTGATGTGTTTCTAGTAATAATCTATTTCAAAAACTATGATTTCATGGTGTCTTCCACCTGATCTATAGCATGGTTCTGGCATGAGAACATAATTTTCTTACCTAC
>NC_051418.1:10390474-10391059 GCF_015228065.2 Penaeus monodon | reverse complement strand
TGATTTCCAGACATGTCATGTATATAAATGCCACTCCAGCATCAATGGGTTTAAAGATGAACATGAATTTTAAGACATATGAATGTAAAGTACTGTTGTACATATCAATGGCTCTTCTTACCCTTGATAGCAGTCACTTTATCAGCTGGGAGGAAACACACTTTAGGTTCGATGGCCCGACTATACAAGAGAGTCAACATCTGGGCTAGCTTCTGAATGTCATGAATAAGACATACTGCTGAATTTCTATCATATGGCATGTGTGTTTGTTGCTTTTCCACTGTTGCATCACCAGCCTTATCTCCTGCTATGTTAGACTGGTCTTGAGATTTGGATGGTGAAGGTCCATATCCAGAAGGCCTGCTTGCCTGTATAGATGACTTTGAAGTCTGAAAATCACAATCATGATTAAAATCAAGGAGTTACAATAGTTTGCATTGATATTCACTGGAGGCAAATGCCTTACCAAAATCTTTCAGTACTGATTTGAGAGGAAAATGAAAAAGATGTGGTGAAGACTTGTGAAGACAATGAGAACTGAGAGAGCTACCCTCATGAAAAAAATGAGAGAGAGAGAGAGATGAA
>NC_051418.1:10389634-10390427 GCF_015228065.2 Penaeus monodon | reverse complement strand
AGAAAAAACATTGAACTCAAAAATGACTGAGGTAAAGCAAAACAAACAAAATACTTGCCTTCATACTGTCATTCACACTAACAACCCATGTTCTATAACGTGACAATATGAGCAGTGTTAGTTTCCAGAAACGATGGAGGAGAGGTGGCAGAAAGATTTCCAGAGAGTAGCATTTGAGAAGGCTCTCCCAAACAGTCTGAGTGGCAGAGAAGATGAAATCCCCATTGCTACTGGTAACTCTTGTCAGCCCACTTGTGTTCTGGCTCAAGCTGCATTCAACTACTTGCCCAATCTCTTGATACCTGCATTCAAAAGACAAAATTCTTCAGACATCTATTTAAATGACCAGAGAAATAATTCTATATTATTCCTTTCTCAGGCTTGGTGCGAACAAATCTGAAAAATCAAATGAGCAAAAGTAACCAACCTGATCTGAAAGTAAACAGGCAAATTCCAGTGTTCCATGAAATTCTTGTATTCCAGCATTTCTCGGAACTCCAGAATCTTCTCTTTACTCCCGAGCAGCTTTTCAAAAGCCTCTAAAAACTCCACAGTCTCCAAGTATCTCTGTTAAAGAAAGTTCACATTAAATCAATAAAACTATTATTTATCATGGAATTATAACAAACCCCTCAAACAACACAAATGATATGAAAATGTATTGAATATTAACCCACTCTTGACAGATCATATCCTTACACATCATGTGTGGCCAAAATTAATCTAAGTTGTATGTGTTAAATAGTTGTTTGGCCATAGCTGTGGTTGAGAAACAGCTAAAAAGTAGGCTTAA
>NC_051418.1:10387364-10389606 GCF_015228065.2 Penaeus monodon | reverse complement strand
ACCTAAGCAATCAAGGGAATAGAGAGCAGGGTAAATTAATGTTTCTTGTGTTTGTATCCACTATGTGGCTCAGTATGGTGTGAGGAAATTCCATTATGAGTGGGTTAATTTCATCTCCCTATTCACCTGATGGAAAGCAGCTGGGTTTCCTGGATTAAAGATGTGTGGTGTGCCCGTCTCTAGTGCTGTAACAACTTCAGGCCATGCAGATCGCATCAAGAAACTATACCCTCTGACCACATTTGACCTGTAGAGAATATTTCCTTTCATGTAAAATAAGAATTCCTAATTTACACTCATATACACATATCTAAAATATATGTCATCTAACTATATATACACAATGTAATAACACAATAATACAAGTTTACATCAATATTCTAAAACTTTTTCTGACAATAACTCAAGCCCCCATAACAATAAAGTACAGAACTTAACCCCTACACCACCAAGGCTTCTAGTTATATATTTCCATAAAAACTAAAACACATATGACCGTTTACAAACCCTTGCCCAGTGGTTACTTGGAGCAGTGGCTGACACACATTATTCACAGAGCTCAAAGTGTTGGCATACATTCCTGGTAAACCTCGTGGATCTGATCGTAAAGCTGAATCACTGATGACCTGGCAGAATTTTGAAAACTCTATAGCAAGGATAGTTACAGAAAACTGCCTAGTTCTCTTAAACGGTTTACACTTGATAATGCTCAACAAATGTAACCAACATGATCATCCAACAAAAGGAATCAGAGACTACACTGTAATAACTTTAAAAGTATAACAAAAACTTACATCTTCCAAGCTTTTCCTGATAAGTTCTCTAACAAGCTGGTGTGCATGTGCTACACTGCCAAGACTTGCATATGTTCTCAAGGTTCTTCTTAGCAGGGGAAGGTCTTTATTCAGGACTCCTTCACGCAATCCTCGTTCCAAGCCATGCTCTACAAACTGGCAGACTTTGGCAACTCTCTGGTAACACAGAAATTTAAATAAATCATTACATCCTTTAAATGACTAGCTATTTTGTATATCTCATATTTCCTTTAACTTTATTTTTCAATTTCTCTTCCCATTCATAGCCATTGTATAAATAATTCTTTTGACTAGTTTACAATGATCTTGGGCCTTCTTAGAGCCTTATATCAAACACAAATATCAAAGTACGTACTGGCTTGCAGACATCCAGGAGAGCTGATCCTTCACAATGTGACACCAAAAAGTTCAGATGATTCACCTCAGCTGCTAAACGATCAACAAGATCACCCTCTTCGCCTCCTTCTCCATACCCATTCAGCGTCTCTCTCCCTTCTTTGCCACCAGACTTCAAGAGAGCCTCTAATCGGTCCAACCTGATAAAAATCATAAATAATGTAATTTGCAAATGAAATTGAAATCAAAATACTCTCCTTCTCCCTCTCCATTTTTTTTCACAAATGTAAACTAAATTATCAGCTGCAGTATTAAGAAATTACTTGGGCATTTGAAATGGTACAAACATATTTTGCAAATTCAAAAATATATACATATATATTTTTTTTTTCTTCTCTTCTTGTCCTTTTATCTTATTTTCACAAAACCAAAACAAAATCAACTGCAATGTTAAGAAATTACCTATTTGATATTTGAGTAAGGCGGTGTAACATGGCTTTTTGTTTCGTTAAGACTTGCCGTTTCTCCAGATCCTGTGATGTTGTTGTTATTGCATCATCCAGTAACTTTTCTACACTCTGTCAAAAACAAATACACACATACAATAGGTATATTCATAAAATTCCCCAACTCATACACTAATGATGCACTAATCAACAGACTCAACAAGAGATATCTCTTAAAATATGTATTTAATTGGAGAAGAAATGGGCTCTCTTGAAACTATTAGAGCATAGCAAGAAGAAAACTGAAAGAAAATTTCTCAAAACTTTATTATATAAAAATTATTGAACATGACTGATAAGGTATTTCAGCACATTTCTCATTCATGAAGAGAAATGAAAACTACCCACCAACACTTCTTCACGCAGCTGTCCTAGTGGTGTTTTTAAAGCTTCAATCAGTCTGTCCAAGCCAGTTAGGTTAGTTGAGAGGTTGACAAAATCAGCATAATCCCGATTGATCAATTCAATCATAGCAGATCGCAGGATCTTCAGGTAAACTCCCAAATCATCGCGTAGTGTCTCCAGGCCTCCACTTCCAGCTGCCTGGTGAACTCGGACAAAATTATCCACTGAAAAGTCATTCTG
>NC_051418.1:10386341-10387327 GCF_015228065.2 Penaeus monodon | reverse complement strand
GGAATATTCAAAACTTGGAAATAAAAAGTTTTGAGATTAATTACATCATTAAATTATGCCTATGCTGCAAAAAGGAATGACTTTTTATTTCACTATGACAAATTTTGGTTGCAGGCATTTGAAGAGTCCAGTTTTATGCCCCAAAACATGTATCTTTTACTGTCATATCTCAAGTACAACATACGTCAGTAAAGCAAAGTTTCCCCTCACATATGAATGAAAACTGGGGGGGATTGCTATGGATATATAATAAAATACATACAAAAAAAAAATCTTATGATATAAAACAAGAAAATTTGTATTCACATATATTTATGTATCTAAATGTATAAAAATATAATGATGATATACAACTCTATAACAGTACTGTGTGTGGAGAGGGAATGTTGGAAGAATAAACGATCTAGAGGTTGACTTGATAACATTCACCAATACAGCATTATAATTGCATTCAACACATTTCACTCATAAGAAAAGACAAGAAAACATGACTGTGTGATTGGCTCAGGCAGAGGAGAACCTACAAGGCAAGTGAGGGTATGTGGAATGATACAGAAAGAAACTTGCCAAACAGTTCCACAATATTAGAGAACCCAATATATATATATTTTATTCATAAAGAAAAAGTCTTGGGGAAAAAATCCTGCCAGTTTTAGACAGGCCTTTCACAATCTTGGTGAACTGGATTGCTCACACAGTCTGTGCTTTGAAATTATTATGGTAAATAGGTTTTTGAGGGCTAGATTCATCACAGTATCCTATGCAAAAGACAGGGGGGAGATATGAAGTGAGTTTTTATGAGACACCAAGTGACAACTTTACCATACCCTGTTGCCATAAGCCTATCTCTACCCTTCTGCTCTGCAGTTACTACAATGGGAGGCAGAACGCCTACTAACCAATAACTAATAGCTATTTATGTTCTTATCATCACCAGTAAAATAACTAGCACTTGGCATCTAACCATCTCACCCTATCCCACCTCC
>NC_051418.1:10385119-10386303 GCF_015228065.2 Penaeus monodon | reverse complement strand
GGATAAAACAAATAATGTGATATCCACAGGTGATGCTTAGAAACATTTGCCAGCCTGTAGATGCAACTGAGGTTTTGCTCCTGATATTACATCTCTATTATCATCTCTCTAAATCTTCTGTCCCATAAGGTGATGGCACCTGCCTAAATGTGACATTTTAATTTCATCCACAATTGCATGTCACCAATACTAATAAATTTGATATCAATGGACTGCTCATGATGTCTACTGTACAGAAACTAACTAAAAGATAGCCAATCAGAGGAACAAAAATTATGATAAAACAAAATGTTTTTTCATGGTTAACCTTCATGAAATCATCTTTGTCGAAGCATAACGATGACGTTCCATATAAGTGGACTGGAAGTGAATTTTCCGCCGTTGTTTCCATGATAAATGAACTGAAGTGTCAGTTGCAGCGGCTTTTCTTACTCACTCATTCTGTCAGACTGCCACGGTCGCAGTGAGGTTACGGGCTTACAAAATTACTTGACAATGTATCTACCTATGATTAAAATTTATAGGATGATGTTGGCACTATGTGAAAATTATCATTTACTGTAATAATGAATGGTTTTATCAAAGAAATTTTAGTTTATTTATCTTAAAAAGCTTTATGTTTGTAATCTTTTAATACCCTACCTCCTGTCCCATTATCAGGACTAAAATAGGTCTGCCATGTATATATTAATTTTGTTAAATGATACACCTCTAGGAGCTATTCAGATAAAAGTAGAAGAGAAAAACTAATTCTAAATGAGGATTAGTACAACTAATTGCTGGCTAACTGCGACAATAAGGTTAAGATATGAAAATACTTTACTACGTCTCTCCTTCCTGAAAAGAACCATTGATGTTCTTGTTTACATCGGAGCACCACGAGTATCACAGTCGATAAACTCCATGTGAATTAGAAGCTAGGGGAGAAAGAGTGTAAATTGCATACAAAATGGTAATGTTCATATACAAGTGTACATCGCTAAGCCTTATAATTGGCTAGAGCTTGAAATTATGGTGTTCATTTGTTTAGATATTGTAATTAATGGTGGGAACTGGTGCTAATTGTTACTCTACCGCGGATTTTTCAGACCACACTAAAGTGTATTTTGTACTTGTTTGATGATAATACATACAAGTACGTTTATAGCGAAGAATTATATCTCGTAAGCTTTTAGCTCCTCATC
>NC_051418.1:10383454-10385039 GCF_015228065.2 Penaeus monodon | reverse complement strand
AAATAGACAAATCTAGGCCTCATGTTGAAGGCTGTGGCTCTTCAGTGCAGTGGTAAATCACAGCCCATCATGGCATGACCTAGATATACCTTTACAAGTAAAGTCCAAATATATCATGGCAAGATTAGAGTGCATCTGCTGTCAACAAGTTAAGAAATATATTGGCACAGTGACCTATAATGAATTAGAAAAACTGCTCTAAGATAGGGAAAATGTAAAGAAACTGCCATAAAGAGAGGAAATAATTCACCCATTGATATATGAAATTATCTATGCAAATGAAAAAAAAAATGCCATAAAGGAAGACAAATGGCACATGGGGACATTTCATTGCATTTGGCTGGGGTTCCAGGGACAAAGCACTCCCTAGGGAAAAATGTGTAGGTAGGGGTCTGGGGTTAAAGGTTTCTGGATCATATGTTTAAGGATTAAAAGGAGTGTCTCCAAAATTGTTAGCTGGAGTAATAAGAACTTAATCGCAGAGGAGTGCAATTACCATGAATTATTTTTATATTTGTGCAAAAAGAGTATTTCTCCTTATTATTGAATTGTGATTCTGATCAAAGGAGAACATGTTGAACCTTGTATATGGCAACTGTGAGAAGGTCTATTATATGTAGAAACACTGTCATGGTCATGGTTATTTTTCTTATGATGTACTGAAGCATTGCCAAAGCATAAGATGGAGACAGGTAGGCACAAACTGTCTTGAAATACCTATGAAAGTGTCCTAGATTGTCTCCAGATTTAAACATGGTATCCTAAGGTAAACAGACAAGATGCACAATAAGAAAAATCATTACTATAATGATTTTGTATTTAATTATGTTAGTTGAGATTTTTTTTTATCATTTTGTATAGAGCCATGTTACCTTTACTATAGTACATTGGAAACATATATAGAATGTTTGATATGAATTAATTTGAAGTAAATATATCTAAAATAGGAGATTAAATGCTTGCACATGTATGATTCTTGATGTAATTGTTATACATGTCTTTTCTAATTTTTAATATAGATAGTTTGTGTAGACAACAAATATGATTTCTTCCCAAGGAAAGTATCTATGTATATTGGGGAAAACAGACAGAGAATATGTTTATTGACAGTAACATCTAGCAGCACACAATGACTCTGATACATTTTTTTTTGTGATTGTTTAATAATTTTGATGATAATTTTTTCAGTTATTTTTATTTCTGCCATGTTTAATAATAATAATGATAATTTTTTCACAATTATTTTTATTTCTTCCACAGGTAAAGGATCTTTCAACCATGGCAACAATGAACACACAGACGAAAAGGGGACCATTTCCTTTTATAAAGCATGGAAAAATAAAGAAAAAGGAAAAGCATGGAAAAAAAGTAATGAAGATGGAAAAGACCTTAAGGGAGGAAATAAGCAATGCAGGAACAATGAAACAGTTTGCAGATAATGCCAATAAAGTTGTCAAAGGCTCTAAAAATGGGGAGAAGAAGGTTAAAAAGAGCAAAAACAAATTCCGCAAGCTACAAGATAATGAAATTTCTAGCACAACTCCAAATACAAATGAAGGGGTAAGCTCTGTAGAAGAACTTGTTG
>NC_051418.1:10382883-10383379 GCF_015228065.2 Penaeus monodon | reverse complement strand
ATGTATGTATAATCATATTTTTGGGAAAAAAATGTTCTGGTTATCTGATACTGTTTCAATTCTTTTTATTAGAACATTTTAATTTTGATTTATTTTTGAAGCTACTTTCTGCAGTATAATATGTATATAATTTTGTTTGACAAGTCTTTATTTTCTTGAAATGCATGAATGTTTTGGACTAGTTATAAAGAGAAAAAACATTTGCAATAGCCAAATGACAGCAGACAAAAGTACAACGTATTACCATATTTATGAATTTCTGTGATTAAGAACAGAAATATATTGAATTAATTTTTCTTTCCATCAGCCATCAAATGTTGCAAGTGAGAGAAGTTCTCAAAATCAGGATGAACAGCCAAGGAACTTTCAATCTCTCTGGGAAAGATATAAACCTAGAACAACTCCCTTGATTGGGGCTGGCACAGATTGGCACACACAGGTAAAGTTTATCTTCACTGGCTTGATATTGAGAAGGCATGAACTCATGCCTTTCCAA
>NC_051418.1:10381338-10381788 GCF_015228065.2 Penaeus monodon | reverse complement strand
AATTCTTATTATTTAGCATTCATTAGCCTCTTTAGTTATTTATGTTAACTAATATTTTTTCTTTTTTTCTAGCTTATTAAGGAAAATGATAAAGAAGGAAAACTTGACGTGGAAACCAAGAGAAAGCTGAAGGACCTAGCTGCCAAAATTCTTGAAAATGATATTGCTATATATAACCAAAGTAAGGCAAGGATATAAAGTCTGTATATATTTAGGATCTCTGGATGCAGAGATTTATGTAGGGAGTAAGATGTTTCTTTGAGAGAAATTTTAGGTGTATTAATAGGAAAGGAAACATGGATTGTAAAAGCTGCTGGATTGGCATGATCATGTTGGGAAGTTAAAATACACTGAGAGAATTTACTTTAAATATGTGCTATGTTTTATCTGGGAATTTATGTTTTACAGAGATATTTTTATGAGATACTTAATTAGAGAGTCATAGTCTAT
>NC_051418.1:10380371-10381227 GCF_015228065.2 Penaeus monodon | reverse complement strand
TTAGCTAACCTATTTGTTAGCATATGGTTCACTTAATCTTTGTTTTCAGATTTAAAATTTGCTACAGATTTTAGGCTTTGATTTTTATATTATTGGAACAATAATTTAATGATCGTTTCCTGAACTCTAACCATTTGTTTTTCAGATGAAGAGAGAGGTTCCAAAAGACAAGAAGTAAAGTTCCGAAAGACTATTCTCTCCCATGGTACAACCCGTGATAAATTAGCTGCTCACGTCTTGAGGTGCATGGAGGCCCCAGTCCATTCCCTAAACCACCTGACTGCACTCATATCAATGGTAACCCCAAAAGCCAGAGGAGGATATGAGGAAGCTTTTAGTAAGTATGAAACCATTAATTTAGCTTCTCTTTTTCATATTCTTTAATTTTATTGTAAAGATTACCTTATTTCATCATTTTAGAGTCGAATATATAGGTTTCATATATGTGATTCAATAAATTAGTATTGGGTAAGTAATTCTCTAATTATACTGTAAACATGCAGTTCACAGTTGGGAGAGAAGTATTTAGATATAGATAATTTAAGAAAGTAATCTATGAGTGGTTAGGTGCTGAACAGAGGCGAGTGGGCGGAACACTAAGTTGTTAATTTTCATCACCTGTTAATGTTTGTAAGGGTACTATTCACTCATTAGATTCGGGTGACACAGATTGACAAAGGATCAGGTAACAGGAACTGCTTGTCATGGGGAAAAAAATTCAGCTTAGGGGCAGATGATGGATATGTCTTCTCACAGGAACGTATTTGTATTGCCTTTAGTCAGGTGATGGAGACTTATTGTCATGAAAGCACAAAACACTTTAATTGAGATTAACTTAGCAGGTCTTCAGGAAGGG
>NC_051418.1:10377871-10379971 GCF_015228065.2 Penaeus monodon | reverse complement strand
TGTATGTTACAACCATTTAATACTTTTAATTTTTGGTTGATAGCCAGTTTGCAAAGTGTGTTCTGACCATATGGCTAGGTAGGAATGTTTTATCATTTAGTGCAACAGACAAAAGTAGGTTAGATGAATCATGTATTAGGTACAGTTCTGTTGTGTAGATCATGTGTGAGTTGCTAGGTATATGGGAACTTTCCTCTTTCCTGAAGTCTTTAAACAGGTTTATATTTTTTTCAGACTCTCTTACTGATCTTTTCAATTCGGCATATTTGCCTAAATCAAGAGTTGCAAGAAAATTTGAAAACCACAACTTCAGTGTTCTTCAGCCATTCTTAGGGGCAAATCGAGAACAAGCAGAGAGACAATTAGCACTGTGGTATTTTGAAGATCAACTTGCTCTAGCCTATGAGAAACTTGTCAGACATCTGAAGCAGGTGAGATTTATTTTGCTCCACTGATAACAGAGAAAATTTCAAGAAAAAATCTAAAAATGTTGAATATTTTCTATTCATTCCTCTCATTGAATAATCTGAACGTTCCACAGATATCCCATGACATGGTGGACAAAAACAAGATGAAGGGAATAAAGAGTTTGATCACTCTGCTGGGGAACAATCCCAATATGGAAACAGACCTGATATTAGAGTCTGTGGTCAACAAGCTGGGTGATCCCTCAAAAAAAGTAGCTTCACAATCAATGTATATCATTAGAACTCTGCTACAGAGGCGACCTTTTCTCAAAGCAAAGGTTGTCATGTATGTGGAAATAGTTTTGTACAGGTAAGGAGCTATTTATGTTTTTCTTAGGTGTTGTATACAATCCTATTTGGGTGTGCAAATAATATATATTTTTTATCATATAAGTTTAATGTGAAAGGATAATATAAAAGTAAAAATTTTACTGATATTCACTGTATAAAATATATTGCATCCAATATATCATCCAAGGGTAATGGGATAAGAATGATGTCTTGGAAAAGAAATCAGGACTTGTGTTTTGTTGACAACTATTTTTTGTAACAATTAACATTTACTTTCAGACCAAATATTGCTGCAAAGGCACAGTACTACTGTCTTTGCTTTCTGAAGGATATTATTTTTGGTAAAGATGTTCAGAGCCAAGAACTTGCAAAAAAACTTTTAAAGTTATATTTCGGTTTCTTCAAGGCCTGTACTAAAAAGGTAAAGACTCCATATTTGAAAACTCTCTCTATTGTCGGTTCATATCATAAATGCTCATATCACAGATCTGCCATGAATTGGTGTGTCATCAGGGACATCCAGAAATGCCAGTGTGAATGTTGATTTTAGTAGTTTATTACAGAAGCTGTATTCATAAAAAAATTAAGTATTTATATATTTTTAGGGAGAAGTTGACACTCGTTTAATGAGCGCTCTTTTAAGAGGCATAAAGCGAGCTTACCCATTTTCTGGGATGGAAGGCAATGACTTGGATGAACAGCTGGAAACTCTGTTTAAGATTTGCCATCTAGTCAACTTCAATATTGCTGCACAGGCACTCCAACTAATCTACCAAGTGCTCAGCAGCAAGAATTATGTGCCTGATAGGTAAAGATGAATATTTTGCACTTGTTTTCTTTTTATTACTCTAATGAAATGTATATATCAATGGAAATGTATGTATCAGATTTCTTGTCATGTAGATTTGATGTATTTAAATTGCTTTTGATGTTTCAGATTTTACAATGTCCTGTATAGAAAGCTTCAGGACAAATCTTTTGGGCAGTCTTCTGCCAATAGTGCTTTTCTGAACTTGATCTTCAAGGCAATTGTGAGAGATGAGTCTCTAAACAGAATTAAAGGCTTCATAAAGCGACTTCTTCAGGTCTGAAACCTTCTAATTTAGGGTGTTGTTAAACCTTTCTGTTTTTTAGTTATAAGAAGGAAATCTGTAAGAAATATGTATATTTATGTGATACTTCCTCATATAGTTTTTAGTTCTCATTCTCATTTTTATACCTTCAGATGAGCAGTTATCAGACTTCAAACGTTGCATGTGGCATTCTGTATCTGATATCAGAAGTGATGAAGGAAAAGCCAGAGTTGTGTATTAAGGATCAGCCCTTGTACCAAAAGGCCCTA
>NC_051418.1:10377611-10377780 GCF_015228065.2 Penaeus monodon | reverse complement strand
AGGAAGAAGAGGACATTGGGAACTTGGTATGTAACAAGTTCTATTGAGGTTATGAACAAACACCTTTTGAAATCAAAATCTTGATGGTTATAGCATCCTGATGTATAGATGTTATATAATAATAATTTTTTCTCCAGTTTTTGTTTCTGTTTTCATGAATAAGAAGAAA
>NC_051418.1:10376628-10377580 GCF_015228065.2 Penaeus monodon | reverse complement strand
AGGGGAATCAAGAGATGAAAGGCCAGAAATTCAATAAGGAAAATTCTGGGAACCTAGCAGCACCCCCAACACAGACAAACCCAAACCAGGCTGGAGTAAAGTCATCTTGGGTTCATCTCCCAACAAAAGGAAAGGATGTCAAAGGCACTTACCGGACCTCATATGACCCCACCCATAGAAATCCCATGTACTGTGGCTCTGAGTTTAGTCCTGTATGGGAACTCCATACCCTAAAGGTCTGCTTTTATGCTATGTGATTAATTATTTTATCATGAGCTAAAGAATAAAAAACTTGCAAATGAACTAGTATATTTTGGTAATCCAGAATAATGCTTGTTAGAATTCAAATAAATGAAATATCTCTTTATCAGGTGAAAATATCTTAATAATTATATACCAGATACTTATCTGTCATTCCATTGCACTATTTAAGAAAAAAATACCAAGGATATTAATGAAACAATATTTTATCCACAGAAACACTTCCACCCAACTGTGCTATTATTTGCAAACCGTATCCTAGCAAATGAATCACTAAATTATGCTGGAGATCCTTTGCAAGATTTTACACAGATGAGATTCCTAAACAAGTTTGTCTTCAGGAATCCCAAAAAGCTTGAGAACCAGAAAGACAGTAAGTTCTATGCAATTAACTATTTTGAGGGTGGGGGGTGGGGCAATTAGCTTGAGTTTAAGTTTAGTATTTCAGTGTCTTGTGTCTCTATGTAAAAAAGTGCCCAAACTAGTTGCATTGATATATGAATTGGTATTTGATTATTAAAGTGAACTGTCAATTACAATTGGCACTAAAACCATTGTTGCACATATAAGGTAAAAAAAATATAATTATTTATTTAGATATAAAACCATGGCTTGTATTCAGGGACACTTGTGACACCGGATCGGCATCTTGCTCATGTCAGACAGCTCAGGGTAATTGACTGATGGGCAT
>NC_051418.1:10375953-10376585 GCF_015228065.2 Penaeus monodon | reverse complement strand
TGAGCATAAATGTTATCTCTGAAACCATTCTATGTTTTTAAAGATGGAGACGTTTTGCAGAAGCATTCACTAATATCTACTCCTCCATTCACTAGCTAGGAACATGTAATAAATTGATTTTTAAATACAGTAATTTTAATAAAAGAAATACTTGTGCTGTGAAGTGTGTTGTAATATAGGGTATATAGAAACCCACTTAAGTATATTCACAAGATGGTACTCCCAAGATCCTAGTCAAGAGGGAACACCATTGCTCCCACCAGGCCATTTAAAACAAGCTCCTGCTGCCATTTAGAAGTTCAGCCTGGGGAAGCTGCCCAGGTTGAACAATGCTGCCAACACTCTTGACTCAAGCTAGGTCAAACCTTGCAACAGAACATATGCAGGATTTGTCAAAACCCAGGTCTTGACCCAAGCAGGATGAGGCCAGTCACAGTACAAGTCCTGTCTCACTGTCATTTACTCAGCTTTGCCCACTGGGTGGGCTTAGTGTCCTGCACTATTTCTAAGTGAAGTATTTTAATTCTTGATTTATATAATGTCTATATGGCATTCCAGTAAAACTGACTTGTCTGATTGCCTACTTGGGCAGATGTCAGATTTGTCCCATGTATCCTGTGCAACCTCTCACC
>NC_051418.1:10374551-10375364 GCF_015228065.2 Penaeus monodon | reverse complement strand
ATAAGGGAGACTTCTATACATATTTGCCATTGTGATATTCTGCCATCATATCCCTCTGGAATTATTATGAACTCTAAGACCCTTTTTTGGGGGAATTTGCAGTGAAATGGTGAAAAGGGATTTTCCTGATAACCCACCAGTTCCACATAGGTCCTCTAACCCTCCTAAAATATTATACATGGTGTAATTAGGAACAATTATTAAAGAAACAGATTTTGTTTTTCAGGAAATTTTATCCTTTCCAAGTCCCAATGCAATTATAAAACATATGATTCTCAATCCTAAAAATGGGTTGATTAAAGTTACATGTAATTATAGATTATGAATGTGTTCCTTACAGCTGCGGGTGGCTATGTCTTTGGTTCTCGCATGCAGTATATTCCACAAGGGGCACGTGGTTTGTCAGTGACTGATGAAGAATATCTGGAATTAGATCCCAACAGTGTGCCTGAAGAGGAACATTTCATCTACAAGTAGGTGTTTTGTGCCTTTACCTTCTAGGTATATGTTGCATTTTATAGCAATCTATTATAATTCACTCTAGGATACTTGCAGTGTTTTTAGTTTTCCTTATGAAGAGGAGTTTGCTTTAAATGATTTATGTAAATTTGCTCAAAATGATATATGTAAATTTGGCAAAATAAAAATCTGAAATAATACATTATGTAGGTAGTGAGAAATACTATATGTAAAGAGCAATTTATTCTGGAAGCCCCCCCAAAAAGTTGCAAACCATTTTATTGAAGATCTACTTCAGTTGATGAAATCTTAGTTTTTTGGATGAAATTAAGTGATCTATACTGACTACTGACC
>NC_051418.1:10374108-10374446 GCF_015228065.2 Penaeus monodon | reverse complement strand
AGATATATGAAAGAATTCAAGGTTAAGAAATACAAAGCGAAGGGTGAAGAAGAAGGTGATGATGAAGTAAATGATGATGAATTTGAAGAATTCCTCAGTAAGATGGGTCGCCCACCTAAGGATGATGAGGAAGAAATTAGTGAGGAGCTTGATTTTGCTGGATGTGCAACTGGCAATCTTGATGGTTAGTTTCCTTTTGATTAATATCTTTAAGGATTTATATATTTGTTCAACTGTTTTGAGTTTATAAACTGTATCAGTGTTATAGCTTGAAAAATGGGCAGTTTTTCAGCACCTCCTGGACCTCTGATGGAAGCCCTCCCATATGAAGCCTGGAC
>NC_051418.1:10373828-10373906 GCF_015228065.2 Penaeus monodon | reverse complement strand
ATTTTAGCTTATGACATTTTCATGTAAGGGATGTAATTTATATATATTGTAGATTACAGTATTGTTAACCAGCAAGCA
>NC_051418.1:10373394-10373460 GCF_015228065.2 Penaeus monodon | reverse complement strand
AGGAGGAGGACGAGGAGAGGTCGGGAGAGAGGAGAGATGTGGAGAAGATGGGAATAAGGATGAGCC
>NC_051418.1:10372608-10372758 GCF_015228065.2 Penaeus monodon | reverse complement strand
ACGGTAGGGAGAGGGGATGAGGGAGATGGATGAGGGAGAGGTACGAGGAGAGGGATGCGACGAAGATGACGGACACGAGGGAGAGATTGATGAGAGCGCTGGTTTGAGAAGACGATTTCGATGGACAGAGGAGCACTTTCTTTTCTTGGG
>NC_051418.1:10371961-10372064 GCF_015228065.2 Penaeus monodon | reverse complement strand
GGGGGTGTGTTGTGGTGTTGTTGTGTGGGGGGGGGGGTGTTGGGCGTGTGCGTCTGTGGTCATGTCTGGGCGGGGGTCGTGGGTTTGTTGGGATCGGGGGGGG
>NC_051418.1:10370893-10371799 GCF_015228065.2 Penaeus monodon | reverse complement strand
ATTGTTTTTATTGCTTATTGATTTTTTTTATAATATTTCTCTTATTTTCAGATGAGGACAATGAATTTAACAGTGAAGATGAATTTTTGAATGAAAAGGATGATGGAATGGATGAGATGGACAGTGGTGAGGAAAATGACGAGGACATGAGTGAGCTCAGTGGTGATGATGACATGTCCAATGAAGATGATGATCTGGACGATGAAGAACTAATTAAAACCCTGGAGAAGGAAGATGATGAGCTGGAGGATATGGATGATGATGAGCTGGAGTTCGATGAGGAGGATGTAGCCTTTTCAGGTATGGGTAATCTGCCTCTATGGAGAAGAACAGTTGGTGTGTATTTAGTGTGAATGAGAAAAGAAAGTAGAAAATAGGAAACTCACGAGAGGAATAGATGTGGGGGAGGTGGGGAGGATTGAAAAATGGTTTGTAGATGGGGAATTCCAGCATTTCCTTGATCAGTCCTGTTTTCACAGGGATAAGGAAACTCAAATCAACTAATATCCTCAAGCAAGTTGCCCCAAATAGCTTGAGTTCAAGCAGGATCTTATAGTGTTATGTGTTAAAAATACTATACTATCAGAATAAATTACCAAAATTTATTTTAAGTTACTGTAATCAATATATTATCAGTGGATTAGTTGGTTATAAACATCTTTATGCATGTTTGACTATACATGATGCAAATGTATTATTTGACTTGTCATTTATGTGTTAAATTTGTCTAAATGACAAAACATTATGAATATTTAACAGTTCAGGAAAGGTACTTTATACTTTTTATTCTCTGAAATTTCATTATTTTATTTGAATTACAAGTAAAATGTGATTTTCTTGTTTTTTTTCCATGTTTCTCTCTCCTTTTTAACAGATGAAGATGACATTGGCTCAGCAAAACCCATG
>NC_051418.1:10370179-10370853 GCF_015228065.2 Penaeus monodon | reverse complement strand
AACTGTTTTTTCCTACTAATTTAATTATTTTTTTCAGACAGTTGATTTCCCAGATCAGTGTTAAAGGGAAAAATCCAACAAATTTTCTATATGTATGACAGTGAGAAGAATAAAGTAATACTATGTTGCAACAGTAATGGAAAGATCAGTTTTAGAGTGCAGTAGTTCTTTCATTATATACAAGGAAGCCAGCCCTTCGATAACCCTACTTATCGCTTCTTTTTCATTCTCATAATAGATGTTTGTCTGTAGACTTTATATGAGAAAAAAGGTCATGAGAACAACCATATTCGGCAGACAGAGTAATGTGGGCCAGTATAAAATGTAAAGAAATTAAGAAATATGTATTTTTGCTTCAGAAATCATCAAAGAACGACATGGAAGATTTAAGTTCCATGTTTGCTGATGCTGAAGATTTTGCCCATTTGCTTGAAGATAATGATGAGGAAGAGTATGGCATCACATCTCAGGCAGTGTTGAATAGGGATAGATCTCGTAAGTAAAAAAAAAAACGATTTCTTCTTTTCGTTTTAGAGAATAATTTGCTAATGTGTCCATTGCTCTATCTATTTGTCCATGCATTGGTATGATATCTACTCTTATCGCTCTCGCGATCTTATCTGATCTATTCGCTAATACGGATGAAGCATAGATGTCACTAGTAGAGAGAGAGA
>NC_051418.1:10367439-10367737 GCF_015228065.2 Penaeus monodon | reverse complement strand
CAGGTGCAAAGCAACTACAGTGGGAGAAGAAGCGTAACCACATGGATGAAGGCTTTGACAGATGGCAGAATAAACGTGGAAAGCATCCTGGAGCCAGAGGTCGTGGCCCCTTTTAGGGGGTCTGGGGGTGAAAAAAGAAGTTCCATTTAACCTATGAGGGGGAAACCCAAAGTTCTAGGGTAAAAATAGCATAGAAATGGTTTATATTTTCATTATGGAATATTTCTTGGACTAATAAAGTTGTTGATTTTGGTAATTTATTTTTTGTAACCTTATACATGTAAACATACTAGTATGA
>NC_051418.1:10367197-10367417 GCF_015228065.2 Penaeus monodon | reverse complement strand
GAGGGGAAACTCTTTTACTTTGTCCACCCCTTTTGTGTCAAAGAAAAGTAGATTAAAACCAAAACCTGAGAAAAAAAAGTTGTTTCCTGTGTTTGTTTTTTAAAAGTCTCACATAGATGGCTCGCAAAATTTCTTAGGACAAAGGATCAATTTAATAACTTGTGGCCCCCACCATCCAATATACATATATTATTGGGGATGTATTGGATATAGATGGTTT
>NC_051418.1:10366477-10366816 GCF_015228065.2 Penaeus monodon | reverse complement strand
AATTTATTTATTATATATATAAAATTAAAAACACTTTTCAAAATATTTATATATATATTTACTATTTTAAAATAATATATATAATATATAAATTATAGGTTTTATATTTTAATATAAAAATTTATATAATTATATAATTATTATTTTATATATTATTTTTATATAAAAAATTTTAAAATTTATATATAAAATTTTATATATATATTATTTATTTTTTATATATATTTTATATTATTATATTTACTATTATATTATTATTATATTATTTTTTATATATGGTAATTTATTTTATATTTTATATAATATTGTATAAAATTATTATATACATGAATTAAAATT
>NC_051418.1:10366102-10366432 GCF_015228065.2 Penaeus monodon | reverse complement strand
TTTTATTTTATTTAAACTAAAATTTATATAGGGGAAATATATTTTCATTTTAAAATTAATACTTTTTATAATATCATATATATAATTTTAAAAAAAAATATATTTATTTTAATTTTCCCTTTCTTATATCTTTTTTATATACACTGTTTAAATTTTTTACCCATATATATAACTATATTTATCACATATTATCCCCCAATAAACATACATATTTTTATATTACTTTAATATAATTTTATATATTTTTTTATATTTTAATTTATTTTAAAATTTTTAGAATATATATATAATTATAAATTTCGGAATGATAAAAAAAATTTTTAAAATTTT
>NC_051418.1:10365184-10366082 GCF_015228065.2 Penaeus monodon | reverse complement strand
TTTTAAATTTCCATTAAAATTTATTATAATATATAATTTTAATATAATTTTTTTAGTATATAAATAAATAAAAATTTTTACAAAATTTATTTTTTAATTATATCCCAATAACAAAAATTTATATTTTATAAATTAAATGTTACTATTTTTTTAAAATTTTTTTTAAAACCAAAATTTAAAATATATCATATATATTTTATATATTTTATTATTATATTTTTTATATTATTTTATTTTCATATTTATTTTTGTTTTTATTTATTTATTTTTATATGGTATATATATGTTACTTATGTGTTATATATTTATTCCATGAATAATATATAATTAATATAGGGTATATCAAAATAAAATTATATTTTTGTTTATTTTTTATTTGATATTATTTTATATAATTTTCTTGGTATATATATATAATTATATTATTATTATTTATTAATATATTTTATTATATAATATTTCATTTAAAATATCTTTATCCCATCTATTAAAAAAAATATCATATATAATATAATCCCCTTAAAATATAATATATATATATATTTATTTTTAAAATTTTAAATATTTTTTAAAAATTTCAGTATTTTACTAATAAAACAAAAGGAAATAAAATATATTACCATATTAACACATATATTTATACACATATTTTAACAAAACATACATCCCATATAAAATTATATATTTTAATATATATATATATATTTTTTATATATTATATATTATATTTTATAAAAAATATATATATTTTATAATAATATATATAAATCTTTAGGTAATAAAAAAATTTAAAAAATATGTACATATATATTTATATATATATACAATACATATTATATGTTTATATAAAAAATTATATATGTACTTTTTAAATTTATTTTTTATTCCCTCCAGTTTC
>NC_051418.1:10364501-10365089 GCF_015228065.2 Penaeus monodon | reverse complement strand
TTTATTTTTATACAGAAAAACGTGGGGAAAAGGTTTTTTACCCCCGCTCTTTTCCCCTTCTCCCCCATTTCCCGGGATTTTTTGGATATTTGCCGGGTTGGTAAAACTACTGTCTTTTGTTGGGGGGCTAAACTGGTTTTAAATAGAGGAGCAAAGGCCCAATTTTCATTCTGGGCCCATTAATTATTTTCCCCGGGAAATGCCCACGCCAACTTTGCCCCCCTTCGTTTGGCCACTGTAAAGATAAGAATAAGAATAAACCAAATAATGGGGAAATTTTTGGAAAAAGCGTACAAAACTTTTTCCTATTTTTAAAAAAATTTCTTCCGTGATGAATCTCGGTTTCCATGACTCCGACCCTGGCGAACCCATGCCATCCACCTCGGGAGAAATACCGAGACGCAAAGAGGAAAGCTCGCGACCCTTACTTTACCTCTATGAGACCGCGTCTGGTCGGTCGAGAGGCGAGGGAAGCTCTCAGCCACCCAGGACCATGCCCCTGGACGTCCCGCCGACTTGCCCAACGTCGCAGACTCCAACTGGGATATAGAAGACGATGATTGTCTTTGTGCCCGAGGAGAGATCGGA
>NC_051418.1:10363959-10364232 GCF_015228065.2 Penaeus monodon | reverse complement strand
CTCTATGCCTCACTCTCCTTCTCTCCAGTTTAAGTATTTACCAAAAAAAATGCAGTTATTTCCCATAACCTTCCCTATCACCTCCCCCAGTCCACATCGTAAGACTTATCCCTTTATGCCGGGTATCGACATAGGCCGACAGCGTGGTAAAGGATCCTAATATAATATAATATAGCCGTGTTTCCCTTTCTGTGTCTTAAAAAACCTTTAACACAATATTAATCGTAAACAATTTGCAGGAGAATCGTAACCCCCACCCCCACCCCCCAAAAC
>NC_051418.1:10363503-10363797 GCF_015228065.2 Penaeus monodon | reverse complement strand
ACCGGGAATATAATAACTTAAAATAAATTACGTAAGACTATAGATGGAAAAAGATAAATAAAAAAAACTGCATTGGCCAGTGAGTCAGTGCGACGGTCTAATATCATTAAATCATAGTTATTTCCTGATATGCCAAAGCCACTTCGTCAGTTCTATGGTTTCGGGCTTGGAGCTGAATAAAGTGTCCAAAGGGTTTCTCATAAATATCGGTATGTTCACGTTACTGCACTCTGTCTCATCATGACGATGCTTATGTATGTCGGCAATTACGTTAACCCTCCTTCCTCTTTATCT
>NC_051418.1:10363150-10363471 GCF_015228065.2 Penaeus monodon | reverse complement strand
GTGGATATTCCTATGGATATAGTGATAAGCTATTGTTATATACCAGCTTTTCTGACATACATTAACTTATGTATTCCTTAAGAACATAAACAGTCCATGCAAACATAAAATAACAGTGTTTTAAGCAACATAAATATTCGACAAAAATCCTAATTTTAAAATCTGTCAAAATATATAAATTCGTATTCTTAACCCCCAGGTCGCGGATGGTATGGCATGCATGCCACACCCACTGTAACTGTAGTTTACAAAGGTAAACGTAATTACTCTTGTCTCTACCTGTCTTTCGCATTTAGCGTTAAGCATACTCTACGGGGAACC
>NC_051418.1:10362721-10362932 GCF_015228065.2 Penaeus monodon | reverse complement strand
CTAGGATTATGATTTCACTATCAAATCGCCATTTGTACATGTGTGTGTGTTTGTGCCTACGTGGCATTTACAGATATGCGAGAGCGTGAGCGAATGTGGTTATCGCATTCTTCAAAACCATCACTTATTCAAACGCTTGAGTCTAAATTATATTTAATCTATGTTCTTCAGGTTTCACTTTTCATAAAATGTATGCAGCACTTGAACTTAC
>NC_051418.1:10362185-10362590 GCF_015228065.2 Penaeus monodon | reverse complement strand
ACACGGTGCCAACTGATGTATGGTTGTGATTTCAAGAGTACAAATAATAAATTACACTAAAGAATGTGCAAAAGGCGACAGCGTGACATCCTGGCGAGCCTGCCCTGACTGCGTGCCCCAGGTACAGATCGTTAACTTTCTCAAAGAATTCGGTGCGCTTCAGGCGGTCGGGCACGACACCGCGGTCGTTGAAGGCACTGGTGTAGCCAACACCAGCACTGTCACTCTCACAAAGCGGAAGACTTTCAGCCCAGACCCTATTCGTCGGGTTGAACTGAATCGCATGGAAAGCTTAGGGCGACTAGTCAACCGTGACCTTTTCCCCTAGGATGTAGACCATCTTGAAAGGCTGTGCGGGGGTCCTCGTTGTCTGAGAAAGGAGGTGGGTCGTTAACGTTTCGAAAC
>NC_051418.1:10361070-10361946 GCF_015228065.2 Penaeus monodon | reverse complement strand
CCTCGGGGAGAGGGGGAGCGTTAGGTGGCGCCTTCCTACGAACATCAAGAACACCGTCGACATAAGCCGGCGCCCGGCCTTTGATCCATCGCCTTGCGCCGTCGGCATATGCCGACGACTGGCATAAAAAAGTGTCATATGACATGGGTAGGGCAAGATACTGGAGATGACGTAGCCGTTTTTTGGCAATACTTAAACAGGTCAGGAGAGTGGTGCACACGACACGCAATCCTGTCTGGCTTGTGTAAGAGCGGTAGTCACAACGGCAGTCATGGGAAATTAATTAACCTCAGTGCTGGAAAAATGAGGAAAAAATGCATCAGCTGGTGAGTCATTGTGGCAGCTTACTATAGTTACGTAATAGTTTCCTCATATACGAAAGCCACTCCGTCATTTCTGTTTTTCGGACTTAGAGCTGAATAAAATCTAGTTTCTTAGCGAGCTAAAAATTAAGGAATACGCGTTCAAAGGCTTTCTCCGACGAAATTGCCCGAAAATGTATTTTGTTAGTTTAAACATTCATCGATTACATAAATATTCGTATATTTACGTTACTGAACCCAGTCTCATCACGATTGTAGTTCATTACCATGACTATATCGATGCTAATGCTATGTAAGCAATATCGATACCCTCCCCTCTCTCTATTTTTAAACATACATACTAACACATTTGTATGCATACATAGATATTCTTATGGGTTTAATTATACACTACTGTAATATATCAGCTTTTCTTATATACCTTTACTTATATATTCCGAAAAAAACATAAACAGTCCGTGTAACATAAAATAACACAATAATTCCGGCAACATAAATATTCCTAATTTCCAAATTTGTCAAAATATATAGATTCATACTCGGATGATATGGT
>NC_051418.1:10360767-10360996 GCF_015228065.2 Penaeus monodon | reverse complement strand
GTGTCTGTCTCACCTATCTTTCGCGGTTAGCATCAAGCATACTCTATGGGGTTCTTCATCATGTTTCAATTAATCATTCGAGATCTGAGTTAAATGTGAGGCAGTTTTCCAAAAAGGAATCTAATCATTGGGGTATTTAAGTCAAACGTGTACATGGTCATGTACAAGGTAAGTATCCTTAGCTCTTTCAGTCTAGGTCTAGGAGTATGATTTCACTATCAAATCAACA
>NC_051418.1:10360467-10360643 GCF_015228065.2 Penaeus monodon | reverse complement strand
CATCAAGCTCTGTTTCTAATATTCATTCGTTTTGCTTTCTTGGCGAGTACGCTTTAGTTTTAAAAACCCCTCCTCCCTTCCCCACACCATTCCCTAACTCCACCCCCCTATTCCCCACCTTCATCCCCCATTTTATCGCCTCCTCTCCCGTTACCCCTATATCCATCCCCCCCACA
>NC_051418.1:10359381-10360375 GCF_015228065.2 Penaeus monodon | reverse complement strand
TTACAGGTATGCGTGAGTGAAAATGGTTACTCGTATATGCATTTAGGTAAATAATTATAGCAATCGTCTTCTTCAATACCATCAGTTATTAGAACACTTATTAAAGTCTAAATTGTCTGGTGATATTTAGTTTCTCTTCCTTAGGTTTCCATTTTTAATTAATGGTATGCAGCACTTGACCCTGATATAAATAAGAAAAGAGGCTGCAAAGTATGCGTAGCAGTAATTCCAATAATTTCTTTTAGATTAGAGCAAAAGACAGACTTTTGGGGATATTTTCAAGCCAATGATTTTTTTTTCCATTTTCGTTTTTTTTCAATAACAAGAAAATAGAAAATCCGAAATCCAAGATATCAGGTGAATATTGTCATGTAAAAGGAAGTAGAAAGGTAAATCAAAATGTGTCAGTTCATGTAGTCATTAAAAAGGTGAGCAGAGTTTGCCACCAAAGATTCGAACTCCTGTGAGGAAAATTCGAAACAGCCAATTCTCACCAATTTCTGATGGCCATTTCTTAATCATGTACCGTTTCCGGGTTGTTGTGTATTAGGCGGTTGAAAAATAAAAAATCGATTGTCTTAACATATTTCCCCTTCTTTTATTACTCGTATCCAACCATAGTGTTCAAAATATATATTTGCGTAAAATACCGCAGGTGCAGAAATGTGACGTCATTGTTTGCCGCCTACGTCACAAATCTTTGGCGGTTTTCTGAATAGCAAACGAATTTCGGTAATCCCAAGCATCCCTGATTACGGGCTTCCTGTGCCGAGGGAAGTGCATTCATCCTCGATATCAGAATATTACTCTGAATTAATTGCAGACCAATTTACAATGCCGCTGCCAAGTTGGATGAAGTTCCCTGCGCAGCCTTTTCCGTTGCTGAAAGTTCCCTTGCCTTATTCCGCGCTGTTGCGCTCGAGCCTTGTCTACATGCTCGCTGCCTATAATAAATTCCATCAATTTCCATCACAACCCATTATCTATCAGTCTA
>NC_051418.1:10358649-10358870 GCF_015228065.2 Penaeus monodon | reverse complement strand
CCAGCCAAATAACACGTTATCCAAGTACGAGTCCGAACGAAAATTACAAACTATAAACAAATTAATATTTATGTATATAATATGTAGGTCAGTCATAAAAATTATAAACCGAATTTTTTTTATGATCAGCTACAGAATTAAGAGGTGAAGAAAATGCCAGAAAGAGAGTGGGGAGGGAGGTTAATGTAAGTAGTGAAGAAAATGAATAACTCAAATTTGTC
>NC_051418.1:10358516-10358625 GCF_015228065.2 Penaeus monodon | reverse complement strand
ATAGGTTGAAACTATCAAACGTAACATTCTTGCTGTCGTTTCCATAAGTAAAATAAAGGTTGCAATGCGGCAATTAAGTTTATCCTAATAAAACAACTGCATATTGGAT
>NC_051418.1:10357793-10358202 GCF_015228065.2 Penaeus monodon | reverse complement strand
TTTGTCAGTTAATCATGGAACTTGCATGGAGTATCCGGATTTATACATTTGCTTTATATTTTAACATTTCATTTATTTTACTATTTATATCCGCAGAAACAAAAAGATGAAATGAATACAATTAAAACAATAGAGAAAAAAATACTGCCCAAAAGTGGGCCTATGTGTGATTCCACACTTGGCATGGAACAGTCTCGAACGCGGGTCTCTAGGATTACTAGATCCCTACGTTAACCATTCCTCCATTTAGACGATGTTCTCTAATAATGAAATTAGCTGTTCATTTAACCTAAGCATATGTTGCATCACCTTATGAATAATGAATTTCTACAGGGTTTTAGTATCCTTTAATTGGCTGACCAAAGCTAGGAGACAGGAAAATCACTCGTGGAAACAGAAAATCGTAGGT
>NC_051418.1:10356894-10357654 GCF_015228065.2 Penaeus monodon | reverse complement strand
TCTTGCAACACTGGTGAGACAACACATCTTGGCCTTATTTACTCGGTCAGCAATTATATTACTTAACTTACTAAAGAAAACTCATCAGGCCTCCCAGAAAATATACTTGGAAAATTCTTGAAATGATAGCACAACGCTAAAATTTATTGAAATAATTACTCCTACTGATATTTGCATAAGAAAACCTCATGATTTTGATTTGGCTGGGATGGCAAAAAACGGCAAATCATATAATGAAGAAACAATCAAGAAATAATTGAGTCAATCATGAAATTTCTAAATTTTATTCCATATCTGAATTTCCCTTATGATTTATAACAGGGTGTGATTGGAAGGATATTTCATTAGAAACTATAATGTAGAATGAGCATAACATAAAAAAAATCTAGAAGCACACAATGTTTCTTCATTCTGAAACTGTGTTCAAGATTATTTTATAAATTATCACGGAACTGAGAAAGCGGCTTTTGTATAATTAGCTTGAATAAATTAAACCGTCAGATTCATTCACAGGGTGAAGTAAATCAGACAGGAAGAATTACATCCACGTTTCTATCGACTCTTCTTCCTTAGTTATGAATTGCTTATTTGCTGCTGTTTCCCTGTTTTGCGCCAAACAATAAAATTCAAAGCGTGTAGGTACCGAAAAGCGAAGTCATCAGGAAAAGTTTTTATATAAAAAGGAGATAACAGTAAATTTCTCCGATTTAATTACATTATCGAAATAAGTATAAGTATTTTTTCATTCTTTAAATATTTG
>NC_051418.1:10356646-10356773 GCF_015228065.2 Penaeus monodon | reverse complement strand
TGTTGTAATTGCAATAATTTCCTTAAGTATTTAGAATAATGGGAGAAAGAGAAGTTGGAGAGAAGGAAGGAAAATGGGAGTGGATGAGTGAGAGGGAGAAAGGCAGAGATATTTGGAAAGGTTATCT
>NC_051418.1:10356313-10356601 GCF_015228065.2 Penaeus monodon | reverse complement strand
CAATAAGATATAGTGCTATTATAACTGCAATAGCATGCTGACAAGAAGGATATTAAAATAGGTAAAAATATTGATTCCCAGTTTTACGCCATTACTTTTATATTTTTTCATCAATGTTTACTTGCATTGTTGTTTTACATTGCCCTCATGCAGAAAACTTGGAGTATGCTAATATAGAAAAAACTAATCTTGATAATCCTCCCTATGAATTTTACCACGAAAATCAGTTATGAAGTTTAAAAGCACGATTTCCTGGCAAAGCTCTTTTCAATCTCTTCCTGGTGTTTT
>NC_051418.1:10355053-10355124 GCF_015228065.2 Penaeus monodon | reverse complement strand
GATGCATGACATGCATTTTATGATGACCGTCTCATGCGTTTTCACTAGTTGTACAAATTTGGATTAAGACC
>NC_051418.1:10354375-10354584 GCF_015228065.2 Penaeus monodon | reverse complement strand
CAGCTTCAACCAGAACACAAATGTTTCCAGGAAATTCAACACGACAGTAAACAAAGATCAAGTTCCTCCCCATACTCTTGCCACACATCCTTATACATTATGGGGCAGATTAATGTATACCGCGTGGGATATCGGTCAGTCTAACGTGTTACGTTTATAAGATTAACGATAAGGCATACAGTAGGGGGATATTACACACACACAATTAC
>NC_051418.1:10354032-10354260 GCF_015228065.2 Penaeus monodon | reverse complement strand
GGTAAAACATTATAGAGATCCCCCCCCCTTTTTTTTTACCCTTAATTCCGTTATCACTGAAATGTGGAAATCCCGCAAGCTGTCGCCGGAGGAACGATTGAAGTGATTGGTAAAGAATGTGATTGCTAAATGAATTGATTTACTGAATATGCTTTTATTTACGAAATACACCTTTGTGTTTAATCTTGCTTTTTTTATTTGAGGTATACCCAAACAAAAACACCTAGA
>NC_051418.1:10353615-10353890 GCF_015228065.2 Penaeus monodon | reverse complement strand
ATAAACATTTTTTTATGGCGGCGCGACGCATATTCGAGCGGCATAACTAGAGGTTTAAGAAATAGCAAAACTAAGCAAATGTGTTTTAGCTACTCTGCACGATTGTTTGGAATCCCCACAAACGTGAACACGTATACACAAGTTTTCTATGGTGATAAAATTAATACAATCAAGTACATAAGATAAGGAGTCCTGGCTCCAGAGTAGCTCCTCTCTGCCAGCTCTCTTCTCGGTGCAGTTTGGTAGTCGAAGTCCTGGTTCTTCGTCGTCGTGCG
>NC_051418.1:10353330-10353415 GCF_015228065.2 Penaeus monodon | reverse complement strand
ATCCACCCTGTAGTTAATTATTTTGTGATCCGTGAATGCAACTATAATGAGAGTATTAGAGACAACATATTTGATACTGATAACG
>NC_051418.1:10352621-10352825 GCF_015228065.2 Penaeus monodon | reverse complement strand
TTATTTTTATTTATTTATAAATATTTTATTACGACAGAAATAAATACAGAACAGTGGGAGGATAGGCTTAAGTTAAATAGACCGCTAATTTTAACATTACTGTAGAGCGTCGAAATGGAGTAATGGTTAACGTAGGGGTCTAGTAATCCTAGAGACTGTTCCATGCCAAGTGTGGAATCACACGTAGGCCCATTTTTGTGTATG
>NC_051418.1:10352435-10352558 GCF_015228065.2 Penaeus monodon | reverse complement strand
TTCTGCAGATATGAATTATACAAGAAATTCCATATAAACAGATAATATAAAGCGTTAAAATATGTAAATGAATATATAAATTCAGATACTCCAGGTAAGTTTCACGATTAAATGACAGACAAG
>NC_051418.1:10350388-10351234 GCF_015228065.2 Penaeus monodon | reverse complement strand
CTTAATGGAAACGGCAGCAGGAATAATATTCTCGATTGTTTGAACATTTTTTTTTCTTCTTCGCATTTTATCAGTATTTATTGCTAATACAGAGTCATTTCATAAATTGACCAGAAATGACATTCCTATGTCAAATACATCACGTATAAGGTGCATATTTGCAAAATAATATTATTTATTAGCTTAAATATAGTGTTAATTCATTATCTATTTTGAAATACTAGTAAATATCTATTTTGTGATATTATGATTACCAATATTATCCTTAAAATAAAGCTTAGAACAAAATTTACGGTTGATGTCATTTAGAATAATCTTAAATAATTAATTAAGCTCAACATTGCTGCAACTCTCCTTTTAATGATTTTACCTGATGACCTGACAGAATCTACAGTAAATTCCAGTGTTTTAGAATTTTTATTTATATCTCGTTACATAAAACTTTAATACAATAACACCACATTTGCAATGTTGTTGATTCTGGACATATTCTTCGGCTTATTAAGTACAACATTATGGCCTCACTAGCCACTGGGGTGAAATTAGGGCATGAAGGACAGGCGAGAGAGGGCGCGGGGGGGGGGTATAAAGGAGTCAACAGTTATTAGTAAAATTATGATAACATTATCAATGATAATGACAAGGGTGAACATTAAAACGATGAGTAATATGATGATAACAGGAATAATGCTAAATTAATGGCTCGATACTTTTTTTTTTTAGCAACATTAACAACGGTAATGGTAATGATAACTATAACAAGGATGGTGGTAATTTTAATAATGTCGTGAGCTACAACTAAACATTGTTACGCTGTCCTCTCTATTATGTTACTTTATTTCTTAT
>NC_051418.1:10349875-10350092 GCF_015228065.2 Penaeus monodon | reverse complement strand
CAGCATCTAGGTTCTCTGGATAAGCATATTTCATGGTGAGCTCTCTTGCATTACGAACTTCACTGTGTAGGAACTTTTTCATAAATCTGTACAAAATATAAACAAAAGCAGGTAAAGTAACAACCGCTCTATCCCCTTCCTTCCAAACGCGCACAGAAAAGTGGACAAAGAAAAAAGAGATCCCTTGGATAGTGGTTTCACTTCTTTCAACAATTGA
>NC_051418.1:10349748-10349826 GCF_015228065.2 Penaeus monodon | reverse complement strand
CAACAGAAATGCTAATCTAAACTTATGAAAGACAAATTATGATGATATCAGGATAAGAGTCTCGATTAGACAGTTATA
>NC_051418.1:10349130-10349368 GCF_015228065.2 Penaeus monodon | reverse complement strand
TGAAGAAACATCTACCTGTATCCAGCGAAACTATTTATTGCATACCTAGTAAAATCGCCGGTACGATGCAATAAACCTAACAAATACTACCACAAAGCGACTATTGTGAGTTGTTGCTTTTCTTCACTAACATTTCACGTATCTCTGGCATTTTCTTCAACTCTTAATCGGCATATTCAGTACCTGATCATAAACAATGGTCATGTTCGTTTTATATATTTTTTTATCACTGACCTAC
>NC_051418.1:10348716-10349089 GCF_015228065.2 Penaeus monodon | reverse complement strand
TCGTTCGGACTTGCCCTTGGATGATAATATCAGGATAAGAGACTAGACTGTTCTTTATTTATTTCTGTCGTTCTGGGATATGACAACGTGATATTTGATTGAGAAAAAGGTCAGTCATTCTCATTCTCTCACTTTCTCTCCACCCCTATCATTTTCGTTTTACCAGGTGACTTCTTCGGTACAATTATAAATGGTCCCACGTCATAAAATTGGTATGTCTGTATTAAAAATATATCAAACATACAAATACAAATTCATCATTCATAAGGTGTTGTAACAATTGCTTATGTTAAATATACCACTAATTTCATTGCTAGAAACAAATCGTCGAAATGGATGAATTTTTATTTTTATCTTTGAATGTATTCAGACA
>NC_051418.1:10348267-10348472 GCF_015228065.2 Penaeus monodon | reverse complement strand
ACCGACCACTATATATCCTTGATTTTACACTCAGGTAACAAGCATGACTTTAACTTGAATTGGGATAAAAAAAAATAACCAGTCTTTCCTAGATTACAGTCCTTTTCTTTCAAATAATCCGAAAATTAAAAATCCCAGTTCGCTATACAACTTTTTTTCGAATGGCTTCTCGTCTATCGGGATCTACACATCATGAGGCTACGGT
>NC_051418.1:10347769-10347875 GCF_015228065.2 Penaeus monodon | reverse complement strand
CCGTTTCAGGCACGACACCGCTTAATATAATATGCAAATAAGTTTTTCACATTTCAGAGGAAACAAAAGTGTCGTTGTATTCAGAGAGAACCTATTTAACATCGGA
>NC_051418.1:10347360-10347442 GCF_015228065.2 Penaeus monodon | reverse complement strand
AGAAAGAGATATCCTTTATACTGTAAATTAATTGTTTTAAAAATTTAGAAAGCAATTATCGAGTGAATAAAAAATCTCGAGG
>NC_051418.1:10346553-10346621 GCF_015228065.2 Penaeus monodon | reverse complement strand
CCGTTTCAGGCATGACGCCGCTGAATATATTATGCAAATGAGGGCTTTTCACATTTCAAACGAAACAA
>NC_051418.1:10345349-10345844 GCF_015228065.2 Penaeus monodon | reverse complement strand
AGATGCGTCAACTTTTTTCGATGCAATTATCATTCGAATATGTTTAGTTTATATTTCTTTTGCGTATGTGCGTGTTTGTAACACGTGTGGAAATAAAAATAAATGTAAGTAGCAAAACACAGTTGTCGTGCAGTATGATAACTCCACAAATACATGTCTTACATTTGCAAAACATTTCTGAATACTTCACTGGTTGCTTGAAAGTTCGCCTGTAATGACCACAATAATTATCATTACTATTATAGTAATAATGTTACTTTTTTTTTTAAATGAACATATAATAGATGACAATAATATCTATAATTATTATAAACATAATTATAATGATTGCAAAATTATTTGTACTGGCTTAAATAAAATTAATTTTGATGTTAATATTATGCAAAATGACTGATGACAGAACGTTTCCACAGGCTTGGCCTTTGATCAAATATTCCAATTTTGATTTTAATGCGGTGACTCTTATAATTTAGTGCATAATGCACACGGAATATT
>NC_051418.1:10344263-10345232 GCF_015228065.2 Penaeus monodon | reverse complement strand
GTTGTTACACCGGTGTTATTGGTCAGAGAGAGGGAGAGCGAGAGTATGATTTTTTTCTGGAAAAATTTGAAAGATTTATAATTTCCTTTTTCTTCCTTTTACTTTAATTCTTTCACTTAATTTAGTTTTATTCCATCTTGTTTTTATATGTCGATTTTAACTGCTTCGGTAACATAGGTATGGAGAACACTTAGGTGTTGAAATATCTATAAAAATAGTAGTGAATTAAGATAATATAAATGAGAAGTTCCACGATTTATCATTTTAGATGTATTATTTACCTTCTTTATCATCTTATATTTCTCTGCCACATTTAATCCCAAAGATTTCCTTTAGCAGACCGATAATAGAAAGATCAGGTTAAGGGCAAGTAAAAAGTGTTTTCTGGGGATTTCTATCTATTTATTTTTTCATTATTAAACTCTATACCTGAGGAGTGTTCTTCAATAAAATACGGTAACGTAATTGCTGATTATTATTGATGTAGTCGATGAATGTTTGGGCTAATAAAACACATTTTCGGGCCTTCATTTTCAACTTGACCGAAAAACGATTTTACTCAGATATGGACCCGAAACAGAACTGACAGTGGTTTTGGCATATCATGAAATAACTATAATATAATTATATTGAACTCCCACATTAACTTACTTGCTGATACATTTTTTAAAATTAAATATATATTTTTTTCCAGCACTAAGGTAAATAAATTTCCCATATCTGTCGCTATGACCCGCTTTTACACTTAACAGATAGGCTGGAATATTTAGTTTGCGTGTCCTATGCATCACTCTCTTCTCCAGTTTAAGTTATCAGGAAAAAAAGAAAAACTGTTTTGCAATCTCTCATGTCATTCCCTATCGCCTCCCCCATCAACATCGAATGACTAACCTTTTATGTCGGAAATCAGCATATGCCGACGGCGAGGTAATAGACCAAATGCCGGGCTTATGCCGACGGTGTTCTCAA
>NC_051418.1:10343868-10343946 GCF_015228065.2 Penaeus monodon | reverse complement strand
TTGTGAACAATATGCCGGGCGTCGGGCTAAGCCGACGATGTTCATAGCAATGCGCTGCCTGTCCCCATCCCCCCGAGG
>NC_051418.1:10343198-10343378 GCF_015228065.2 Penaeus monodon | reverse complement strand
GCAATTATATGAATAGGGTTTTGATTTAAAAGAATAGAAAAGAAAGACACGAATGGGACAGAGAACCAGGATTCACATGAGTCACAAAATCACTTTTATTTGTTGACGAAATTAAAGGATTTACCAAGAAAGATCAGCATGTGTTGCAACGTAATAAAAATACTTAGTAAGTTATTATTA
>NC_051418.1:10342737-10342890 GCF_015228065.2 Penaeus monodon | reverse complement strand
CCAATAGCCAAAAAACTTAGTAAGTAGTGAACATTAAATACTTTTGAGTGAAGACATGATAAATCAATGAACACATTTATATATTTAATGCATATAATAATTGAACCGCACTATTGAGAATTATAAAAAAAAAGAATGAATAGTGGACACTAT
>NC_051418.1:10342349-10342422 GCF_015228065.2 Penaeus monodon | reverse complement strand
TGGCTGGGTATTTACTGGGAAAATTATATATAAAATCAGCGGAGATTTGCCCAACTAAAATACGAGCTACGTG
>NC_051418.1:10341534-10342220 GCF_015228065.2 Penaeus monodon | reverse complement strand
TATTAGAAAAGGCCGTAAATATATAGGGTGTGATGATTATGGTATGGAGTGAGAGAAGAAATTATACTGGCAGACATGCGGCTTAGAAAAAATCGGAAAAATGTATTTGTAAATAGTCCCATCACATTTAGATCAACCTTTAAATGAATTTAGCACTGTACAAAATCCACTTCTCAGTTTTGTAATTTCAGTTTCAAACCCGGATAAAGATTATAATTCATCTGTTAATCTGCATATTTACCTATAGCGTACAAATATTTTAAATTCAATACGCATATACAAGAAAGAGAGTGATGGATTTCCTTAGACAGTTTAAACAGATTTTTTATGCCGTTACAGAAGTTTATATAATTGTTATGAACTATTTTCCTTCTTTATATTGTTTCATATGGGCCTCTATTCCATATTATAATATCTACTTCAATACCCATACATTTATTATTATTATATGACGAAGTTTATTCTAAACAGCCTGTAATAAATCATAAAGGAAATGCAAAAATATCGTGAATGACTCACTTTTTTGTTTGTTACTTTCTTCATTTTTTTAACCATCACAGCCATATCAAAATCCTTGAAATTCCTTATGCAAACTTCGATAGGGATAATACTATTTAAAAGAATTAGCTAACATTTCAGTAATTTACCAAGCATATTTCCTGGGAGAGTGTTTCCTTAATAGGTCT
>NC_051418.1:10341147-10341251 GCF_015228065.2 Penaeus monodon | reverse complement strand
TTCTTACTCTCTCATTTTCTATTTATATCTCAGTGTTTTTTTCTCTTTCACACTCTTCTTTCTATATCCACATCTCCCCCCCCCCCCACACTCTGTGTTTTTTT
>NC_051418.1:10340813-10340888 GCF_015228065.2 Penaeus monodon | reverse complement strand
TTTCCCAAGGTCTTATAAGTACTTATATAGACTCTTCTCTTTCCCTTTCCCCTTCGATCTGTCAAAGTACACACA
>NC_051418.1:10339448-10340339 GCF_015228065.2 Penaeus monodon | reverse complement strand
CTTCCTTTCTTGATCTTTCACAGTGCTTCCTCATTCTCTCTCTCAGTGCTTACCCCCCCCTCTCTCTCTAACCCACTGGCGTCCCAACCATGCGATTTTCGGTACGATTCTACAGCTTTAACTTGTGGCACTTCTTAGACTTGGCACATGCCTAAAAAATGTATGACACACAAACACACATACAAATTCATCATTCATATGATGATGCAACAAATGCTTAGGTTAAATACACCGCAAATTTCATCATTTGAAAACATCGTCGAGATGGAGGAATGGTTAACGTAGGGCTTTAGTAATCCTAGAGACCCACGTTCGAGACTGTTCCATGCCAAGTGTGGAATCACACGTAGGCCCCCAATTTTGGGTAGGATTTTTTTTCGTTGTTTTAATTGTATTCAATCGTCTTTCTGTTTCTGAATTATACAGAAAATGCATCAGAAACAGATAATGGAATGATATGAAATGCTAACATACAAAAATTTGTAATTTCAAATATTCCAAGCTGAGAAGTTCCATGATTATTGTTTTACCAATATGCAGTTTATCTTTTATTATGATAAACCCCATCACTGCATTAAAATCTTGATTCTTTTCATACAAACTGTAACAGGGATAATACTTTTGAACATGAATTCTCATTTAAGACTATCAACAATATAGGTATAACACTTTTCATTATATGAATGTTCTATCAAAATAAACTTAAATGTTATATATTCTTATTTTCTTTTCTTTAATTATTATTAATTTTGATTCTTTCATTTCGTAGACAAGTAAAAGTTGATTTAGGTTAGAAATAATACTCTTGCATAATTGGGGAATTCAAACTCTCTTTTCCCTTTTCTTAATTCTTTAAAATATTTTCGCATTACTCACGTAGGTTTATCAAAA
>NC_051418.1:10339210-10339383 GCF_015228065.2 Penaeus monodon | reverse complement strand
ACAAATAAATAAATAAATAAAAATGTGATGTTAAAATGCAGTCAAGATGTGAATCGAGGTTCCCATTATGGCGTCAATATTTTCATTTTTTCATTAATGTTCATGATCATTCATGATAATCTACTCTATGAATTTGATCGCAAAAATATAATTTAAGAAATATACAGAGCATA
>NC_051418.1:10338606-10338968 GCF_015228065.2 Penaeus monodon | reverse complement strand
ATTCATTTAAATAATTTCATTCCGTAGACAAACAGAAGTGATTTAGTGGTGGATATGACACTCCTGTAACTAGAGAATCCCAGTTCTCTATTCCATTCTTCTCTGTTGCTCACGTACGATTAATCAAATTTTATTAATGTGTTGTGCTAATCTACCTGTAATAACATAGAAACCCAACCAATATGAGCATAGTTGTTGAGAAGAATTATGTTAAAATGTAGGGCAAGATATGAATCAAGGGTCCCATTCTTGCGTCCGTATTTTCATTTTTTCTCATTAATGCTTTACTCCCTTGGTCATTTCACATTAAATTCACGCAGTGAAACCTTAAGGAAGCTTCTATAGGGAAATAAGCGTGATAG
>NC_051418.1:10337057-10338389 GCF_015228065.2 Penaeus monodon | reverse complement strand
GACCAGGTGATTTCTTCGGTGCAATTCCACAGCTTTAAATTGTGGAATAGAATTGGCATATCCGTTTCAAAAACGTATCATAAAAAATTTCCGTCTCGACACTTTTCTTGCGACCGGAATTGATGGGCGGGGCTCTTTGAGCAAGGAGTCATATTCAAACCGTTCTGTGGCAAAAATGAATGAGCAAGCATGAAAATAGTTATAAAGTATGTAAAATTTAATACAGAACAGCAAAGTCATTCCATAATGTTAATTCGTATTGAGCAGTAATGGTGATATTTCCACTTTAAAGGTAATCTAAACTTGCATATTAGCTATGATTTTGCAATATGTAGAAGACCAAAGTAGTTCATAATGGTGTAGAAAAAATAGATAAAATAAAAAACAAACTGTAAACTGCTGTAAATTCCCAGGAATAGGGTGGAGCCAAATGTTAGGCAACAGCACATCAAATTATCTTCTTTGCCCTCTCTATTTTCAAACTTTCCCATGGCTTCTTGGCACATATTGGGTATAAGGAGTAGGTACACCAGAAAGCCCCGATTCCCTCTGTAACGGGAGAACTCGGCATCCCAGAAGGAGTCAGGAATAGGGCTGCGGAATTAATGGAGGCCTCCATCAGTCTGCTACTTTAGTACCGGGAATAGGGCTAGACCCCTCTCAAGGGTCTCCACTGATTTGGCATAAGAAAGAACGGGTGTAGATTTATAATTCATTGGCATAGGGTCGACATTGGCGTAGGCAGGCATATAGCCTTCTACGTTAACATAGGAGTAAACTTCTCATTCAATTACTTCACGTTTTCACGCAAGGTATAGAATCATACAATGCCTAACGCATAAAAACCCAAGACAGCTGCTACAACAACTATACCAACTTGAAATGAAAGTGATGAGCGAATGATGTTCCCGGCGGTTACAGTGTCATTACAGGAACTGAAGCATACATCAAGAACTTCAAAACTGTAGCCAGGAGAAAAAAAGGAAAAAAATGCTAAAAAGCATAAAAAGAAAGAAATTATCGAACAAGAAGAAAAACAAAGAGAAGCCACCTCTATGTCATGAGGATGTATATACCATAAAACAGGCCAACATTATGAAGGCAAACCTCCAGACCATGGAAATCGAGAATTCTGGGGAAAAGATCAAATTGACCCATGGGAATATCAACAGTTTGATCCGATACATGAACAAAATATTTTGTCATACATGCAAAACAACGCAATGCGACTAGCTCCCGATAACAGAGTAGACCTGAATAACCTAAATATCCACCCCAGCTTGATAGAGCCTATTATCTTAAATGAGGTCACTGATACAGTCTACTAATATG
>NC_051418.1:10336448-10336620 GCF_015228065.2 Penaeus monodon | reverse complement strand
CACGGAAGCAGATTTACCAAATGCATTCTACAAGATCCTCAGTACCTTCTTAGAAAACAGATCTGAAAAAAAAACTATAAAGTATGACTGGCGAGGCATTTGATCTAAAAAGTGGGACGCCTCAAGGTAGTGTCATTTCGCCAAAACTGTACAGTTCTCATATCCCTCCACC
>NC_051418.1:10328819-10329195 GCF_015228065.2 Penaeus monodon | reverse complement strand
GCGACCCTCCACCAATACACAGCTCTAACTACAACAATGTCATCCGCCTTGGCCTCACTCTGACCTGTCGAAGTATAACACACATGCCAACGAAAGGGTAAAACTAGCCAAAATTGTCCAACCTAAATGCAAGCGATTCTCTGGCTGTGAAGAAAGAGTGAAATTATAACTAAAAAATCCCCTTTAGATCCATCCTGGGCAGCGAACATTAGATATCCAAACATTCCCTCTGGGGAACAATTAGATAATTACTTGAAAATCAAACTTATGGAAATTCGTTTGCAAGAATTATAAAATAAAAGATGGGGTAAAATTTAAACAATGGAGAACGAACTATACACAAAACTACAAAATGCACAAGATAACCCACAGATTG
>NC_051418.1:10328584-10328717 GCF_015228065.2 Penaeus monodon | reverse complement strand
ATAATCTTTTGCAGATTACTTGGACGAAGGCATCTAAAAGAACAGAAAGTACATAATCACTGCACAGTCACCAACGTTAAACATCTTCCTTCGGGCAAATAATCTTTCAATATGTGAAAGTAATAGACATGTG
>NC_051418.1:10328308-10328498 GCF_015228065.2 Penaeus monodon | reverse complement strand
AACACCAATATTACCTGCTTGGTTTTGTGTATGAAGGGTTATGGTAGTAAGCGACCGAAACTACTTGGCCAGCAAAAAGTGTAAAGACCCCTAGACTTATTTGATTCTCCGCTTCTTTATTTTCGATCTTTTCCTTCGACTTTAGTCTTTTTTCTGGACCAACACTGTGGTGAATATCTATCTATCTCTC
>NC_051418.1:10326967-10327375 GCF_015228065.2 Penaeus monodon | reverse complement strand
CGTGACAGACACGGAACTCAAGAAAAAAGCAAGGTGGTGATTGAAAAGAAACAAATAAACAGAGTATAGTCTTTTGGCGACGGCGGCAGATCGGCCTAGTGACATGTGTGGCAGATCACCTTGAGAGACGGACCGAGTAATACGTGAACCATAGCGAACATGGCATCTACAGTGTTTGTGTTTCATGGTAAGGGTGCCATACCAGTATAAATAATTAGTGATGACAAAAATTGAAAAGTTGGTTCCCCAATTAATTTCAGTACAAGAGATAATTATCAAGTGTTGATTCAAATTTTAACTTTTGTATATACTTTGACTATATAAGCAAAAGTAAAAATAGCGAATTTACAAGAGAGTGTGGTGATAGCTAGTATTTTGATTCAGTGCTATAGTTTAATGATTAATGAT
>NC_051418.1:10324862-10326069 GCF_015228065.2 Penaeus monodon | reverse complement strand
GTTGTCTAGCGAGGGATTAGCACCCTATGCCTACTCCTCCTTCGCTGGCCATTTCTCGGGTTGTTCAACTGGACATTTTCCTGAGCAAGAAGGGCCTGGATTCTCCGATCTGGTCTGGCAGGCGTTTCTGCTTTTGTTAATGGCTTCACATAACTCTATGCGTTGTATATGCATGTGTGTACGTATATCATGTATAACCTAAGAGATAAATCCCATTTATCACCGTTGACAAACTTTTCTGCTATATATGTCACGATCAGTTAGGAAACTTCGAGCGTGATATTGCAGACTGCGGCACTGCAGCGACGTGCAATCTTGCACTCGCCTGCTTATCATACCTTTGAAATTAGCGCCAGCACTTGCTCCTCGTCCGCGTCTCATACATTGTCGTCATCTGTGTTGACATTTTCCGATGAAATTCAGTCATGAATCATGTTTGCCCCGATAACCATGGCCGCGGCGTGTGAGATGGCCCCCCGTTAGCATGTGGGCGGGCATGCACCAAATGATGCCAGGAGCCGAGTGACCTGACCTGACCTTGCGCCATGAGCTCGTTCTCAGGCAAGATAAAGGAGTTCCCGCAGATCTCCGTGGACAGGTTCGATGGCCGTAACCTCGCCAGTACCGCTTATTTCCTCAGCCATGCCCATTCCGGTGAGTACCCAGGGTATGGAAGGGGCACGAGGGGGTGGGAATAGAGGGAGTGGGACATGTAATGTGAGGGGAAAAGTGGAGGAATCCCGAAAGAAGGAAACATGGGGAAGGAATACGTCTTGCAGGGTGTCTCAAGGGCAGCACATGCACAAAGGAATGTTTTTTCTTTCCTCGCTGACTAGACAAAGGTTAAAGGAATGAGGAAGTAAAAACAGAGGAAAACCCATATTTGTACTTTCATAGAGTTATGATCCCATCTGGTTAGCTTGTCTGATTTGGCAGAGATATCAGCTGTCAGATGTAAACAAATGTATTTTAAGAGAAACGGAAGATTCATTCATGTTCTTGGAATGTTGTTATTTATAGATTCTGGTTGAGTGCCTCCCTGTGTTAATAAAGGAAATAAGTTAAAGGTTTATCAGTTACAGCAATTCAAGGGTGTAATGTCACATTTTTCTCAACATTATCAGATTCTTTTCAGCTACTTTATTATCTTTTACAGTCAGTGGAAGAAAAAGATAATGTATATAAGGAATCTTAATCCATTGCCACT
>NC_051418.1:10323691-10324483 GCF_015228065.2 Penaeus monodon | reverse complement strand
TATTGAAATGTTTTTTGAATAAGAGGTTGCCCTGAAAAAATTATTTCATTAATAAATAGTAAAAGATATTCAGATTAATTGGAGAATGATTATTCAATTTCCTTTGTTCATAGGAATATTTCAATTTACCAAATAGCCATGTTCTGAATCTGCGATATGCAGTATGGAAATAATTTAAATTGTTAGAATTATTGCATCCAACCCACATGAAATTGGCAGTGAGCGGGGGATAGAGAGAAATTTGTAAAGTTCATTCATGAAATGAAAGTGTAAACTGTGATTTTGTTACAGGTTACTTACCCTCTTGGTGCATTATATGCAAAATAGTCATGACTGCATTAATTTTATTGCAGAATAAAGCTTAGACTGGTTCCTTATTTGATATTATCAGTATCCTGTAGCAGAACCAATATAGTAACCACGGATGTCTAAAGGATACAAGAACCATTTCTGAACTGCTTCAAACAACCAGACTGTTGTGAATGATAATGTTTGATTGTTCACTCAATTTAAAGGTAGTTTTCATTGGTAATCATTATCAAAGGAAACAAACATCCTAGAATTATTTTTCCCAAGAGATAGCTCCATTCTAAACAAGGATGTGGCAGTTTAAAGGACAGACACACATCAGTTAATTATAAGAGTAAGAGGTAAAGAATGAAGAAGCTGCTGTGTGTATCATACTTCAATATCAAATAACTTCATTTGCTTTACACATGAAATATCATAGATGAAATGTATAATATTGAGTCAACTTATTGATTCCCTATAAAATAAGAATATAATGAGGGG
>NC_051418.1:10323302-10323427 GCF_015228065.2 Penaeus monodon | reverse complement strand
GGTGACAGGATTTCTGCAAGTTGAACTGTCATGTGCCAGGGTTCATGTGTGGTCAGCCACTTGAGTGAAAAATCAGAAGCTGCAGCATACACAATTTACCAGTATTTTGGACAAAAACAAGCCTT
>NC_051418.1:10321616-10323228 GCF_015228065.2 Penaeus monodon | reverse complement strand
GGACTGTGCATCAAAGTGGCTGACACAGTTGCCAACAAGGTCCCAGACTGATGCAGATGTGTGACTGTGAGATTGCTGACTGGTTGCCCACTCTGCCATACATTTAAACAGAAAAAAACATGGCAGCTGTTGCCAGCTGAGTTCAGAGTTTTTGTTGGTAGTTGCCAATAGTTGACACATCAATCATTGTGTTCCCATCAGCAGCATCTCTTCCTGAATATTGAAAATGTTTGATGTGTTGATGAACATTATTGCATACCCCCACACCTCTCATGAGCCACACGACTCTGTTGGCTTGTGTTGGCAGTTGACCATGCTTAATTGCTTAGTTTCCCCTGTATAAAGGGGGTTTTAAGTACAATACTGTATAGTACATATAAAATCCAAGGAATGTTGAGCTTACTGTTGAGTGGTTAAATACCATGACTTTCTATTTGCTATCCTATCATTTGTTCAGATATTGTTATATTGATAGTTGGGAACTCTGTGAATCATGAAAGGCACTGATACTGTGAGAGACACGATAGCAAGAAGTTGTATGTTGACAAATATTAGACTGATTAGTCATATTTTATTTTGTGTTCACTTCATTGCACCATCTACTCGTGTAGAATTAGTTTAAGTATCTTGCTAAGGAAGAAAAGACTCAGATTCGTTCCTTAATCTATTGACATTGGGTGAAATGCTATCATGGCATGTTGAGTAATTATAGATGCCAGATGATACTTCATCCCATCACAAGTATGTATACCGATCACCAGTATGAGTTCTCATACACCCAGGCACAGATTGATATGTCTGTTCTTGCCCAGCTTTACTAAGTACTTTACTCATTGTTACTAGATTAAGAGAAGCTAAAATGTTGATGAAGGATATTTGTGAGCATGCAGGGAAGAACAATATAATTTTAAGCATAGTTATAAAATCATACTGCCACATCAGTTTTGATTTACAGAACACAATCGATGTCTACTGTACTTATCAGTAATATTGTATACAGCAGCTTATTTTTACCTTTTACTATACATTCCTAAAACAAGGTAACCAGAAGGAATTGTAGTAAACTAAACAATTTGTTCCATTAGCCATCCCTATTTGCACCCCCAATAACCAACCAGTTTGTGATATACAGTAAGCACATTTATTGAACCCACTACTTGACTAATTTTTTAACATTGTTATTGATATATATATATATTTTTTTTTTAGATCACATGATTGGGTTGAGTTCACCCCAGTTCTTGGATCACTTAGAAAGTAATAGTGGCGTCTATCTTTACTGTTCTGCTATCACCGCTCGCTTTCTGCAAGCATCTATCCGACACCGCCCTTTGGACCCATTTGTGAGGCCATTACCTCCTGAAGAACCTGTCAAGATAACAGTTCCCAATGTTGCTGAGGAAGCCAGCCATCAACTCTGTGTCACTCTTATACCTGCGGGACACTGCCCAGGATCAGTCATGTAAGGCTTGTGAAGGGGTACCTTTAGCTGGGTCATCTTGAGTTTTGTATTCAGTTCATATCATTTGCTATTTGGTTGTTGATATGCTATCATCTGGTATATGTGAAATGTCAGATTGTAATAATATATCCATTATTTTTTTTTTTTTCC
>NC_051418.1:10320269-10320949 GCF_015228065.2 Penaeus monodon | reverse complement strand
TATACATATATATTATGTTTTTGTTTTTTGTTTTTTTTCAATTGCAGGTTCTTGTTTGAGGGAAGAGGAGGAACTGTTTTATACACGGGGGATTTCCGTACAAGTGTAGGAGATGTAGAAAGAATACGAGCATTGCACAACTCAGATGGCACTGTTAAGGCTGTAGATTCTTTACATATAGATACCACTTTCTGCCACCGTGATATCTTGCACTTTCCCTCAAGAGAGGATAGTTCATCTGCCATCTGTGATCTTGTAGAAGACTGGCTGGCAAGAGGAAATAACCATCTCATACACCTTGTGTGCCCAGGTTAGTGATTGACCTTTAATCTCGATTGTAAAGATATGCATGAAGCAATCCTGTAATTTCTTCTCCTATTCCTTTTTTTTCTAATTAAGGTTACTATGGGTTTTTAGGGTAGCACACTAATGGTAGTTAACTGCTTGGATTAGGTGTAGATTATTATTGGGCCAAAAGGTTTTAATTTCTTTTTAATTTATGAATATAGTTACTTTAGAAGTGAAAATGACATCTCTTTTACTTTGTATTACCGATGAAGTAATGTGAAGAAGCATAATGTTGAAAATTTTATGTGCATAGTAGCTGCACTATTAAAAGATAAGAAGTAAACAGTTTTGGACACATGTGGAGTATATTTGGTAATAAGGTTTTTAATGAT
>NC_051418.1:10317823-10320237 GCF_015228065.2 Penaeus monodon | reverse complement strand
TTGGTACTATTTACATCAGTATAAGTTCCTGGAAATTGTAAATATTACAGAAATATAAATAGTTGTTGCAAGTCCTAAGGGTGATTTGATTTCATAATTAGCTAAAGATAGTCTAGGTGTCCAAAAAAAATCTTCGCTAGTACTGTTTCTATTTCCACTCTGTATCAGTGATCTTCTACAATGTACTGCAGATTTATGTACAGACCTTTTGTCTATAGTACATTAAACTGATGTAAGCCACTCCAACAAAACTTAGACATTAGACACCCTTATTTGGATTAACCTGCATATGTAAACTGTCCTCCTTTATGTAGCTAACAACTTCAACAGGGTTATTTTGGAAACCCATTTCATGTACTAGCCTTTGATTTTTAGTGTGTCATAACATATTCATAAAGAGTTGTTGTTTGTTGTGGATTTGCAATTAGCATTATTCTCTAAGAGGATACAGCAGTGCATTGAGATATTTTGTACTCTTATCACAGTAACAGTAAAAAAATTGTCATATCACAATTTTATCACTTAATTCATTCAAGCACTTACATTTCCCAAGATTGCACAAATCATATCACTAAGATTTCACCAGCACAAAAAAGTACTTGGTCTTGTTTCCACATTATCTAGCCTGTATATAAAAAAAATTCTCTTTTGTACTCATAATATAGTGAAATTCAAAATTATCTTGGATTAGCTTACTGAGGTGTGATAATAGACATATTTCATATTTAAAAAATTCACTTTGGAGATATTGTGCTGAAATTTCAGTGCAGAATATATGATTAATTATTGTAAGGAGTACTCTTCTGGGGAAACATATCCTGTGCTCAAAAAGGATATTCATGATGGCTGATGTATAACACAGTATAGTGAGGAATGCAGTAAAGTATATGAATAATATATTCTTGGAAACATGCAGGTCTGTATTTTGTGGGAGCCTGATTCTTCAGTTTGACATGCACTTCTGTAAAGCTGTGTTTGAATGGATTTTCTCATAAACTAACAACATTTTGCACTCAATCCTTCAGCAAAATATGGGTACGAATATGTATACCGGAGCCTCCATGAACGCTTTGGGATGCGTGTGCACGTCAGTCGGTGGAAGTATCGCATGTATGACACGGTACCAGAAATTCAGGATGCACTTACCCCAGATGCAACTGAAACATGGATCCATGCCTGTGATTGGAGGGTTAGTGGTATTAATTTTGTAATTTTTGTAATTCTAATCAGGTTTCTGTTCTGTTGAACTGCTGGTAAGTAGAAAGAAAAGGTATCTAAATCACCATATATGTTTGTGGGTAGTTCAGAAGCAATATAGAAAAGTAAATTCAGAAATGAAGTTGAAATTTTTTAATATTATCAATAATAAATATAGGTTAAAAAATAAAAAAAAGTGACTCCTGAAAAAATATGAATTCACAGATTAGAAGGAGTTAAAGCTCCGCATAGATTTGAAAGGAACACTTTTTGTGAGGTTTAGGTTATGAATGCATAAGTATTTTGTTCTATCCCTAAACCTGTCCCACTTAATAATTAATTTTGGTAGATGAGAGAAATCGAGGAGGTGAAGACCAGAGTGACCGCCAGCTCCATGCAGATGTGTTCCTTTTGGGAGTAGATACAGCCCCAAGTATACGATTTTATTCGACCGTGGGCAATGTTTTACACAATCTATCAGTTTGCTAAGGTAGTTTGAAACTGTATCCCAGATGTATTCTAAAATTTTATATAGCTATATGGTTTTTTAAGATATTTAGACACCTTACTTTTTAAATTTTAAAGAATAAAAATCCCACTGTAATTTTATTATACGACTATTTCTTTTGGAAAAAAAAATGGCAGTTGTACAGATTAAAAAAACCAGGTTGTTGGAAGTTATTTCTATTTGCTATATTTCTTAATCATTAAAATTTGCAAATGTCATAATTTATTTATTATAATGTGAGTAAGGGAAAATAACAGAAATAAATGGAGTTAATAATGTAGAAGAAAAAAACTCTGATTGCTTCAAATTTAGTGCACGCTAAGAATAGGAAAGTGAATTTAAGATATATTGATAGGTATTAGCACGACTTATAAGAAGTGTCTACATACATTGCAAGTTAAGTTCATGCAGTAATGTAAAAATTTATTAGCATTTTCAAGAGTCAAGTTGCAATACAACATTGCAAATATTTCAGGAGGTCAAGCAAGTAAACAGAGATGGTAGTTTCTGCAGAGTGCTGTTATCCATGCATGCATCTTGTTCCGAAGTTCTGGATTTGGTATCATATCTGCGGCCAAGAAAGGTCTACCCAAATGTCATTCCTATGAATTCTTCAAAGGAAGAGGTAGGGAAAAAGTTATGTTCATGTATTTTATATATATGTGTTGGGGGAGGGGGGGGGGGGACTTAACAATAAAAAAAATTCTCC
>NC_051418.1:10314137-10316945 GCF_015228065.2 Penaeus monodon | reverse complement strand
AAAAAAATTCTTATTATTATTATAAAAATTTAAATTATATTATTTAAAAAATTTTATACTTATTATTTTTTATTAAAAAAAAAAAATTTTTTTTTAATATATATTTATATTAATAATATTTTTAAATTTAAAATTTTTTTTTTAAAAAAAAAAATATATAATAATAAAATTAATATATTTATTTTAATAATATAATATTTTTAAAAAAAAAATTTTTTTTTTTATTTTTAATATATATTATTAAAATTATTATATTATTTTTTTTAAAATTTTTATATTTTTTTTTTTTGGTCTTATTTTTTTTTAAAATATTTTTTTTAATTTTTTATAATTTAAAAATATTTTAAATTTTTTAAATATTTTCTAATTTTTTAAACATTAATATAAAAATTTTTTCCCCCTTTCAAAACCCTTTTTATATTATTTTTTTTTTTCTTTATTTTTAATTTTTTTTTTTTCCCCCTTTTTTTTTTATTATTTAAAAAATTTTTTTTAAATTTTTTTATTTTTTTTTTTTTATTTTTTTTTTTTTTTTATTTTTTTTTAATTTTTTAAAATTTTTTATTTTATTTTTTTTATATTTTTTAAAATTTTTATTTTTAAAAAAATTTATTTTTTTTTTATTTTTTTTTTTTTTTTTTATATTAATTTTTTAAAAAAATTTAAATTTTAAATATAAAATAAAATTAATATAATATTTTTTTAATATAATTATATTTTTAAAAATTTATATAATTTATATATATATTCTTTATTTTTATTTATTATATATATATAAAATTATATATATTTTATATAAAAAAAATTTAAAATTTATTTAAATTTAATAAATTATTAATTTTATTTTATATATTAATATATAAATTTATTTTAAATATTATATATATTTTTAATTTTTAAAATTATTTTTATTTATATTTTTAAAATAATTATTATTTTATTTTTTTTAAAAAATTTAACATATTTATTTTATATTATATATAAAAAAAATTTTTATATTTATTTTTATATATTAAAAATAAAAAAAATTTTTTTATATATATATAAAAATATTATATTTTTAATTTATTATTTTATTTTTTAAAATTATTTTTTTAATTATTTATTATTATGAAATTTTTTTTTTTTTTTTAATTTTTTTTTTTAATTTTTTTTTTTTTTAAATTTTTTTTTTTTTTTTTTTTTATTTTTTTTTTTTTATTTTTTTTTTATTTTTATTTTTTTTTTTTTTTTTTTTAAAAAATTTTTTTATTATCTTAATTTTTTTATTTTTAAAAAAAAATTTTTTTTAATTTTTTTTTTTAATACCTATTTAAAAATTTTTATATTCTATTTTTAAAAAATTTTTTTTTTTTCTTTTAAAAAAAAATTATTTTTTAAAATTTTTTAAATAAAAAAATTTTTAAAAATTTTATTTTTAAAAATGGTTTTTTAAATCGTATTTTTTTTTTTTTTTTTTTTTTTAAAAAAAATTTAAAAATTTTTAATTTTTTTTTTTTTTTTTTTTTTTTTTTTTTTTTTTATTTTTTGTTTTTATTTTTTTTTTTTTTTAAAATTTTTTATTTTATTTTATATTTTATTTTTTTTTTTTTTAATTTTTTAAATTTTAAATTATATATTTTAATTTTTTTTAAAATTTCCCTTCTTTTTCCCAAATTTTTTTTTTTTTTTTTTTTTTTTTTTTTTTATTTTTTCCCCCTTTTTTTTTTGTAAAATTATTTTAAATTTTAAAATTTTTTTTATAAAAAATTTAAAAAATTTTTTTATATTTAAATTTTTTATTTTTTAATATTTTTTTTTTAAAAAAAATTTATTTTTTTTAAAAATATTTTTAATTTTTTTATTTTTAATTAAGAATAAACTTTTTTTCTAATTTTTTTCCCCTTTACCCCTTTTTTTTTTTTTTAAAAAATTTTTGTTTTGGCCAATAAAAAAAAATTTTTTTTTTTTTTTTTTTTTTTTTTTATTTTCTTTTTTTTTTTTTTTTTGTTTGTTTTATATTATTTTTTTTTTCTTTTTAAAAATTTTTTTTTTGGGGGTTTGTTTTATATTTTTTTTTTTTTTTTTTTTGAATTTTAAAAATTTTTTTTTCCCCCCCTTTTTTTTTTTTTTTTTTTTAAAATTTTTTTTTATTTTTTTATATTATATTTATTAATATTAAATTTTTTTATCCAAATTTAAATTTTTATATTTAAAAATTTTTTTTTTTTTTTTTTTAATTTTTTATTTTTCCTTTTTTTTTTTTTTTATTTTTTATTTTTATTTTTATTTTTTTTTTATTCTTATTTTTTTTTTTAAAATTTTTTTTTTTATTAATATAATATATTAATTTATATAAATATTATATAAAATAAAAAAAATTATAATATATATATAAAAAATTTTATATACTAAAAATTAAATTAATTTTTAAAATATATATATATTAATTTTTTATATTTAAAATTTAATATATAAAATTTTATATATTAATTTTTAAAAATTTATAAAAATTATTTATATAATATAAATAAAAATATTAAAAAATTATATAAAATTACTTATATTTAAAAATAATATATTTAATTATATATATAATATAATATAAATTTTTTTTTTAAAAATTATATATAAAATAAAATTTTAAAATATATAATAATAATAATAAAAAATTTAAAAAAATAAGATAAAATAATAAAATTTATTATATAATTTTTTTTAAAAAATTTATAAAAATTAAAAAAAAAATTTTTATATATAAAATTTTTTTTATTAAAATTTTTAATTTTTAAATTTTTAATTATATAATTTTATTTTTTATTTTTTTTT